>NC_086329.1:97223416-97531416 GCF_036172605.1 Pelobates fuscus | reverse complement strand
TATGTTGAGGAGTATACAGGCAGCAAGATGTTGAGTTTGCTGAAGTTTAATAGTGGAATTTTGTAAAAGGCCAAGCCAAGATGAATTACATTTATGAAGCCTGGTGAAAATGATGAGAGAGTGGATAAGGAGTTTTATCAACAATTCACATACAGGCATAATAAGCCCCACAACTTGATTAGCCGTATATGGCAACATCTGGTCACATCTGTTTGTAGCAAAGAGAGCACAGAATTTTGCATTGTTTCTTAGTGCTTGGAGTGATCCTTTCAAAATTGAATGTGTCAGATGGTCACAAATATATATTGTAAAAAAATTATAAAATGAATCCTGCCAATCACTCCTTTCTTCATACCCCTTTCAACATCTCTGGGATTTATAAACACATTGCCTTTATTGTATATGAAGTATTCTGTACTTGCTCTGTCCTCTTATTCTTAATTCTCAAATAAACTGCATATATAGACATTTCTTTGACTTAAAGAGATGCAACTGGGGTCTGTATTTTGTAATAATAATAATGTATGTAGAATATATATTACGTTTTTGTTTTGTTTTTGCCACATTTACCAGATTAACTCCCATAACATTTTTCCGGTCTAGACTGGACACAAATGACTTTAACGAGGAATCAATAGGACGTCTGAGGAGTCTACAAAATTATCACCCGAATCTAAATATTATATTGTGAAGAAAAGAAATGGCGCATTCCACGCAGGACATATCAGGCTTCAAACTGTGACATCTGCTGCACAACTCAAAATCCAAATTGCAAATTGTGTCCAGTAATGTGAATGTTAATTTCTTGCACTGAATGTATCCTTGTTCTAGAGATCCATTGTACACCTCAGGGAGAAAAAAGGGATTGCTTAATTTATTTATTACACTCCTCTATTTTTTTTTATTTTTTTTTCCAATTCTTTATTTTTGTTGTGCAGGTGGTTACAGAATTTTGACAGACGCCACAACAGCGTATCTCAAGCTTTCACAGTAGTCAGACAGTGGCATGTTAATTCGCACAAATTTTTGTTTTACAAGCTTAACTGAGCAGATATGTCATCAGAGTGAGATTAAATAAAATATAACAAAATAATGATGCTGGTTGCTTGATACTGCTAGGTCCTCTATGCTAGTACAGGTATGATGTGTTAACTTGTTTTGTAGAATAACAGTAGTTGATTGCACAGTGGAGCAGCTGTGCCCCATTTTTAGTATTATGCAGTGTGTAGTTTAACGAAGCATTTTAGAAACAGGCGTAAGTGATATGCTTTGTGTGGTATGTAGTTTTAGAAGCAAGCGCAAATAATATGCACTATGTAGATTATAATGTAATCAGTCATATGCAAACTAAGGCAAAAAACAGTAGACAGGTCTGATCAATAACGTAAGGATACAAAGCTATAATAACAAAGTACTGTCCTGCGACTAACGTAGCTCAAAAGAAATAATAAAGCTTGCCCTGTTCAATGCTAACTCGCTGCTCATGTTAATTAACATAGGTGCTTCTTAAGGCTTTAAACAAATGCCTTCTCGGTTTTAATCTAATAATAATGATAAGTAAGTCATTAATGCCTCTGCCTCAATGCAAGACAAACATTAAACATGCTTAAGTGTACATTTGTTAACGGTTTTGGGGATACTTATATAGTGCGCTGGCTATGGGTTGCTCAAGGTGGGTGAGTGAAAGTGAGCATATACTGTTAGATATAGTACTAGCTGATGTAGCATGTCGAAAGCGGTAAGGCGCGTTAGCATACAAGCATTGGGTAAGTATTGCATAGTAAGAGACATATAGAGAGTTCCAAGTTTGTGTGTCTAGGCACGGACCATGAGGGGCATAACGGGTCAGTCTCTGGAGGGTCAACCGACACCTAGTCTGGGGGTAGCGGGTACATGCCTGTGGGTTCTGTTGGCGAGTGTTGCTCCTCCGTGTTTATGTGCCTCCCAGTGCAGTCCAGATGAGGTACTCCCCTTGCCCTGGGAGGTCGTCCCTGTGGCTGCAGGTGCCCGGGTTGGGCCTGTGCTAGATTTGTGTTGAGGTGTTCGCCTACCAATCCTCCGCCGTTGTTTAGTGCTATGTCCCGCCAGTGCAGCTTTCTGTTGCTGAGGGCTTTTAGGTGGGTGGCTTGAGCTGGGGGGGGGGGCGAGTGTCGCTTTGTTGTAGTAGTTTCTGCTCCCGCCTGTCTCTGTCCTTCTCCCTCTTCGTGAAGGCTGTTTGCGGGGAATTAGCTTTTCTAGTGTTGCCCAGAAGCGTTGGAAGCTCTTTTCGATCCGCGTGAGTATACACTCCACCGCTGAGCAGAAGTCTCCGCCATGTGGATTAGGCCCCTCCGCCATCTTGTAATGGACTCCGCTTAAAGTGGAGGAGCTGCGCCGGGAGACCAGTGGCTGTGGAGGTGAGGTTTCGCTTATTGGGACCGGGATAATCCCCACCGGTCCTAAGGGGGAGGGGGAGCCCAATACTTTGGGTGCTGCTTGCTTTGGTGAGCTGGGAGAGCGGCCGCCTCTCCCCTGCTCTGCGTTGTGTAGGCCCCAGGTCTCTGGTCCGGTGACCCAGCAGGCGATCTGGGTATGCAAGGTGTCCTCCCGTTCCCCATCGTTTGTATTACAAGGTGAGGTATGTTGGGGTTCAGGAATCAAGCAGTTTTTCTCTGTTTTTTGTCGAAAATCGGATCCAGGCTCAGGAGCTCACAGATAGTGTGTCTGTTCAGCTCCCCGGTCAGGCCCCGCCCCCCATTACACTCCTCTATTAAATACATTAATACCATAAATATTAATAATTATTGCTTGCTCGCACCATTTTTATGTGTATAATGTTAAGATATTCTTTATTCATATTTTAAATATAAAGTTAGGGGAAATTTACTAAAAGTTAAACTGGAGAATTGGCAGTTTGGGTGTTTTTCTTTCCCCATGTCCTCACTTCCCCTTGGAAGTGTTTCTCCTGTCTCTTCCTCATTGCTCCTTCGAAACAGCCCCCAGCTGTAGACATGATTAGCTTGCTGAGACCATCAGCTGACACTCCTCAACCATTAAATACTATCCAAAGTTGGTTTACTAATGCAGAATGCAGATCAACCTTCCACAGATTGTGACTCATCTTACCGTAACCACTACAGTGCACTGTAGTAGTTATGGTTCTTAGAGTATCCCTTTTAACTTCTAAGAAGTAAGAATCAGGTGATTTCACACTAGAATAACTGGAGGTGAAAGCTTGGGTTACAAATTATGCTTCCAATACATAAATCTGAGGTTTGGGAAACAAAAATGCTATAAATAAAAGAAAAATAAAACAGATTAGAACTCATACAGTGTTATCACTCAATTGAGAACTGTCGGGAATTCAAAGGGAGTATAATATTTAAAAATCCTGAATTTGAAAACAGAATAGACTTGCTGAATTTTTATAATTTCACTACTTTGTGCTAAAGTTTGCCATTTACTTTAAATTCTTAATTGAATAATCCTTAAAGGGACACTATAGGCACCCAGACCACTTTAGATCATTGAAGTTGTGAGTTTAACTACGTGAAATGACCCTTGACGTCCTCACACTTTGCATGAGGACATCCACCGTCTTCAATCACCTATAGGGAAGGATGGAAAGTATTGATTCAATGCTTTTCTTTGGGAAGGACTAATGCGTGTGCCGTATTAGGTTCCCCCCCATTATCAACATCGGAGGAGGTGGGTAAAAAAAAAGTAGAGGGGACACTATTCACACATAAAACACTTCATCAAGGTGCTCTAGGGGTCTGGATTGTCCCCTTTAATGGACTTGTTTTTATGTTTGCAATCATTTACCAAAGTGTTGTCACGACACTCCTTAGCTGATTTGCCCTCGTGCAGTATGCATATCCACCACTGTTTCTGTTTGGCACTGTTTCTCATTTCTTTTCGTTAAGCACTACACCTGGCCCTTGTTTAGCACCTATATATTCTGGTTTCTCCCCTCACTCCCTGTCAGATTGTGGCGAAACCAACCTCGCCACTGGGCCCTGGAGAAGCCTGTTTGCTAGCCTCCTACCTGCTGACTATGGCCCCTGGGTTATTTGGGGCATATTGTACTTTATATTGCTGCAACTGGCCCTTTTAAAATCATCGATGGACATATTGGGACTTTTTGGGATTGTGGCGAAACCGACCTCGCCACGTGTCCTTGGAGGGGGCCGATTGCCCGCCTCTTGCCTTTGGACTATGGACCAGACTTGATGGGAATGTGATACCCCAGATAGCTATACCATGGAGCCTATTCATAATGAAAGACTATGGGAAAGACTTTAGCTCCATGGCAATTGTACTGTGTGAGTAGGATCTGCGCGCTATTCGGTAGTTTTGTGCGCGCAGATCCCAGCTATCTGGGGATAGGTGAAATGTCTGTGTGTTATGTGTAAAAGGTGAATTTATGTATTTTAAAGTGTTTTACTGTCTTTGTGTCCCCATGTGCTTAATGGAGTCTGTCTCTGTGCTGGGAGATAATTGGATTACTTCTCCAGCACAGAGAAGGCCCTGGAAAGCTAGGGGTTTTAAAAGATACTTTTAGTAACTTTTGAACCCCTGGTCTGATCCATGCCATTTTTTAATATGTTGTTCCCCTGAATGGATTGATTGTGGATATGTAATTTTGTGTGACTGTGATGTATGGTTTTGAAGTTATAAATATTGTGTAAAAACTATATATTTAACCTGTATGAATAATGGGATTATGTGTCACACTAAGGGGAGGGGATGTGTAGGAGGTAACATTTATTTATTTATTTATTTATTAAAAATTCTTAAGAAAACGCAGTCTTATTACCCATAGGGTCTCGATGCGCATACCAGCAAAAAACAGACAAGACAATATCCAGCAAACAACAGCATTATAATCACATGCATTTGAACCAAGTTAAAAATTTAAACATTTCATGCCATCCCATACGCCTGAGCAAATAAAACTGTTTTTAAGCTCCGGCGGAACTTCAGTAGATCATTCTCAAGTCTTAATGTCAGAGGCAGGGAGTTCCAAAATTGTGCTCCCTGAACATCACTCGTTCTCCCTCCGCACTTTTTCTTTTTAAAATTTGGAATCTTCAATAAGGCTAAATCAGCCGATCTCAAGGATCACACTAAGGGGAGGGGATGTGTAGGAGGTAACATTTATTTATTTATTTATTTATTAAAAATTCTTAAGAAAACGCAGTCTTATTACCCATAGGGTCTCGATGCGCATACCAGCAAAAAACAGACAAGACAATATCCAGCAAACAACAGCATTATAATCACATGCATTTGAACCAAGTTAAAAATTTAAACATTTCATGCCATCCCATACGCCTGAGCAAATAAAACTGTTTTTAAGCTCCGGCGGAACTTCAGTAGATCATTCTCAAGTCTTAATGTCAGAGGCAGGGAGTTCCAAAATTGTGCTCCCTGAACATCACTCGTTCTCCCTCCGCACTTTTTCTTTTTAAAATTTGGAATCTTCAATAAGGCTAAATCAGCCGATCTCAAGGATCGACTGGGAGCATAGCGTGTGAATTTATCCTTCAGATAGTCTGGTCCCATACCATGGATTGCCTTATATACCAAACAACCATTTTTAAACAGAACCCGTTCACGAACGGGCAGCCAGTGCAAGGCTCTTAATGATGGGGTGATATGGTCATTGCGGGCCACACCCGTAAGTAGCCTTGCAGCTGCGTTCTGTATCAACTGTAGCTTGTGTATGATGTTCTGAGGCAGTCCAAGGTACAGAACATTGCAGTAGTCCAATCGGCTACCGATGATGGCGTTGACCACCGAGATTTGATCGGAGGGGGTAATGAATCTAAAAATAGACCTCAGAAGCTTCAGGTGGTAGTGGCAAGAGCTTACCACCTGATTAATCTGGGGCTTCAGTGTCAACCTGGAGTCGAAAATGACTCCCAGATCTCTGACCTTGGTGGCAGGACTCGGAGATGGAAAAAACGAGTCCGGCCATGAGGGAAAGATACTATTCACCTCCTGGTTACTGAAGATGATGCATTCAGTTTTGGAGCCATTAAGTTTTAGATAATTGGCTCCCATCCACGACTGAATATCCTGTAGGCAGGAAGAAAGATTGATTTGATCCTCCTTTTTCTTGGCCAGGCGAAAGTACAACTGGGTATCGTCGGCATAGATATGATAGGGAAGCATGTGGCGGCGGATGATATGGGTCAGTGGCCTCATATAGATGTTAAACAGGATTGGAGATAAAGCCGAACCCTGGGGGACTCCACACGTCAGGGAGATGTTAGAGGAGTAAAATGTCCCCAATTTTACCCTTTGAACCCTGTCGTGGAGAAACGAGGTCACCCAAGCCAGCGCCCTGTCATCCACACCAGCCACAGTAAGTAGCCTCTCTGTCAATCTATCATGATCGATGGTATCGAAGGCCGCCGATAAATCCAGGAGTACCAGGGCAATTTCCTCCCCTCTGTCCAAGGCCCACAGGAGATCGTCGTGGACTTTAACCAGGGCAGTTTCTGTCCCTCTACCAGGTCGAAATCCCGATTGGAAGTCATCCAGAATGTGATTAGATTCCAGGTGAGGCTGAATTTGCCATACCGCCGCTCTCTCGATGATCTTGGCCAAAAAAGGCAGGGTGGAAATAGGTCGATTGTTGCTCAACTCGGAGCGTGGCACAGTTGGTGTCTTCAGCAGAGGGATAACCACAGCCTGCTTCAGAATGCCAGGAACAACTCCGGTGGCAAATGACATACTAACAATGTCTGCAATATAGGGGGCCAAAGCATCAGCGGCATCCTTCACCAGCTGAGCAGTGCAAGGGTCCAGTGATGAGGACGATGCCCTGAGAGACTTGAGGATGATCAAAATCTCAGATGTACTGACGGGTTTAAAATTCGAGAACATCGAGCCATCATAGGGTGTAAAAGTTTCTACATCAGGTTCCACCACTATGTTGCTCCTAATTAGATCAATTTTTTGTTTAAAAAAGTGAGAAAGGGATTCACAAAACTTTTGAGATGTTTCTTCTTGAGGAAGCGAACAGTTAGGATTTGCTAAGAGGTTTGTTGTGCGAAAAAGCTCTGCCGCTGAGTTTTTCGCTTTTGTAATCTTATCTGTGAAATATTGTTTTTTTCATATTTTTAATACTAGATTTATATAATTTTAAAGATTTTAAATATTCCAATTTAAGGTCGGTATTGTAATGTTTTCTCCACCGTTTTTCAGCTGCTCGACATCTATGTCATTGGTTCTTTTATGCCTCCCCCTGGGTGTTGCCTGTATGTGTGAGTTGGAAATAAAAGCCAGGCTGGATGAGCCAGTCCAGAGTTCCTGTTTTACCCTCAAAGTGAAGTGTCGTCTCATTATTGGGGGAAGGATTTATTGCATGCTGTTCCAGTTGACTGCTAGGAGTACAAGCCTATTCGTATGGTTCCTATTCAATGGTCTACAGCATTCATATGCTTGGGAGAATTTAAAGGTTTCTCGGATTCGGTGATTGTGGTGTCTGCCAGAGTGCTTGGAGTCCTCAGGAAGCGCTAGGAGCATCCATTAACGGAGGTACCCAGTCGGGGTGCCAGGCGATCCGTTACACAGATCTTTATCCTTCATCCTGTACCCTGTACCTTGTACTTGCTGTTTCCTGGTTCCCGTGATTCTGACTCCTTGCTCCTGTGTCTTGTATCCTGTGTATCCTGATCCTGTGTTCCGATGTCCTTATGGTCATTGGTGGCAAGCGGTGGGATGGCGTCCTAGTGTGAGGTAAAGCAGCTCAGAGACACTGGTTGGATTTACAAATTGAGGGCAACGCTAGCAGTCGTGCAGCGCCCCTGGGAGCAGACAAGTATGGAAGGTTCTGGCTCTGGAGATGATTGGCTGGCCGAGGTGAGGCAGCGAGTGGCCGAGTATGGGGATGATATACCCATGGAGACACGCCGGGTGATCTGGAACCAGGTCATGGCCGAGCGAAACACAAGGCTGGACCGAGAATTCCGGTTGGCAAAAGAGAGGAAGTATGCTCAGCAGCAGGAGCGTTACAGCAGCCGAGTAGAGGCTGCATCCGAGGAGGTTAGCCGTCTTTCCCTGAGGCGGCGGGAGGAACCCAAAGTGGGGGTCCTCATAGACTGGTCCTGTGAGGAACCACAACAGGCAGGTAGAGATGGGACCAAGGTCTCTCCACCGGGCCCACCGGGCCCACCGGGATGCTGGGCAGCCGGCCCAGATCCCCAGCAGCAGCCAGAGTTGCCAGGTGGGGAAGCAGGTGGCCCTTACTCACAAATGTTGAAGGGCCTCACGGATTGGTCCTGGGAAGACCCACAGATGGCAGGTGGAGATGGTACTGCGGTCTCTCTACCGGCCCTACAGGGATGCTGGGCAGTCGGCCCAGATCCCCAGCGGCAGTGTGCGTTACAGGGAGCTGAAGGTGCCGTTCTTGCTCCCCAGCGGCAGTCTACGGTGCAGGGAGAGGAGCCTGTTATCCCCTCTCCCCAGCGGCTGAAGGTGTGTAAGGGAGAGGAGTTTGTTATTCCCTCTCCCCAGCGGCAGCGCAGCTCACCAAGGGGAGACAGTAAGCCCCTCACCAGCGCAGATGGGACCGTGGTCTCTGCGCCCTGCCTACAGGGAGTACAGAGGGTCAGCCCTGCTCCCCAGCGGCTGAAAGTGTGTAAGGGAGAGGAGTTTGTTACCCCCTCTCCCCAGCGGCAGCTTAGCGCACCAAGGGGAGACAGTAAGCCCCACACCAGCGCAGATGGGACCGTGGTCTCTGCGCCCAAGTTAAAGGGAGCTGAAGGGGCCGTCCTCCCTCCCCAGCGGCAGTGTGATTTGTTGGGAATTGGGAGCCCAGTCTCCTTTCCCCAGCGGCAGAGTGTCCAGCAGGGAATAGAGAGCCCAGTCTCCTTTCCCCAGCAGCAGGACACTGCATTGGAAGGAGAGACAGTCGGTCTCCCTCCACAAAGACTGAAAGTATGCATGGGAGAGGAGATTGTTACCACCTCTCCCCAGCGGCAGAGTGTTCTAATGGGAGAGGAGCTGGTTACCACCTCTCTCCAGCAGCAGCTTAATGTACTAGGGGGAGACTGTAAGCCCCACAACTGTGCAGATGGGACTGTGGTCTCTGCACCTACAGCACAGGGGGTAAGGACAGTCAGTCCTGTCCCCCAGCAACAAGGCTGCTTAGCCAAAGGGGAGACAGTCGGTCTCCCCCTCCAACAGCGGAGCTATGTATCCAAAGGGGAGACAGTCGGTCTCCAGCAGCAGAGCTGTGCAGCTAAAGAGGAGACAGTCGGTCTCCAGCAACCAGGCTCCAACCAGACTACTCCCGTGGTAGTGCTGGCACCAGGACAGAGTACCGCTGGTCTCTGCCCCCTCAGCAACCCACCAAGGCAGCCTACCAGTCCCCCACACAGCCGTGGTAAGGCACCTGGACATGGACAAGATTCTCCCTTACCCAGGTGTAGTAACCATTTATTGCGGGTGGGCTGTACTGCTGTTTCTGTCTTGTGGGTAGGCTGCTGGACTAACAAGGGCACTGACCGGCAAGAGGTCAGGTACCCTGTTAGTCTGTTTGGAAAAGGGGAGAAATGTGGCGAAACCAACCTCGCCACTGGGCCCTGGAGAAGCCTGTTTGCTAGCCTCCTACCTGCTGACTATGGCCCCTGGGTTATTTGGGGCATATTGTACTTTATATTGCTGCAACTGGCCCTTTTAAAATCATCGATGGACATATTGGGACTTTTTGGGATTGTGGCGAAACCGACCTCGCCACGTGTCCTTGGAGGGGGCCGATTGCCCGCCTCTTGCCTTTGGACTATGGACCAGACTTGATGGGAATGTGATACCCCAGATAGCTATACCATGGAGCCTATTCATAATGAAAGACTATGGGAAAGACTTTAGCTCCATGGCAATTGTACTGTGTGAGTAGGATCTGCGCGCTATTCGGTAGTTTTGTGCGCGCAGATCCCAGCTATCTGGGGATAGGTGAAATGTTTGTGTGTTATGTGTAAAAGGTGAATTTATGTATTTTAAAGTGTTTTACTGTCTTTGTGTCCCCATGTGCTTAATGGAGTCTGTCTCTGTGCTGGGAGATAATTGGATTACTTCTCCAGCACATAGAAGGCCCTGGAAAGCTAGGGGTTTTAAAAGATACTTTTAGTAACTTTTGAACCCCTGATCTGATCCATGCCATTTTTTAATATGTTGTTCCCCTGAATGGATTGATTGTGGATATGTAATTTTGTGTGACTGTGATGTATGGTTTTGAAGTTATAAATATTGTGTAAAAACTATATATTTAACCTGTATGAATAATGGGATTATGTGTCACACTAAGGGGAGGGGATGTGTAGGAGGTAACATCTATGTCATTGGTTCTTTTATGCCTCCCCCTGGGTGTGGCCTGTATGTGTGAGTTGGAAATAAAAGTCAGGCTGGATGAGCCAGTCCAGAGTTCCTGTTTTACCCTCAAAGTGAAGTGTCGTCTCATTATTGGGGGAAGGATTTATTGCATGCTGTTCCAGTTGACTGCTAGGAGTACAAGCCTATTCGTATGGTTCCTATTCAATGGTCTACAGCATTCATATGCTTGGGAGAATTTAAAGGTTTCTCGGATTCGGTGATTGTGGTGTCTGCCAGAGTGCTTGGAGTCCTCAGGAAGCGCTAGGAGCATCCATTAACGGAGGTACCCAGTCGGGGTGCCAGGCGATCCGTTACACAGATCTTTATCCTTCATCCTGTACCCTGTACCTTGTACCTGCTGTTTCCTGGTTCCCGTGATTCTGACTCCTTGCTCCTGTGTCTTGTATCCTGTGTATCCTGATCCTGTGTTCCGATGTCCTTATGGTCCTGTGTTCTTGTCTCTGCCTAGTCCTGTGTCCTGTGCCTCCTGTTCCAGTGTTCGCCTGCAGTGTTCCTGCCTAAACTCCATTTCCAGTGATTCTGACCTTGCTGCCTTATTTTTGTGTGACCTGCTTCGGGCTTTGCTCCTTGGTGTTTATTTAGTGCTTGGTGGCTTAGGATCTGTGCCCCACTTATATTCTGTGGTGGCTGCACTATCCTGCCTAAGGCCTTTACTGTTGCCTAAGGACTATCACGTGTACTCTGCCTGCTCTATTGTATTTATATTGTGGTTCCACATTTAAAGGGACAGTGCTGTCGCAGGGCAGCACCCCCTTCATGTCCTTACAAGTGTGAATTGTCATGAATTCATAGTAAATTTCTAATTTTAAGCTAAAATAACTAAACTGAAAACATGGCCGACTGAAAATGTTAAATCCCCTTTGAATTCCTGACTGTTAATACTATAGTGAATCTGCCCTATTTCAGCAGGTTTTGCACATGCCTCATCTCCTTTAAGAAGTAATTGTAGGAATTTCCATTGATTTGCCATTCAGGCGGCAGAGTCAGCTGCCCATGAGTTGGAGGCATGCTATTAGCGTCTCTATTCAGAGGTCATGATTGACTGATAGCACCAGGGGGTGGGTTACAGTGCCCAGGAGAGAGAAGGAGGAAGCCACCTTGGAAATAACAGAGAGAGCACAGCAGCAGGAGTTCCTGGTCCCTGCTGTCAGGGTCTTACCTGAGTTGGGAGTCTGTAACGCAGATATGTTGCTCACCCTTGCAGATAGCCACAAGCCAAGGTGGTCCGGTAAGAATTCACCTGGCCTGTGGGTCTGTGCAGGATGAAGTACCAAGTAGCAGGACAGGCAAGGACTTAAGCAGCAGGATCGTCAGGGAATAGCCGAGGTCAAAGGATGCCAGAGAACAGGAACAACGAGGAGTAGCTGAAGTCAAGGGATGCCAGAGGTCAGAGTAAACGTAGTCAGAAGCAGGGGTCAATAACAAGCAGCAAATCAGACGACAGGAACACTGGTACGAAACACACAACAGGATCAAAGATTTGATCCTGAGCACAGGGCAAGGCTGAGTTTAAATACCCTGATGATGTCTGATCAGGGTCAGGTGGAGCACAGCCATAGTCAAGGAACAGTCCCCAGGTTAGTAGACATGCCAGGATGAACAGGACCAGAATGTCACGGTATAAAGCTGCTGTGGCTCAGAGGTAGGAAGCAGGACCAGGACTGCAAAGTTCCCTGGTTCAAGTCCCCTGTTGGGAACTCCAGGACCGACCACGTCTGGCCATCTGTCTGCCATGGTGAGAACCGTGACACCTGCCAAATGTGAGTGTATAATTCTCTCCCCCAAAAGCCTTAGTGACTGCCTGAAAGCAGATTAAGTAAATTTGCTAAAATATCTAATTAATATATATATAAAACCAGAGAAGCCATGGGATGACAAGGGGAGTGGGGCATTTCTGACACATAGCACTGTGCTGCCTGTCACTAATAGTTTTATTAAGACCGAGGCTGTAACTAGATGAAAATTGTGCAAAGCTTCCAACTGCAGGACTGGGGCTGTGACTCTGAGGACTGATCTGATTCCAATCTGTTTTAATCTGTAATGATTGTTGATTCTGTTAGGGGCCAAGTACTAATGCCCAGTAGGGCATACTATATTAAATTATATATATATTAGTACAAGCTCAGGAGTAATGCATTGAGCTCCACATTCCTGACCTATTGTTATTGCATCCCATACTGGAACTGGATAGCCTGTGTGCAGCTTTTGGCATTACTTCCACATTGCAAAATAAAAGGAAAAACAATAGATTTTGTTTAGATTTGTTGAAATGACCAGTAGCACAAGACAATGTCATACCATTTGCCTAATATAATGCAACCATATACTACGATAAGCTTTTTTTAAATGTATTTTACTCCACAGGACTGCAATTGTTGTGAACTGATTTATTGGCATAGAGTTTACATGTATAAGATGAAGATCAACACTAAATGGCCCAATGCTTTTGTTGTTTTATTTTTTTCTATTTTATTTATTTTATTTTTTTTTTGCCAAAAATTTGAAACATTAGTGAAGGGATGATTCTGAATACCAGAATATTATAATAGGAAATGTGTTTATAAAAAAAAAAGTAGAGGCAGTGACACAAATACATTTTTTTATATCAAAGTTTATTGCAAACTTATGTTAATGAATCTTAAATATTTACTCAAAAGTAGAAAATAAATGAACGTTAGCAATGTAAAGTAACTTTTAAAAATTGGGGTTTATTTTTCTGGAAGAGTGCAAGGGAGTTACTCGAACGTTTTGCAAAATTGAAGTGAAGCTCGAGTGAAAGCCTTCTCTCAGGACTCCTCTATATTGCCCTTGATCCATACACCGTAATTTACTGTTTAGTAAATACAACCAATTACATTTTGTGAAACAAACCCCCACCACCAACACCACTCCCCGCATTCACGAGTTGAGAAGTCTTGCCACACTGTGGGTATGTTAAGGGTTAAATTGTAAAGTTCAGAAACAATAACATGTACTCATGTCTTGAGGTAAAATTTAAACACTGCTGCTCCCTTCCCCCAGGATTCAAGATGGAGACTCTGGTTCTTTCCCAGAAGTCTTTCTGCTCTTATCGTAAGTCACCAAAAGGCAGTATGTGTATGTTAGTTCTTCCCACGTCAGGTGAAAGGTCCATATACCTGTCCGTTTGAAAGGCATTGAAAACATTTTAATATTTCTATACAGGACGACAGAAGCCGGTTATGTTCTTATAACATATTTACAAAAAACATAAGCATTATGAAAGTACTATACACCACTGGCCCATATGTAATCTGAACATACTGTACAAAGTTTTGATGGATTGGTAGGCTTATATACATTTCAGTCCAAGGTTTTTTTTTTAATAGCTCTGCTGCCATCCGTTGTTAAACCACAAATCCCTCTCGCGTTTGCGCAGGTACCATCACTGCAACTCCCCCTACTCTCTGGATGTTATAAGGTGTATGACGTGTGGACTCTGGAAGGACAACCAATGGTTGCGGAGATGGTGTGTTACGTCCGTACTCTGGAAGGACTATGAGTGGTTCAGGAGATGGACTATAGCTCTCAAATTTGGGTTTAATGAGTTCACTGCTGGTTTGGGATGGAGGCTTAGGTTCCTCTTTGTGTGCCGCACTGTAGACTCTTCGCAAGGAATAACTGATGTGGTGAGGTCGGTACCCAGCAGCAGTACGGACACTGCTGACACGGCTGTTTGTGTTACTTGGAGGAGCACCAACATCCTCTCTGTAGATATAAGAAGTTAAATTGATTACATTAAAATCGCATATCCCTATTAACTATAACTATATTACGGTCCTCCAGCCTTACTTTAATAATTTATAGAAGTTTCATTTGAACCTGACCACGTAATTTCTAATCTTGGACTTGATAGGTTAACAGATACAACTATGGATTCATTTTAGAATGTCTCGCCTGTGTTCCAAACTAGACAATGGAGAACCTTGTGTATGTACATATATTTGTCCATACATTGACTCCTCTTAGACGAGAGTTTCAGTCTAACCCCAGCCCTAGTTGGTTGCTTTAGGTATGGTGCTGAAGATGAACTTTATGGTATTAGATAAAGGAAGCATGGAAAGAAAGTAATGGAGTGAATCCTGTTTACCAAGAACAACTAACAAGAAGAGAGCAGAGCAGATACCTGGGTGCAGAATTTTTTTGTGTCCCCAGGTGGATGTGGTCATCTTACTAATTCCTCGTCATTGGAAATCTCCAGTACAGACATGCATGTTTCTATGGAATGGTAACTCCACCTCTCCATCTGTAAGCCCCAAACCTTTTTGTAATCAAACACATTCTCACTGACAGACACACACACACACTCCCTGATTTGACACACATTAACAGAAACACTCTTAATGACAGACACACTCTCAATGACAGACACACTCTCTCAGATTTGAAACACACTCACTGACAGAGACACTCATGCTGACAGTTGCACACACTCAATGACAGTCACACATTCTCACTGAATTGACACACACTCACTGACAGTCACACTGACACACACTCTCAATAACACACACACTCTCACTGACTTGAAACAGACTCACTGACAGGCACAGAAAATCCACTGACAGACACACACTCACACATTTAATTTTCTTGTGACAAGTTCCTCTCAGCCGCCCTTCTGACACCTGGATGCGGTGCACCCGCCCAGGATCATCCCTACCCGTTACCAATACATTTACGAATTAATAATGGGTAAGAGTTTTAAAAGCATTACCCCATAACATTAACTATGAAATATATAGGTGGTCGCTGTCCATTACCTGATATCATTGGCGAGTTCCTTTTCATAGCGCCTCTTGTTACAGCAACAGATAAGGCACCAGATGAGCAGAAGCAGGAGTAGTAAAAGCAGAATGGCCCCTATAACGGCCCCAGCTATTATGGCAGCACGGTTGCCTAATATAGAGGTAAGAGAGATACTGTCATTTTCAGGATATCCATGAGTTCACACATTAATTTTCTTTTATTCCATTCTATAAAAGTATTCCCGCCACAGTTACATATTCACCCAGAGCTTGGATTTTGAAATGTTCTTCATTATGTCTTTGCTATGTTGTTAAAGAACTTGTTTCTTGTATCTTAAAGCACTACTAGCCAGGTCTTAAAGTTACTAGCAATCACAAAAGAGCAAGCGCACAACCTTTAGTATTGGCCAAACATGTACCTGCAACCAGGGTCAGTAAACAATGATTTTTGCAAAAAACTTGTCTATGCATGTGAACGTGTGGGTCTAGCTGTGTGAAGTGTCTGTGCATGTTAATGTGTGGGTCTAGCTGTGCGAAGTGTCTGTGCATGTGAATGTGTGGGTCTAGCTGTGTGAAGTGTCTGTGCATGTTAATGTGTGGGTCTAGCTGTGTGAAGTGTCTGTGCATGTTAATGTGTGGGTCTAGCTGTGTGAAGTGTCTGTGCATGTGAATGTGTGGATCTATCTGTGTGAAGTGTCTGTGCATGTTAATGTGTGGGTCTGGCTGTGTGAATTGTCTGTGCATGTGAATGTGTGGGTCTAGCTGTGTGAAGTGTCTGTGCATGTGAATGTGTGTGTCTAGCTGTGTGAAGTGTCTGTGCATGTGAATGTGTGGGTCTTGCTGTGTAAAGTGTCTGTGCATGTGAATGTGTTGGTCTAGTGGTGTGAAGTGCATGTGAATGCTGAAGTCCCTGTGAGAGAGACTGGTGTGTGAAAGCAGAGGTTTGCTCTCTGACCCTTTTGACAAACGTTTTACATAAACCTAAACTTTATACAAGAGGTGGACAGTGGTTGATATGAGTAATGGGAGTTAGAATGTAAGGTGTGTGAAGAGTTGGGATATGTGTGAGTTAGGGTAGAGATGGCAGTGGTAGCTTGGTGGGAGTAGGTGAGTTAAGAGCTGGAGGGGGTGGGGTTAGTCAGGACAAAGGGACATGGGAAGGAGTGAGAGGTGGCACAATAGTGATAGTTTTGGGCATTGGAAGTACAGTAGGAGTTGGGGTGAAGGAGAAATGATATGATAGTGGGGTGAGTGGTAAGTACAATGGGAGTTGCGATGGGTGGACAGTGGAAGTTAGGGCTGAGTGGGCAGAGTTAGGAAGGGTGAAAAGCCCGCTCCTAAAGTTCAACAAAACTTTACTATGCCCAGGGGCGTATTAGTCGCGAGGCAAACAAGGCGTTTGCCTTGGGTGGCATTTTCCAGGTGAGTGGCAAAAAAATCCGCCCCCAAATGCCCAGGGCAAATGTCTTGTTAGCCTTGCGGCTAACTGACAAGCCGGGCGGGCGGCGCTGGTGAGGGAGCACTTTCCCCTGAGCTGTCACTCTGCGCGCGCAAGGGAGCTGAGCAGACAGCTCAGGGGAAAGTGCTCCCTCGCCAGCACCTCCTGCCCGGCAGCCCTACTAGACCCCAGGGAAAGGGAGAACCCACCCCCAGCATTCCCAAAGGTAAGGAGGCTGGGGTGGTTAAATTTAAAAAAGTGTGTTAATGTGAGTGAGTGTGCGTGTCTGTCAGTGTGTGTCAGTGTGTGTGTGTCTGTTAGTGAGTGAGTGTGTCTGTGTGTGTTAGTGAGTGTGTGTGTGTCTGTTAGTCGTTGAAATATTCCAATTTCATAGTTTTGCATTACACTACTTTGACACTGTTGGTATTATTATCTAAATCAGGAATTGTTCAGAATTTGTTAGGGAATGTATCATTTTAAGTAAAATTAAGGAAATTAGGAAAAATTATCCAACTAAACTATTTTTCATCTTGGATTTTATTTTTAATATCCCCTGGCCTGTTCTGTTCCGTGTAGAAGGTATAGACTATAGAATGAATAAACGTGTACTAATGTGTAGACAAACTGTGCTGAAATTATACTATAGCTAAAATGGAGATTTTTATTATAATTATTATTTTTTTTATATAGCGCTATTATGCACTTAATAATGTATGATAGTGTAAACACGTTTTCAGGGTTTAATATGTACTAGAAAAAAGGCCTGTGATCTGCTTTACAGCCATATTTGCTTAATGACACTGGTTTGGGACTAGCCTCCTTTTAGCAAGGTATGCCTGTATCTGGCAGTATCCTACTTAACATGGGAATAAAAGCTGATATCACAGTTTGTATAATAGCTACAGGGTAACAACACATAAACCAAAGGGGTAGGAAGAGGTGGTAAAAAAATGAAAATATTTTCTACACAGCTCCATAAACAGCAATATTATAGATCATGTCTGCAGTCAAACTGCTCAATTAGAGTTTGTTTGACTGAGTGTGATATAATAACTTCTAAAGTTAACACACTGTGCTGTAAGATCTGATTGAAAATAAAATAATTTATTTCATGGAGGCAGTGTCATTCACAGCCAGGGGGAGCTGTGGCTAGGGCTTCATAAACCAAGTGACTTAACTCCTAAATACCTGAGAATTGAGCAGTGAGTCTATACACTAAAACTGCTTCATTAAGCTGTATTGGTGCTTAGAGCCTAGTGACCTAGTCATGTGACCTATTCATGTGTTCTAATTTCCAGTTCTTTATTTTTTTATTTCTAATGTGGTGTAACACAGGGGTGCCCAAAAGGTAGATGCCCAAATGTTTTAAAACGACATCTTCCATGTTGCTTTGTCATTCTAAATGCATTCTAAAGGCTTGCAAAGCATCATGGGGTTGTGGTTCTACAACATCTGGGGATCTCTCTTTTGGGCACCCCTAGTATAACAGAAGTATACCCACCTCAGTGGATACCACTTAAATGCCAAATTGCTGCTGCCAGTACACTTTTTTTTTTTACTTAATTTTGGTTTGAAATCATACACAACAAATCAAACACTAGCTTTTCATGTGTGGCACGTCCATTACCTCAGATATGACCATGTACTTCTAAACTCAAAACTTTGTGTTTTGTACTGTGAATGATTTATTTGAAGGAGCCATAGTAGGTAGGTGCTGACTTACTTGATGAAACAGTGAGTTCTACTGAACAACGTCCTACGCCCACTGTGTTCCCCACAGAGCACTGGTACGTCCCGGCATATGCTTGGGAGATATTCTTGATAAAAAGGTCCCCGGTGACTGCACCTGCAGTGTTGTAAAATAGAACATCAGACCAAAGCTTTCTGTATTTTTAAACTTATAAAGTAAATAGCGGTAATACCATACTGTGCAAACTTTGTTTAGATCGACTAGCTCAAAGGACACCTGTATATCTTCTGCCAACGTTGAAAGCCATGCTAGGTTTAAATAAAAGTCCTCGGAAATGTCTGGGTATCTTCGGTATCTAGACTGAAGTAGACTTTGGCAATCCCTATTTCCTGGGCCAAAGAGGGACCAAGGATACTGATATCAGAACCATTCAGGTAGATTCTAGACAAAACTGATTCTTATAAGGTTCAGCGTGGCAAAATACACATGCAAACATTTGGACTGCTCTGATATATCTTTTTTTTGTTACTAATTTAAAAATTTAAGAAAACACAGAATCTTGCTATACAGACATGAAAATACTATTTTCCAATTACTCTTCTCCCCCTCTCTTGACTGCTTACCCATCTATTTATTTTGGCTATCCTCATTTCTGCCCCACTACAACCAGTGCGTTTTCCCCACTTGAGAAAATGTCCCTATCCATTTGGTTGGTCTTCTGCCCATTTGCAGAGATCTGTCTGTCTAGACCACTGCTCCGCTCCACCCTTCTTAATGCCCTCTTTCCCCAGCAAGGGGACACAAATATTATATAATTCAACTGCAAGGGTTCCAATTTACTTTTTTTCTATCTGTTGCTCATTTTATCCCTCTGTGACATGGCAATTTTTATATGAAAAACATATTTGCATGACATTGACTTGATACATGAAATGTATAGCTATCACATAAAGATTATTATAAACCAGCAATCTGGTGTATAGATAGCTGTTTCCACAAATGTAAAAAGCTAAATTATACAAAAGTGTGCAATTTGTGTTTTTAATGTATTTATCCTGTAGAGAAAGAACCTTTAGACAGTATAAACTTTATTTTATCTTTTATTATTTTACACAGGGTCTAAATTATTAGTATAAACCAAAAAATACAGTTATTCTCACATTCAGTACGTGTGATAAAAATAGATAAATAAAAATGGTCAAATACCCTGCTTGTACTTGTAATGCAAAAAATAATGTCTGTATTTGAGCATAATATCTGCATACAGAAAGTTCAGTTAAATCAAATGTTTGATAGCAATCTCTTTAACCCCTTAAGGACACACGACATGTGTGACATGTCATGATTCCCTTTTATTCCAGACGTTTGGTACTTAAGGGGTTAATGCTAAGAGGCGAGTGAGAGTAACCATTCACTCCTCTCAATGGTATGAAAGTTTAATTAATTGTTTGGAAGGGAAGGCTGTCATTTTCAGGACATTTACAGACATTAAATTGGTGAAATATTGATATCTCTGCCAACTGGTCATCTCTGCCATGAAGGTTAAGCCAGGTAAATAAATTTTGTTTTTCAAATCAAATGAAAGTTAAAACTTTCATACACAATTTTGGAAGTGAAGGGGTTAATCTCTCCAATTGATTAATTTTCAGTTGGCCTGCGTGCCAAATATGTTTCTGTGCAACCATATTTTAATGTTATAATCTAAGACTTGCTACCAGCATCAAATATTTCCAATTTTCCTGAACACCTGTATTACACATTTCAGAGCAATATCTTTTTGACGCGTCCTGTTCCGTTCTGCGCAGATGTCTGACCTTGGTTTCTGGTATCCAGTACTCTTTTTACAATTCTTGTTTAGTTTTTCTGGTTTTCTTTATGCTGGGTTTTCTGGGTTCATTCCTTTATTCCGTTCCTGGGATTCCCAGTCTCCTGGATTCCTTTAAATATTGATTTTTGTTGCCACACCCATTCCTTTGCCAATTAATCCTTTTTGTTCCTGCAAGCAGTCGTCTTGTTTCATCTGCTCCTTTATTTGCAGGTAAGTGCTGTGTGTGTTTTATTATTGTTTTTATAGTCATGCATATCTAGGCAGTTAGGACCCACCGTAATTGGAGTACTTTGGCGCAGTGGTGGGCTGCATACATCTTGGTCATTTATGTATGTCTAAGTCTCCAATGTTTTACATATATAGTACTTAGTTATGTCTCCTCTTGTTTTTCTTTGTATCTCTTGTCTTGTTTTATTTTGTCTTGTATTCCCAGTTCATGTACACTCCTGTCCTTGAAATCCACTAAGGGATATTGCTGGACCGCTTCCACTGGAGCATGGTGGATGAATAGGCAGACTCAAAAGGCCCAGGAGGCAATCAAGAACCAAATTGTATAAAAAGGAAATTTATTGAGGCACAATTGCCCAATAGAATATATAAAAAAAAATCATATGTAAAAACAGATTTTATTCATTTGTTTTTACATATGATTTTTTTTTTTATAAATTCTATTGGGCAATTGTGCCTCAATAAATTTCCTTTTTATACAATTTGGTTCCTGATTGCCTCCTGAGCCTTTTGAGTCTGCCTATTCATCCACCATCCTCCAGTGGAAGCGGTTCAGCAATATCCCTTAGTGGATTTCAAGGCGCTTATTTCATTCATATCTTGTGAGTGCAACCATTATTGCAGCGTGCCATTTAATTTAATTGTACATCACTATGTGTTGTTTGTTTTCTTTTAGCTCCTAGCTGTATCCCTTTTTTCCATGTTTCTACACATCTGATATTGAAGAGGTCTAAGTGGGAAAGACCTCTAGAGGAGCTATTTTGTTATTATTCAGTTAAGTACATTTTATTCATATATGTGATATATGAATTATTTCTTTTTCGTTATACACTCCTGTCCTGTTCATGTTTCCCTCATGTATTTATGTACAGGTTTTTGGTTCTGCTTTCTGTCCTTCTCCGGTTTTGGGTTCTTCTAGTCTTGTCTTGTTTTCTTGTTTGGTGCCTGTTCTAGTCTTACCATGTTTCTAGTACTGGGTACTTATCTTCTTAATATCAGCTCCTGGCTTCTGCTAAGCTGCATCAGGGCCCTGGAATGTGGCCGCACAAACCATGGTGCTTAACCACAGGGGGCGCATAGTTACCCTGCACCAGACCCTGATTGTCAATTTCCACGCTGAGACTCTCATCATCAGGCATACAGGTCTCCGGATCACCACCCGTGACACTTTTATTACAATTACACTAAATAAATAACCTGCATTCCTATTGTAGAAGTATAAAAATTAAGCTTTATTACATTATCAAAAATGTAAGGATAAACAGAAAAAATCTATATACACGCGTAGTTGCACAATTGATAAATCAGAAAATTCATCTATATACACAGTATTCACAGTAACCAAACAGATATTTCATATAGATATAATACAACATAAAAATGCCTTTGTGTATGTCTATATATACCTATCTGGTAGTGACTCTCATTCACCCTTGACAAAGGCCTCCTGTGCTGAAATGTTTGCTGTCTGCGGTACCCCCTGATTACCAATTGTACAGCAACTTATATATTTTTTTGGTTTGCATTTTTGAGTATATAATTTTTCTTTATATTATTTTGCTTTTGTGTGTTATATCTGTATGAAATACCTGTTTGCCTCCTGTGAATACTGTGTATATAGACTAATTACATGCATAATGTTTTCTGATTTATGAAATGTGCTACAAGGGATGTATACAGATTATTTCAGTTTATTCTTATATTTTTGAGAATGTAATAAAGCTTATTTTTTATAGTGCAGGTTATTTATTTAGTGTATTACTTTGATTATACCACATGAGAGAGTGGTTGTTTACCGTGAGCACCCTTTCTTTTTGAAATGCATGCTGTACAATTTTGGTTACCCTTACATGCATTGACCTTTGCATTTCTTACAATTACTCTACAATGTGCAATGCTACCTACCCATGTTTAGCGCTGGAGTTGTAGGGTTGGCAGCTCCACTAGTCTTTTCCCAGCTGAAACTGAGTGGAGTAGATGCACCTTCTGCTCTGCACATTAGCGTCACATCTTTCCCTTGGGTCTGATCACCTTCAATCAAACAACGAGGATTGGACGGAGGAACTGAATAAAGACATAACTAAGGATGAACACAGCTACTAAATATGGTTCAAATTCATCTGTTATTCTTCAACCTTAAATCTGTGTGTAGTAACAGACGTTGGGGCCAGCTTTACCTTGCACAATCAAGGTGACCTTTCTTGATGCTAATCCAGGATACTTCTTCACTTTACACTCATAGGTCCCAGAATCTTTGGCCTCAAGATATGAGATAGTTATAGAGGCATCTCCATTGTTAGGAACGCCAGCTGTGAAAGCCACACGTTTCATCAACTCAGGAGGACCTCTGGAGACCACATTATTGTCCATGTAGGTTAAGATCTAGATGGGAAGACAAAGCATATGTTTTGTGTTTTTGTTTTCTGCTTCTTTAGGGTCGATGCCTTATGTCATAAAATTGCCCATGATTCAGCATCATCAGAATATAACTTTTTTTCCTCTGGATTCTGATTGACTGCTGACATCAAATGCTCTCCACATACTTTTATTTTTATCAATAACTTTCAATATGGATGTAAACAATGTGATGTAAGATGGACAGTTCCACCAAGAAAACGGTCCGATATTCAAGTGGTCATTATAGATAAATGTGTTGGAAATATTAATAATTTGCTGAAAATATTGTTTTAAACTGATTTATGGAAACAAAATGTATACCAGGTTAGAACTAGCAAGGGGGCTATTACCCCCAGTAGCATGCTGGATTTCTGGACTTCAGTCTCCCACCATTTTCCTGCTGAAAAGCAGTGAGAGAGATGTTGGAATTACTGTTTACACACTACTTAGTGAGGCAAAAGGTAGGGATTGCCTAGAGCCTTTGATAACTCATTGCTCTGTGGGTTTCTGCATGAGCTGTAGCCAATCTCTCAGTTCTTCATTAACTAACTTATTTACCAGGAGACTGCAATATCTCAGGCTGACCATGCTGCCAGTCCATGATGTGTATATGTGGTGTTCTTGGAGGTGTTTTTTGAGATTAGACAGTTCTCCGTGACACTGGAGTCATTAGAAACAGAGGCTGCATCTCCTAAGCATGCAGAGATCTATGTGAATGTTCCATCATGCTATGTACACCATATACTGATGGAGGCTCCAGGGATACACACCTCGCTACTCCAGGACCCCCATCAACCAAACATATTCAATAGATGTCAAATGAGTAGGACCATCCACACGGAGATCTGAGAATTTTATGTGCAGAAAACCGCCATTCATTTTACTTGCACCCCTGGCCAAAAGTTGCAGGCCCTTCCCTTCTTTAACCCCTTAAGGACACATGACATGTGTGACATGTCATGATTCCCTTTTATTCCAGAAGTTTGGTCCTTAAGGGGTTAAATGTATTTTTTCTTGTAAACTGGAAATTCCAATTACAGTGATATATGTAAATGTATAGATAGGAACAGTTATAAATGAAATATGCATGTGTTGTCCTTCTGTTGTTGAACAGATATTAGCTCCTTCCCTGTGCAACAGACTGAATAATGTAATGTTTAAATGATTGTTTTAGTCCACTATACACTTCACTTTGAACTCTGCAGTCCAGTTTGAACTCTGTAGTCATCTATGCAGTCCAGTTTGAACTCTGCAACTCTCCATAGTCTCTATAAACTGGGCCCTGGGGATATCAACTATGGAGTCTTGCATGGAGTCAGACTCAATACGTCCATCTGTTAAAAAAAAATACTCCTTACTTATTACATTTGAAATACAGAAGCAATATGCATCTCAGATACTTACTATTTTGTCCAGTGCGGTGCTATCTGGGTTCATTACGGTCCATTCAATATCTAGATTCCCAGTTTCAGCGGGGTCCAGGGTATAGGTGCATCCAAGCTGTACAGTCTCACCAGCTGCCTTGTAAACGGTCTGTGTGTCGGGCTCCGAGATGGTCACTGATTTTAACTGAACTGTGAAAAAGCAGAGTAAGCGGTCATCAGAGAGTGGCAAAGCTCTAGATCCAGTGTAGGCAGCAGTTAGTCCACTAGATGGTGCTAAATTACACCACCCTTGGTCTCAAAAATAGTGGCATATGTCTGCAGCTAGGGTGGGTTCCCAAATATATATTTATATTCTAACATTTTTTATTATTTTTGCAATTTGAAATGTTATACTTTTTAAAGAAAACCCAAAGAAGTGAAGGTGTGAACACATAGGTGATGTTTCCCATTTATGTGTACACACAAAATGAAGACATTTAAATAAACTAATTGTTCTCATTTGTTACACCACAGGGTTTATCCATGCAATTACAATGTAAGTAGAATATGCAATCATTAAGAATAGTACTCTGCAATATCATTGGGTCTTGGAGTGTCTGGATTCGTATCAATTTTCACTTAGCATAGAGCTCCTTAAAACCATCATCAGACTGGGACGGGTCTTAAAGAAGCTATCTTATAATGCATTGATGATGATGATGATTATTATTATATTTATATAGCTCCAACAAATACTGTAATGCTTTACAATGTGTGGACTAACAAACATGTAATTGTAACCAGACAAGTTTGACGACAGAAACAGAGGGGTTGAGTGCCCTGCTCAATGAGCTTACATGCTAGAGGGAGTGGGGTAGAGTGACACAAAAGGTAAGGGAAATATATTGGTAGAATAGTATTCAATGAAGAATTAGTGTGTTTGTTTTTTTTAAATGACAGTTGCAGGAATTGACTCACTTGGGAGCCATTAACAGTTTAATTGATATGCTTTTGTGAAAAAGTGAGTTTTTAATGATTTTTTTGAAGGAAAGGAGACTGGTTGAGCGTCGAACAGAAAAGGGATGGGAGATGATCTCTAATTGATAATTATGTCATACGTTCATTGGAGTCATATAAGGTAGCCAGTTCCAGTATGTTGGACAGCTGCAGGACAGAAGGATCTGTACTTAAAGAAGAGCTGTACGTAAAATCTCAGTGTGTTGTTTTTAGATATTGTCTAGGAATCATGAAAAGTACACATAGCTCTGGGTCAAAGGGAATTGTGCACTTTGTTACACATTTAAATCACATACTAGTTGCCAAAAGGAGTGTCGTTTCTGGTAACGCCGTCAAATACAGAGCTAAGTGCCTATGTCTGGCCTGTATCCCAAGTACTATGGGAAAGAAGAGGGGTTGATACAGGACGAGCAAGCAGAAGCCAAGTACCACCCGTACAAACTATCCTGATAAAAAAAAATCCTGAAAAAGTGCAAAATATATTTTGCTTAGAGATTTGTAAATATATTGACCAGTGTATTGCATCTAAATGAATCCCTGAATCCCCAACTCCCATGCAATGACAAATGTACGACTTACCTGGAGGTTAGAGAGAGCAATGCATAACAAAGCAATGTCAGGTTAGGTTTGGTTGGAGATGTAGTGCCCCAAAGATGGTGTTACACTAAACCATCAGTTCTTATGCCTTGTGTCAGGACTTAAAAATTGTGACCCAATGTATTTCAGTGAATCCCATTGATTGGGACAGATAGATCGTATTCAACGGGCCACAAGCAAGTGGCCAATATTATTTGTTATTGTCGCATCACAGCTCTCCACACTCTAAGTCAGGGGTAGGCAACCTCCGGCACTAGTGCCATGCACGGCACTCAAGGTGTCTTTGCACGGCACTCAAGGCTGCTACAGCCAAACAAGCTCTGGCTTATCAGGAGTCCCAGTGAAACTTCAGATATCTGCTAATACGAAGAGGTGGTGAAGGAAAATCCTCAATTTATACATTGCAGCACATAGAGTAAGTGATCTCAGATCACTTCCTCCCAACACTTGTGAATGGGAATCCACAATGTAGTAGAGCAGCCTGCAGCTGCTGTTGCAGCTCCTGTCCTTGACCTGTACCTGGCCAGCTTGGTCCCCATTGGACCCCAGGGAAGCCATCCACACTGCTAGATTTACACAGAAATGCAGAATAACCCTCCCCTCATACAAATAATACTAACAGCCCACAAACAAACATATATACAATCCGCACAACGATACAAAGCAATTACAGTATGTGACAGACCCCTCTGTCTTGGAACTATGTTCTATTCCGTTGCCTTCGTCTATGTTAACCGCAGCTTAATTGGTGAACGTTGGGAGGTCGCTGTTCGTGTAACTCCCACGTGGCTGTAGCCATTTTAAAGTCCCGAACGGCCAGCGGTGTTCGGCACCCAAACTATGGAACTGAAAACGGACACTATTTTGCACGAACACCGCTGAAGCCGCCGACCTCCCTTCTCTGCCATCCAGCACACGAACGTAGGTCTGTTCGGTACTTTACGGCACGAATAGACGCACCCCAGATAGCCATCCCATGGAGCCCGTTCGTATACCGAAAGACAATGTGAAAGACTTTGGCTCCATGGCGATTGAACTGTATGCATAGGATCTGAGCGGCATTCGGTAATAATGTGCGCTCAGATCCCAGCTATCTGGGGATACGTTGAATGTGGGGATTCTGTTCATGTAATGTAAAGTATTTGATTTTATTGTATTTTTATGTTCAGGTACAAAATGGAGTTTAGCCTCTATCCATGGAGATAATTGGATTACTTCCCAATTATCTCCAAGATAGAGAGGAGGGTTTATCTACATCAAAGGGGAGTGTTTATGCTTGTGCCACTGTGATTGGCTACTGTATCCACATTGTCCCAGTCTTCCATCTGGTCCCCTAGGGGAGTGTCCACCAGCTGGGAGACCTGCATAAATACCGGGCATGTAGCCTTCAATAAACCAGATCTCTGCTTAACCCTCAATACGGAGCTTGGTCTCGTACTTGGGGGTATTGGATTCGTATGATTTACTCGTTTGGCTGTTTGGCTCATGAAAGATTTCGTATGGATCCTGTTCGGCTAATTGGAACTGCTGTTAGCTGCTTCTTCATTCGGAAAGGGAACGTCCTCAGCGGTATTAACCCCTCTTATACCAGGGTGTACAGTAACAGTATAAATAACACAAGCAGAATACGGCAGCATACACACCTCAATTTAACAAAAATAGGACCGGCACGCTACGGGACATCTCAATCCTATATCCGCACAGTGCTGCTAAAAGGTTGCCTACCCCTGCTCTAAGTGATCCCCCTTTGTTAATAGTCTGATGAAGGTATTATGCTGAAAGTATTTTGTTTTATATTTTATTTAAGAATGGGCCATGAGCTGATTTTAAAATTAAGGATGGGATGTAAAATCTGTCGTAGTACATCATTTGGCTCACTGTCTAAAAAGTTAAAGAACTTTTTTTTTTTGTTGTTCGAGTATGTTAAGTAGTTTATAGGTTGTACTTTTACTGAAAATACAAAAAGGCACTTGAGATATTTCAGAGACTTCATATCCTTTGCCCTGGGGTTGAAATTAGAAATGCTATGTTGATATTGGCCAAGAAAGAAACAAATGTCATGTTGGGGAAAAGTTCAGTTTCTGTTTGTAGATGTCCAATAGCTAATATAGAGATATGTTAAAGAGAGATTGTTTGGTAACAGGAGACACATCTTGGGTGGAACCCAGGAGTATTATAAAAGTTTTATTAGGGGGCAACAAACGAGCTCTCTGTACATTCCCACTGTGGATGGAGGTACAGCTATATGGAGTGCAGTATTATGAGCTAATATCAAAGTTGTATAATAGTTAAGAACATCGGGAACCCCTTGCCCTCCTGCCTTTATATTCTTATTGTAACTTTTTTATTACAGGGAGTGCAGAATTATTAGGCAAGTTGTATTTTTGAGGATTAATTTTATTATTGAACAACAACCATGTTCTCAATGAACCCAAAAAACTCATTAATATCAAAGCTGAATATTTTTGGAAGTAGTTTTTAGTTTGTTTTTAGTTATAGCTATTTTAGGGGGATAGCTGTGTGTGCAGGTGATGTCATTAGATTTTCTTCTTTTATACCCTTTCTTGCCAGCCACGCTGTGGAGTACCTGGACGCGTGTGATGGAGCATTGTCCTGCATGAAAATCATGTTTTTCTTGAAGGATGCAGACTTCTTCCTGTACCACTGCTTGAAGAAGGTGTCTTCCAGAAACTGGCAGTAGGACTGGGAGTTGAGCTTGACTCCATCCTCAACCCGAAAAGGCCCCACAAGCTCATCTTTGATGATACCAGCCCAAACCAGTACTCCACCTCCACCTTGCTGGCATCTGAGTCGGACTGGAGCTCTCTGCCCTTTACCAATCCATCCATCTGGCCCATCAAGACTCACTCTCATTTCATCAGTCCATAAAACCTTAGAAAAATCAGTCTTGAGATATTTCTTGGCCCAGTCTTGACGTTTCAGCTTGTGTGTCTTGTTCAGTGGTGGTCGTCTTTCTGCCTTTCTTACCTTGGCCATGTCTCTGAGTATTGCACACCTTGTGCTTTTGGGCACTCCAGTGATGTTGCAGCTCTGAAATATGGCCAAACTGGTGGCAAGTGGCATCTTGGCAGCTGCACGCTTGACTTTTCTCAGTTCATGGGCAGTTATTTTGCGCCTTGGTTTCTCCACACGCTTCTTGCGACCCTGTTGACTATTTTGAATGAAACGCTTGATTGTTCGATGATCACGCTTCAGAAGTTTTGCATCCCTCTGCAAGATATCTCACTATTTTTGACTTTTCTGAGCCTGTCAAGTCCTTCTTTTGACCCATTTTGCCAAAGGAAAGGAAGTTGCCTAATAATTATGCACACCTGATATAGGGTGTTGATGTCATTAGACCACACCCCTTCTCATTACAGAGATGCACATCACCTAATATGCTTAATTGGTAGTAGGCTTTTGAGCCTATACAGCTTGGAGTAAGACAACATGCATAAAGAGGATGATGTGGTCAAAATACTCATTTTCCTAATAATTCTGCACTCCCTGTATGCAGATTATAACGTATGCTTTCACATTCATAAAACGTAGAGTTTAGACCCTAGTGTATGTAATGCTTCAAAGGGCTTTCACAGTTTAACCAAAATGTGGTAAACTAAGACATCCAGTATTATGGTTATCTCAAAGCCTAGCTGTTCTGGTCAGCCCTCCAATCATATGAAAATTTGGAAAATGTAATGGTTATTGTGTTGTCCATACCTAAAGCAATGGTTTGAATTTTTCCACTTGTCAAGACTCTGCTACAGTCTATTAAGACGTTCTGTTACAACAGTCAGGATATTAATGGTTGTGAGATTGTGAGCACAATCGGTAAAGGTACCTAACTGTTTTAAGAGTATTCATGTTTTCTCTGATTTTAAATAGCAGTCTCCATATATCAACATTTATTTCCATTCATTATTGTGAAGGATGATGAAATAAACCTTGCAAAATGGATTTAGTCTGTGGGACAAATATAATTGTCTTTAACTGTATTTATGATCTATGATGGAATGAAAACCTAAAGAGAACCAAATGCAGATATTCTTATTGAAGTGGTTAAATGCCCTGCGGGCATCACTTGAGACTAATAAACCAGGATTATGGGAGATGTGCAGTTGGTAGATAAAACTGATGAGTTTTGTAATTTTATCGGAACCTTTTTGTTCCTTCATGAAGACCACCTGGTCACCATCAATTTGAAAGGGGATATAGTGGGGATATCATTTGGCATCATCATTCAACCGATAAAAGCACCTGAAAATCATACAAAGTATAGGAGATTTGCACGGCTTAGTTAATGCCATTATTTGCCATAATGTAGGAAATGGACCTTCTTCGGGTACCCGTAAGAATAATTAACACATTGTTTATAGGATGTGCTCCATAAAAAAACGATAAAATGTGACCTGGCAATTCCATTTGGCCCTAGTGCTTTCCCAAAAAGTATTTGCAAATGGTAAAATACATTTCTCTACCAATATTGCTTCGGAAAGGCAAAGAAGTTTGGTTAGGGTCAACCGAGCTAAGGGTAAATTGTGTAACTATACATTTCTTCAGGGTAAGGTTTGTGGTTGTCTTTGGATTTTTATAAAGATTGCCACAAAATTTACATTAAATAAAAATGTTGTCCTTGTCAGAAAAAGAATTCTGAGAGATTTTCATTCCAATTTGTTTATCCAGTAAAATTTCGGCTCACTTTTTTTTAGCGCAAAATGTTCACATTGTAATCGTTCTTATTAATAACCTGTCCAGTTTAAATGATCTAATTTCTCATTTCTAGTTTTATTAATTCATTAATGTTTATGAAGATTCCATCCAGCCAAGTAGTGGATTACGTGGGGTTTAACCCATTAAGGACACATGACGGAAATATTCCGTCACGATTCCCTTTTATTCCAGAAGTTGTGTCCTTAACCCCTTAAGGACCAAACTTCTGGAATAAAAGGGAATCATGACATGTCACACATGTCATGTGTCCTTAAGGGGTTAAGGTGGACACAACTTATTTTATTAAGAAGTTGTGTCCTACCAAAGCCCAGGTGCTCAGTTGATGAATTATCCACGGGTCATTGACAAGCTGACATGTTCAAGTCATCCAAGGTACGGTTTTGTAAGAAATAACAGTAACAATGAAATTGCATAGATGGATTGGCAATGGCGATCTTTTCTTTAATAGACAGCTGCACAGATGTGTCAAGGGAGAGATCAATTATAAAACTGAAGTTCTGCAAGGTTCAAGATCCCTGTTTATAAGGAATTTAGTGAGAAAGTTATGCTGTCTTACAATAGAACATACTAACAAATGAAATAAGTGCATGAAATAAACAAAATTTGGATACTATCCCTTTATTCAGGATGTATTCGCTGAAAGCCACAAACACCCTCTATACCAGGGGTAGTCAACCTTTTAATACCTACTGCCCACTTTTGTATCTTTGTTGATGGTAACATTTTCTTACAGCCCACCAGTGCAGCAGTAACTAATTTTATAGCACAAGTGCGATTTTTATTTATTTATTTTTTATTTTCTAGAAATTAGGTTTTTGTTTTTTTAATATGTGTGTCTGTGAGGTGCTGTGTGTGTGAAGGGTGCTCTGTGTTTGTGTGTGTGTGTGTGTGTGAGAGAGGTGTAGTTTGGGTGTAGTGTGTGTGTGTGTGTGTGTGTGTGTGTGAGAGGTGCAGTGTGTGTAAAGAGTGCTGTATGGGTGTGAGAGAGATGCTGTGCGTGTGAAGGGGCAGTGCGTGTGTGTGAGGGGTGGAGTGTGTGTGTAGGGTGCATAGGGTCTTTGCTGTATATAGGTGGGTGAGATGTGAAACTCTATCTTAATGTCTCCCCCTCCCTTCTTCTTACCTTTTACCAGTGAGGGGGTACATAATGTTGTAAGCCCGGGTGGTCCAGTGGTGGTATTTTTACTTTAGCCTGCAGGCTGACTCTCCTGTCCTCCTGCGAACACAGCACTGTGTTGTCACACGCGGCAATGCTCCGTCCAGCCTGCTCACAGGAGGAACACAGAGCCTCCCAGGCCCTTCCCTCCCTCTGCTGGAACTAAGTGCCAGGGGACCGGTGAGGTAGATCTCCCCAGCCCGAGAGGGCTTACAGCAAGGCTAGCTCAGCATGGGCCGGCAGGGGACATGAAAAGATCTCCCCTGCCGGCCTTGGTACACGGCCATCGAGGCCCACTGGGCCTTTTCTGCATAACCCACCACCGCCCACCTGAAATCCCAAACCGCCCACTAGTGGGCGGTAGGGACCAGGTTGACTACCACTGCTCTATACGATTCTCTGCTGTCCCCAGAAGCAAAATATTGGAGACATTCATACCATTAACCTGGCACCTTGCACCTTCCTTAAAAGGACACTCCACTGCCTAAATACAAAAATAATCAAATAAAATAAAATCGCGATTTGTAGAAACAGCCTAATAAAAAATGCATGAATTTAATTCTGAAATTTTCCTTTGGGGTTATGTAAAAAAAATCAGTTTACAAAAACTGCAGATCTCTTGTCTGGAACATTTGCAAGCCCTCGCATTCAAACCCCATCCAGACTTCCTGCGGCTGTCCAATCACAGACTTCCTAATGCAGTTCAATTAGAACTCTTTGCAAGGCAGTTGTTCTATGCAATTGTTGCCTCTTGAGTTAAGTTCCACTGAGCTAACCAAACCAGGAAGTAACAGGACAGATTGTATGATTGACAGCTAGGGCGGGTGTAACAAAGTTAATTTATAAAAGTGCCAATTTCTATTGAAATCTGCACTTTTTTGTACAAAGTAAAAGTACACAATCTTCACACATAAAGCACTACAGCAATATAAGTGCTCTAGGTGTTTGGAGTGTTCCTTTAACAGTTAACATGCATATTATTCCAGCTGAGAAAGCTCCCATGTATCCTGCTCCTGCAATAATATCTGCCCCGCAGCCTGAGCCAAACCTGCTCCAGAATCAATTACAAAGTTAAAAAAAAAAAACTACCAAATATTTGCTCTATAAATGGAGTATCAGTTTGACATTTAAAAGCTAAATACTCTTTCATATTGTATGCACAACTTTAAGTCTTTATTTCTGCAACACAGAATACAATATTGGTTGTGTTTAACTATAATTTTTTTTTTCCAAGATAAATTATGACATAATATGATATTGTTTCTTAGTCCCCTCTAGTGATTGTCTCTCCGTTTGTGAATTTTCTAGACAATGTGCTGTTTCTAAGTAAACACACTCACGTTTCAGCCTCACACAACCAGTGTGTCCATTTCTGACCTCACACACACACACCCTTCATTCCCGAACGAAACTTAGTACATCAGAACACAGTTTCAGTCAGACATACCAGAAGGGAGGAGATTTATTTTCTTGAACTATGACCAACACCTTACATGACACGCCAATTTCACGTAGGTGTGGACGTTTTTAAAATTGGAAGATAAAAACAAAACCCTACTTGTCAAAACATTGTGTGTCTGGTCACATGGGGAACAGGAAACGGATCATAATTATATCTTTAAAACGTTTATTATCTAAAATCCGGTATTAGACACATGGACTGGCCTGCCAACAGAGGTGGTAGATAGCAACGACTACTGCAATTATCAGAATAGATATTCTAAAAAGCCTTGAGCAGAGGAAATCAAATTGTAAATGATTCATTGCTTCTGCAGAAACCGGTCTAACGCATGCACATACAAATTAAAATTCGAAATCAAAATAATTGCCAAGGCGGCTTGACATCAGAACTCATAGTCTACCGAGTAAAAAAAAAAAAAAGATCTGTCATCAAAGAAAATATTATTTATCAAATACCACAGTAGACCATGATCACTTGGCTATTTGGCCGTTTGTGTGTTGGGTCGAATGAATCAGACCAAAGAAGCAAGACGCAGTATGTTTAAATGTATAGTGCATTTTTTTAACACTGAGGCAAACATTTGACCAACTGATTTGTGTTTGGAGTCTGTAATAAAAATAGATATAACTCCTTGGGATGAATTATTCAAACTATGATTCACTTAAAGGGGCACTCCTGTGCCCAAATAACAAAAAAATATATATGTGTGTGTATATATATATATATATATATATATATATATATCTCACTCTTTTTTAGATAGGCCCCAAATGAAAGTGTGCATGCATTTAATTAATTTAATTATGCATTTTCTCATTAGTAGGTATATATCTAAAAACAGTGCTTTATAGGTGTGGATTTGTACCTTGAATTGACTACTATAGGATACAGGAAGCCAATGTAAGGACTGACAGAGGGGTGAGGTGTGAGAGGACCAACTAGAGAGGAAAATCAGTCTGGCGGCAGCATTCATTACAGACTGTAGCGGGGCAATACGACTTGTGGGAAGACCTATTAGGAGAGAGTTAAGATAATCCATGCAAGAGATTACTAGAGCATGGACAAGCTCCTTAGTAGCATCTTGTGTAAAAAAGGGTCGGATGCGGGCTATGTTTTTAAGATGGAATCTACAGGATTTGGTAACATGCTGGATGTGAGGCTCAAATGTGAGGCCAGAATCAAGTATAACGCGAAGACAGCACTCTTGCAAGGATGGGCTGATGTGGGTACCACTCACCTGAAGGGAGAGCAAAGAGGGGGATCAGTATTAGGAAGAGTAAACACAAGGAGTTCAGTTTTAGAGAGATTGAGTTTCAAAAAGCGGGAGGACATCCAATCAGAGATGGAAGAAAGGCAAGCAGTGGCACATTGCAGGACGGCAGGGGAGAGGTCCGGGGAGGAGAGGTATACCTAAGTGTCATCAGCGTACAGGTGATATTGGAATCCAAATGAGGTAATAAATTTGCCAAGAGAGGCAGTATAAAGAGAAAATAGATGGGGACCAAGTACAGAGCCTTGGGGGACTCCAACTGAGACAGGACGCGGGTAGGAGGTATCGTTAGAAAAGGAGACACTGAATGAGCGTTGGGAGAGATAGGAGGAAAACCAAGAGAGGACAGTGTCACAGAGACCGAGTGATTGAAGAGTTTGGAGAAGGAGAACATGGTCAACAGTGTCAAAGCCAAGAGAGATGTCAAGAATAATTAGTAAAGAGTAGTGCCCTTTGGATTTAGCTGCGATTAGTTTGTTAGTGACTTTAATAAGAGCAGCAGGGGTGGAAGCCAGACTGAAGAGGGTCAAGGAGAGAGTTGGAATTGAGGAAGCAAGTCAGGTGGGTAAAGACAAGTCTTTCCAGAAGCTTTGAAGAAAAAGGGAGCAGAGATATGGGACAATAGTTAGAAGGGGAGGACGAGTCAAGAGATGTTTTTTTTTTTTTTAAGGGCAGCAGGGACAACACCAGAAGAGAGAAAGCAGTTAAAGATGTGTGTTAATAAAGGCACAAAACAAGAGGAGAGAGATCTGATAAGGTGAGATGGGACAGGATCAAGCGGGCAAGTGGTGGGTCGAAAGGAAAGGAGAAGCACAGCCACCTCTTGTTCAGTAGCCTGGGAGAAGTCTTTACAAGAGCAAATCTGACACTTCCTGAGTTTCCAGTATAGAGCTACAGTCTTCATTTTCCACGGTCGTAAATCGTTCGACACTTCAAGTTTAGATGTTCTTTCTATCTTCACTAAGGAATTTTATTTACTTTTTTTTATATACGTTTATTTTCGTGATTTTTTTTTCTCTCTTGATTTTTATGGCTTGGTTCCGAGAAAACTTTATCTCTGTAACAGATTTAATTTTTATTTTTTTGGTGTGGTTTTTTTATTTATATTGCTCCCCTTGTACCCAGCAGCCTTCTCTCCCCCAACCTGGGCCTAATACCCTGAGATGGAGAAACTTTTTTTGCTCTCCCTCATGGCCCTTTTTCACTGTTTGTTTATTTCCCCTGATAGGGGTATATATCCAAGTTTTTTGTACCCCGTTGATATTTTTATTTTTCTATTTTCTTTGACCATCCATCCTTTAAAAATTGGTAGAAATTTTTCCAGATCACGAATCACAGAAATGCCTCATACAAAAATGCATATTATGTGGCATCAGCGACTTGCACAAGTCTGTTTATTTATTCCTGTACACACATGTACACAACTAGAGTTTGTTGTGACAGTATTGTTGGATGTTTCTTTATTGGAAGGCGGTTGTTCGGACTCTCACAAAGTTGAATATTCCTTTACTCTTTATCAAGCATTGCTGTTCCATAAATTATGGTTTTAAAATATATGTCATTTAATGTGAGAGGCCTGAACACCGCCCACAAAAGACGCTTACTATTCAAAGAAGCAAAATCCAACAAATCAGATCAGGAAACGCATTTTAAAAATGATAAAAAACATAAGATTATGTCAAAGCTTTTCCCAGTCCAATATCATAGCACTTATAAATCCAAGTCTAGAGGTACATCGATTTTCTTTCACAGGAATGTAGCATGCTCGACGAATAAAGTAATGACGGATGATGACGGGAGATATTTAATATGGATAGGTTCACTTAACACTATTGAATATACTATAGTGAGCATGTATTTTCCCAACACGGGTCAGTTGCAGTTCTTTAGGAAATTGATGGACTTAGTGAATGAGAATGTGAGAGGCAGCTTAGTAATGTGTGGCAATACGAATTTTGTTATGGACGGTGAATTGGATAACGCTAGGGAAGACAGTGATCAACAACATAGAGGGGACAGCGACAGATTAGCAAACAAATGTTCCAGATACATGATTGAATGTGGTTTATATGATTCCTGGAGACTGATGCATGAGATTGAAAGAGATTTTACGTATTATTCTGTATCTAAAAATATGTATTCCAGGCTGGATAGGTTTATGGTCCAGAGCGCTTTAATCCCGCACATCTTGAAATCTGATATCTTAGACATTAACTGGTCTGACCATGCTCCAATCATAATGCATATTGACGAAATTGTTTCTTCAGCCCCGAATAGAACCTGGAAATTAGGCGATTATTTATTAAACGATGTTGTGAACAGATCATTGACGGAGAAAGCCTTGAGCGATTATTTTTTGGAAAATGCCTCACCCGAGGTTCCTGGTGAGGTGTCTTGGAATGCGCATAAGGCTGTGTTAAGAGGTCATTTTATTTCTAGAGCGTCTCACCTGAAGAAAATTAATAGCAATAATTTAAGAACATTGGAAAAAGAACTGTACAATTTGAACCAGGCTAATAAATTTGGCCCCTCGTCTTCCCTATCAGCAATGATAGGAGAAATTAAGACTAAAATTAACAAAATTAATTTAGATCGTACATCTCTTATGGTGAGACGTCTCAGGAAAACATTTTACTTAAAAGGCAACAGGGCCTCTACTCTTTTGGCATCTAAACTCCGGCATGTAAATGCACAATCAAAAATAGCGTATATACTTGATGATCAGGGGCGAAAAGTGTTTCATCCTACTAAAATCAGCGACATGTTTGCAGAGTATTATAGCAAACTTTATAATTTAGAATGTGATTCGAACCTTACCCAGCCTTCTGCAACGACCATTGATACATTTTTAGACAGAGTGACATTGCCTCGGCTGTCTCCAGGACACTTAGAAAGCTTAGGATGTGAAATATCAGCAAAAGAGATAGCTGAGGCGATCAAACTTATGCCATCCGGAAAAGCCCCTGGTCCCGATGGATTCACTATTTTATATTATAAAACTTTTCAAGAAATTTTAATTCCCCACATGACCAAATTATTCAACTCCTATAAGTCCGGGGGAACGATGCCAGAGGAGTCCTTGTGCGCACGAATAGTCACCTTGCCAAAACCGGGAAAAACTCTTGCTAGATGCCACAATTTTAGACCCATTTCTCTAATCAATAATGACTCAAAGATTTATTCTAAAGTTCTCGCAAATAGATTAACCAAATTAATCCCATTGCTAATAAACAAGGATCAAGTGGGTTTTGTAAAGGATAGACAGGCGCCCGACGGGACTAGAAGATTCATAAACTTGATTCAGCACATAAATATGACCAAAACGCCTTCATTGCTTCTATCTCTAGACGCAGAGAAGGCGTTTGACAGGATACATTGGGGATATTTATGGAGAACGTTAGAAAGATTCAACATACCATCATCCTTTATCACAGCAATTAAGGCGCTATATTGTGCACCTTCCGCCCATGTCTCAGCTTCCGGTTTCACATCCAAAACGTTTTCTCTAACCAATGGGACGAGACAAGGGTGCCCTTTATCTCCAATTTTATTTGTTCTAGCAATAGAACCCCTGGCTGAACTAATTAGAACAACCCCACAAATTGCAGGAATTGTTGTTAAAGAATCCGCACACAAAATTGGCTTGTTTGCAGACGATATAATTCTAGCTGTCAAAAACCCAAAAGAATCTTTGAGCCACCTCAAAGACATTTTAACTCAATTTGGCGAGATATCGTACTACAAATTAAACGAGTCTAAGTCTCAGGCCCTTCCATTTCATTTAAAAAATTCGGAAACCAATGCCCTTAAGAAATTATATTTATTTGATTGGAGAGCTGACTATATGGAGTATCTTGGCATTAATTTATGCAAAAATTTGGTAAATATGCATTATCACAACTTGAGGAAAGCATGGTCGGACCTATAAAAGGAGATGGAGAGATGGGGCGGAATGGAACTTTCATGGCTGGGGAGGGTCGCATCTGTTAAAATGACGATACTACCAAAAATTCTATATTTCTTTAGGACCATCCCTTTATCCATCCCATTATCATTTTTTAATAAAGTTCACTCGACAATGATGAAGTTCATCTGGGGGAACAAGCCTGCTCGAGTGAAGCTCACTTCCTTGCAGCACCACAAATCGAATGGCGGTATCGGTGTTCCCGATATCCGCAAATATTATTTCGCCACTAACGCTGCAGTGGCTGTGAGCTTTAATAATCAGGTTGATAAACCCAGATGGATGGAAATAGAAGAATCAAAAATTTTACCGGTTAGATTGTCAGAATTACCTTGGTTAAATCCTAAGAAAAGACCTGGAATTACAAAGTTATTTTTATCTACCAAGACTACACTTAAGGCCTGGGATATTGTTTTTAAAAATGATCATTCTCCCAGCCTGTATAGAGCAATGCCAATTGAGCTATTGAAGGATTATATTCCATCTTTAAGAACAGAACTGTTGAAGGAATGCTCTATAACTAATCTTGACAATTTTTTTCACGGCAATGCTATTCTTTCTTTGGAAAAATTGAAACTTAAGTATGGATTAACGAATGTATGTGAGTTGGATTGTAAGGTAATCATTGACAAATTGAAAGAACTATATAAGGTACCTGAAACAGTTAAAAATTATAAAACGCTTGAGATGTCCCCATTAGAGAAAGCTTTTTTATGCAGCCCCACTAGTAAAGGCATGATATCTTTATGCTACTCGTTTTATAACGCCAAGCCCCTAGTTAAATTAAAACACATGTTGTCATGGGAGACGGAGTTGGGTGCCCAGTACGATCTAGAAGAATGGTTCGTTTTTTTTAAAGCTTTAAAAGGTATTTCGTATTGCACCGACCACTTTGAAAATCATTATAAAATTTTATATTGCTGGTACCTGGCCCCGTCTAGATTGCACAACATGAACAATATGTATTCTGACCGGTGTTGGAGAGATTGTGGGGGTGTGGGCAATATGGCCCATATTTGGTGGTTCTGTCCTAAATTAACTAAATATTGGAAATTGATTCACGACCTAATTATTAAAGTGGACAGAACCATTAGCATTTTAACCTCGGAACTAGCCTTATTCAAAAAACTCCCGGAGTCCATTAATAGATCGGACAAAATAATCATAGGTCACATTTTGATCGCTGCTACATCCTGTTTACCTAGACATTGGAAGTCCCAAAATGTGCCATCTCTCAGGGAAGTTTTTAATTTGATTCTAGAAAACAAGGCACACGAATTTTCACATAGAGCTAATATGCGTGGTTTCCCAATATTAAAATACAATTGGGATAAGTGGGAAGAAAAAATCAAAACAACATATGGTCTTTGACATATTTATTATTAAAGTGCATTGATGTAAAACATATTCTTATAATTTTTTATTTATTTTTTAATAATGGATGGTTATTCTTTTCCATTTCCAAGTTCCCCTTCCCTTCCTACCCCCAATACAATGTTTATATTCTTGTTGTTATACAAATATGTAAAACTTTAATAAAAATTATTTGAAAAGAAGTGTTTACAAGGCAGGTGCTCTGGGCAATTACATGCCTCTTGAGTTTAGCTCCACTGAACTAACCAAACCAGGAAGTAACAGGACTGGTTGTCTGATTGAAATCTAAGGGGGTGTAACAAGGTTAATTTCTAAAAGTACCAATGTCTATTGAAATCTGCACTCTTTGTAAAAGGAATATTTCCATATTTCCACTTCCTACTTTGCATCCTGGGACATCAAGAGTGTTTAACAAAGCTTGGGTACCAAACACTTTTCCTTGAAATCTACATAACGTTTTGGTACACAAAACAGTGGTATTTATATATGTTTTATTAAATATAGTAGGTCTATATAGTAGGTCCCAAAGTAGGTCCGTACATGAGCTTGTAAGAATGGTTTGTGCTTGACATAAGCACAGACTGATGCTAAACCACCGGAGTTAACCTGGAGGATCTCTTCACCTCCTGAAGCTTCATCCTCAAGAATCCAAGGAATGAAAATCCCCCTGATCTTTACTGGCATACTACTCCACCGAGACTCTTGTCAGGAAAAATTGGCACCTGATTTGTACAGGGAAGGGATAGCTAACTCTGGAAATGACAAACCCTGTGTTATAATTCTACTCTCAAGCACTTGCAATCTTTTAGGAATGGTTAGGCAGAATCAAACTAAAACAAACAGATGAAATGATACCAGCACAATGTACCCAATTGTTTACTACACACATTGCGCGGAGTGTCTCTCCTAGTAAATTATTCACCGATGCTACGGTACATTGACAGAGCATTTAACCACATGTTTACAAAGTCTCTCGCGACTTTCACCTGCATCTTGGGAGTCTGATAAGCAGAAACTGGAGACCAGTTTGGCAGCAAAAAGGAATGCAAAGAATTTTGAGAACATACAGAAAACCAACAAGCATTTAGAGCAGGTACAGGAAGATGCAACAAGAGACACTGCTCTAGCGTATAATGTTCCAAAATGGCTCTCAAGATTGTCAGTGAAATGATTTTTAACCTATTGAAGTGGTTAAAGTGCCTGCAGTCCGTGAGTTTAATACTAGTGTAGCAGAGATGCACAACAAAATGGTGGAGGCCAAAATATGCTACACTTCAGGCGATACCAGGGGTTCCGGGCAGTGATAGGCTGAGAGTGTCAGCCAATGACTACCCCATGCCCTGGTAGGAAATAGTATGGCGGAAGCATATCGTAATTGGGCTGTAGGTTGCCAGAGACCAAGCATCTCTGCTAAGCAGTGAGTAAACCATTTAGCAGTGATGTTGGGTACAGCATCTATGGGCTGCAAACACCACAACTACTTTAATTTATGAAGTGGTTATGGAGACCACCAGGTTCCTTTTGCTGATTTTGAACATTCAAGTAAAATTAATGTAGTTTGTAATTCTGTGCCAGAATGGAAAATATTTCTTTGCTCAAGAGTCCTCCTCCTGTACTGAAGAATATCTCAGCTCCAGTCTTTGCTTACTGCCTCACTGGAGAATACAAATATAGGACATCACTCAACCCTATGGGTTCCAAGGCACTCTGTTTGTCTGTGGTTCACTGACTCCTGTGTGACCTGTTTCTGTTTGTGTCCTGACCCTGTGTGACCTATTCCCTGACCCTTGCTGCTGTCCCTTGTTCCTGACTATGCAACAAATCTGTTTCCTGAGTTGCCCAGCCCATTTCTTTGCCCTCTATCAAACTGACTACGGTTTTATATTTAGTTGTTGATCCAGTATGTGCTGCCATGCTGGTTTCTCTCATCCTATTCCTGCCACACAGGCCAGAATGGATCCAGATTCTGAACTCTGGGAGAGACATGGTTGTGATATAGGCTTGTCTGTGATGCTAACTGTGTTACTGAGAGTGTTCCTGTCCCTAAACATGGCATGTAATGTGGGCACACATGCCAGCCAGTCAAGGTTGTCCATACAACAAGCCAGGGGTGTTGATAGTTCCAGAACCATCGGGGGCTTCGGCCCAAAGAAAAGCTCAATGACCCCTACAGTAACAGGGAAATGTCAAGACATACCTACCCCTCTCTGTCTTTTAATGTACTGATCTACCCACCAGCAGAATGCCAATGACGATAGTCTCAGTAAAAGCATAGCCAGATAGACGTGTGGGCTTGAACGCATTGTACTCCCAAAACCGTGTGGGCTTGAACGCATTGTACTCCCAAAACCTTATGCTGACATTCACCTGGGAGCACCACTCTTCATCCTAAGCAGCCTAGTGGAACCTTGTAATACGTTTTATAATAGGTGCCTTCCTGATGTAAAATAAAAAATCACTAATAGGCTCCTGCCCCTTCCACCAGAGAGATCAGAGATCTAAGGCTAAAAAGCCCACACCCAGGGTACCAGCCCACAAAAGCCCCAACATCTCTGCACCAATGGCTGCTGTAGTGCTTGTGTATGGGCTTAAGTACCCTGAACTTCACTCTAAGAGCACTAATCGAGCACTTACTGTGAACTTACAGTTCACCTAAAACGGGGTGAGAGAGCCAGTCTCTCTGGTGATCGGAAGTACTGATAGCAAACCATATGTCACAAGCCACCACTGTGTAATTTGGCTGGTATGCAGTGTCAGCAGGCTTTCCATGTCTGAGTGTTTTGTCACCGACACTTCCTGCAGTCCCTCGTCAGAGGGCTCAGGCCGAGAATAAAGTTGCCTGCTAGTTTGAACACTCCATCATAACAATTAACCCTAATCCTGCAAAGGATTACTGCAGGAAGAGCTGAGTCATCGAGTTCTCCAAGAAAAATGCATGTTTGTAATTTTTTTTTTTTAAATCTCAAAAATTAATTATTTGCTTTTTTTCAATCATTGTTTATGTATCAGTGCAAATTTATATTGGAGTCTTAATTATTCATATAATCCTACAAGATATAAATTATTTCTAAAGAATAATCAATCCATACTTCACATGAGAAATAAAAAAAGAATATAAACTAATTAAATTATAAGTCAAATAGGTCTGGTATGCCTAGTGCAACACACAGGGATGAGGGAGTCTGACTTGAAGTGAAGAGCTCAAAAACTGGATATAGGCAGAAATTTCACCAAAAACTGTCTGAAATGTGTAATATTGTGATTAACACTGTAAATCCCGTGTCATGGATCCAGGAGCTAGTTCACTTAAAAAAGGCTTTGTTAAAATTCAGGATGAAAAAACATAAAATTTGTATATATGGTGTGTATACCTTTAAATCTGTTACGAACAGGATAAAAATTAGGTATACGCCAAATACTTCTAGCAAACAGAAAATTAAAATTAAAATCACCTTCAAGTATAGGAGACTGTTTCCTATGATGTGAGAAATCAGTGTAACACTGATGCGAGGTGGCACAAAAATATATATATAGGGTGTCTGTATCTTTAAATTTATGATCCTTGAATGAATAGAGTATATATCAAATGATGTACTTTGGAGTACAGATATATATATATATATATATTATAAGGTAAAAATATAAATGACTGTGTTTCATAAAATTGATACAATTCAATAAAGTCCAATGAATTCCAGATAAAGTTTAAAAATACTTCAAAATTTATTAGAAAAAAGGCGCCTATATCAGGGCATTCAAAGTGGTGAAATAAAAATATATAAAAACTGCATAAAAATGAATAAATATAAGTCAGGGACGTATTGCAAGATTGTTACCAGCACATCTGTGTAGGTTGTTCCGTTTTCATAGTGAGGACCGATTAGGATGGATATGGATAGTATGTTGCTCTCTCTGCCGGCTGTTTGTGAGGTTGGCGTGCGTCCCAGACCTCACTCTGGATGATGCACGCTGTTGGCCGGCGGGTCCCCCAGATCTCGGAACACTCTCCGTTGGATGGAAGAATACTGCAGCTGGATTTTTGATCTGCGTCCGTACCCTGCTTGTTTCCTTGTGGTCTAACGCGTTTCGTGGGTGTCAGCCCCACTTCCTCAGAGACGTGATGAGGATTCTTCAGTACACCATGATTTTTATATAGTTCTAATTGGTGTTGATTACATTGATTGTCATTTTGCTTTACCAATTATAACTTTGCATTTCAACTAATGCTTATTAAACATACTGTTAAAATCTGAATTTTAAACGTGAATTTTAAACATGAATTTTAAACATATGTTTATGGTGTACACAATTATTTCGACTTTTATGTGCAGCTAATAAACACAAATAGTGGAAAACATTGGAAATATCATAAAGGGTATCAGAAACATCGGAAGTATATTAAGAGTGCATTTGGAGTGCATTGGAAGAAAATATGGTAAAAATGTAATACAGTAAAAATACATATATAAAAAGCATATATAAAAAAGCATCGGAGATTTGTTAAAAATACTAAAAAGAGCATATATGTTTAGAAAGTATCTTAATAGCGGACCATGTATGGTGAATAATAATAATAATAATAAACTGTATATAATTGAACCCCAAAATTAGAAAGGGTTACATAATCGTGGTATAGAATTCACATAGAATGAATAATAGACAATGCATAATAGATGATACATAAATAGATAGATAAACAGATAGATAAACGGATAGATGAATAATTGCTGTGATATCCTAAAGGGATATACTCGTGTGGAAACAGAGTGCACTAGGTAAGTATATGGACTATATGAAATCTGATACAGTTCTAGTATCGAGAGTGATAGTGCACAGTTATGACTGTATTCAGTTGTTAGGACAGAGCTATGGGATTAATAGTGGACTGTGTCAAATTGGGTTTGTATGTTAGTGTCGAAAGTGCGCAATCGTTACATTCTATTACTAATTGTAACATACAGTTAGGGCTTGAAATGAAAAATAGGAAAAACTCCAGTATATATATATGTAACTGGAGATGTGATATACATTTTGTTTTAATGCATCTAGATATAGATGAAGAATAGGTTAGGTGTAAAGTGAAATCACAATATATATGTTATATAATATCAATATGGTATCCCATCGAGGTCGTGCTTAATTAAAGAGATAGTGCATTGGTAAGTGCTCAGCTAATGCTGGAGGGTCTAATGTTGAGAAAAGAAAGAGGAGAAATGTATAACTAGTAACTGTGCTGTGTGTGAGTGCCAATAGTTAAATATTAATAATTAAGTAAAAATAGATAGCTGGAGTACAAAATAGATGAATAAATGAAATGAGTAAATAAATAGATAGATAAATAAATAAATATATAAATGTAGATATATGTATACACAGATAGATGTGTACTTCTAAGAATATATATATGAGTGTAATTCCATCTGCATCCTTTAGATAAGTGGGGAGGTAGATGATAAAAAATAGTTAAAAAATAGGTAAAAGGGGAAGTAAAAGGATTGAGGTTAAAAAAAGTAAAAAAAAGTAAATGTACACTGGAGGGGTGGGGATATGGAGAGAAATCTCGACCAAACCGAGGCCAAGTGGATATTCAACTTAGAGACCCTAGCACCCAAAGGCTTGAATATAGACTATGAACTGAATGCCTTTCTATAGATATGGGTCTCCCGACACAGAGATGGCGGACTTTTAACCTCAATCCTTTTACTTCCCCTTTTAACTATTTTTTATCATCTACCTCCCCACTTATCTAAAGGATGCAGATGGAATTACACTCATATATATATTCTTAGAAGTACACATCTATCTGTGTATACATATATCTACATTTATATATTTATTTATTTATCTATCTATTTATTTACTCATTTCATTTATTCATCTATTTTGTACTCCAGCTATCTATTTTTACTTAATTATTAATATTTAACTATTGGCACTCACACACAGCACAGTTACTAGTTATACATTTCTCCTCTTTCTTTTCTCAACATTAGACCCTCCAGCATTAGCTGAGCACTTACCAATGCACTATCTCTTTAATTAAGCACGACCTCGATGGGATACCATATTGATATTATATAACATATATATTGTGATTTCACTTTACACCTAACCTATTCTTCATCTATATCTAGATGCATTAAAACAAAATGTATATCACATCTCCAGTTACATATATATATACTGGAGTTTTTCCTATTTTTCATTTCAAGCCCTAACTGTATGTTACAATTAGTAATAGAATGTAACGATTGCGCACTTTCGACACTAACATACAAACCCAATTTGACACAGTCCACTATTAATCCCATAGCTCTGTCCTAACAACTGAATACAGTCATAACTGTGCACTATCACTCTCGATACTAGAACTGTATCAGATTTCATATAGTCCATATACTTACCTAGTGCACTCTGTTTCCACACGAGTATATCCCTTTAGGATATCACAGCAATTATTCATCTATCCGTTTATCTATCTGTTTATCTATCTATTTATGTATCATCTATTATGCATTGTCTATTATTCATTCTATGTGAATTCTATACCACGATTATGTAACCCTTTCTAATTTTGGGGTTCAATTATATACAGTTTATTATTATTATTATTATTCACCATACATGGTCCGCTATTAAGATACTTTCTAAACATATATGCTCTTTTTAGTATTTTTAACAAATCTCCGATGCTTTTTTATATATGCTTTTTATATATGTATTTTTACTGTATTACATTTTTACCATATTTTCTTCCAATGCACTCCAAATGCACTCTTAATATACTTCCGATGTTTCTGATACCCTTTATGATATTTCCAATGTTTTCCACTATTTGTGTTTATTAGCTGCACATAAAAGTCGAAATAATTGTGTACACCATAAACATATGTTTAAAATTCATGTTTAAAATTCACGTTTAAAATTCAGATTTTAACAGTATGTTTAATAAGCATTAGTTGAAATGCAAAGTTATAATTGGTAAAGCAAAATGACAATCAATGTAATCAACACCAATTAGAACTATATAAAAATCATGGTGTACTGAAGAATCCTCATCACGTCTCTGAGGAAGTGGGGCTGACACCCACGAAACGCGTTAGACCACAAGGAAACAAGCAGGGTACGGACGCAGATCAAAAATCCAGCTGCAGTATTCTTCCATCCAACGGAGAGTGTTCCGAGATCTGGGGGACCCGCCGGCCAACAGCGTGCATCATCCAGAGTGAGGTCTGGGACGCACGCCAACCTCACAAACAGCCGGCAGAGAGAGCAACATACTATCCATATCCATCCTAATCGGTCCTCACTATGAAAACGGAACAACCTACACAGATGTGCTGGTAACAATCTTGCAATACGTCCCTGACTTATATTTATTCATTTTTATGCAGTTTTTATATATTTTTATTTCACCACTTTGAATGCCCTGATATAGGCGCCTTTTTTCTAATAAATTTTGAAGTATTTTTAAACTTTATCTGGAATTCATTGGACTTTATTGAATTGTATCAATTTTATGAAACACAGTCATTTATATTTTTACCTTATAATATATATATATATATATATCTGTACTCCAAAGTACATCATTTGATATATACTCTATTCATTCAAGGATCATAAATTTAAAGATACAGACACCCTATATATATATTTTTGTGCCACCTCGCATCAGTGTTACACTGATTTCTCACATCATAGGAAACAGTCTCCTATACTTGAAGGTGATTTTAATTTTAATTTTCTGTTTGCTAGAAGTATTTGGCGTATACCTAATTTTTATCCTGTTCGTAACAGATTTAAAGGTATACACACCATATATACAAATTTTATGTTTTTTCATCCTGAATTTTAACAAAGCCTTTTTTAAGTGAACTAGCTCCTGGATCCATGACACGGGATTTACAGTGTTAATTAAATTATAACTTCCTTGTACTTTTTATAATACACACATTTTGTATGTCATTGTTTAATGATTAGCCTGTAAGGGGTGAAATTAGTGAGACTGCCTTTGGCCAACTGTTGATGCTTCATGTGTTTTTAATGAATAATTTTTTTTAAAAAGAACTTTAATTCCCATGAATTAATATGTTGCTTGTTGACTCAGCAAGCCTAGTGTGTCTTCCAGTTAGGAAATTACAGAGTAAGCGATGTACACAATGCAGCATGTATAGATCAGAAATCACAGACACAAGTGGGAGCCTGTACCATGATCTAAAATACAGTGACTAACTTTTTCAAAATATATCATCACATCAGTTTGCTGGAGAAACAAACGAAAAAATCCAAAATGCACAAAATATTGCACTTAAACACGAGCATGTTACTAATTTCTCAGAAAATAGAGGTCACAACAAAATAAGGAGAAATTAGATGTCTTGTCCTCATGGACTTTTCAAGAAGGTCCATCAGAGTTTCTAGTTGGAAAAAAATATATTCTAGAGCAGAGAGAATCACAAAGCTCTTTAACCTTCCCTTTCGAAAGGTCACAAGCTGTTTACCATCTCGGTATTGTAGATGTACTAGTCCCACACTACCAGACATTTAAACCAATTATATACGTACTCTTTGTTAATGGTGATGTGACCTGCACAGATCCTCAAGATCCACAAGAGTCAATCAAGATCTATAACTTGTCTGCCATTAGCTTGGAGGGTCCCGCCATAGCTTCCTCTAGCGAACAAGCTAGGAAACTCCGAATGTTCCCTCAAATAATCACAAGCTATAAAGCAGCATGGTATCTGCAATATATAGACTTGTCTCTGGTCCGTTTTGTTGAAAAAAACAATACCCTCTCTTATAGTAACAGGAAAGCCCTGGCACCGTCCCAGTCTATTTTCTCAAATTGTTCTAAAATTTACTTTAAAAAAAAACTTACATTGGTCCCCATGGGCATCTGCACCACGTCCTGTCTTCTCCTGTAGAAGGAGCTGGTGGGTCTGTTCAGTTACTATTGGGTATATAGCCTCAGGCGCCAGACAAGACCCAGGTACATTATACAACTATTCTAAAACAGTTTAACAAGACACACTGGGACAGCGCCTGGCAATCCTGACACCATAACCACTACAGCAGGTTGTAGTGGCTATGATGCTTGAAGCCTTCCATTATTGTAACCATTCAACAACCAATGAGGCTAGTGAGATAGCTCAGGTAGTGAACATATCAACAATAGAAGCTGTTCTCTATTTAAGACAGCAGCTACAATGCCTGGCAGGTTAAACTCAAACTGTAATACTTATATTGTAAATAAAATATATTTTTTTATTTGGCAAGTACTGACATTTATGAGCCATTGCAAGTCATTCATAATTTTCAGTAAATGTACAGAAGTTAAACACTGATTGATTGCTGATAACAAATGTTTCAGTATATTTTGATTTCCTATAAATGAACTAAACTTCAAGGTATTGTTCGGATGAGCTCAAACAGTGGCATCTCAAGATCTGGGCCAGCTTTTTTCTCTACATCAAATGTTTTCTGATGGGAAAGCAGTACTGAAATATTTAATCATTCTGACAGTTTTAAGATAATTTCAGTGCCGAGTGACAGTTCAGGTTGAGCAGGGTGGTGTCTACAAGGCTTTACAGAATTTGGGAATGGGGAAGCTCAGCTAATATGCCTGGACTCAGTCACACTATTGTTTGAGAAAACCGGCTGGAAATGATCAGAAATGGCTTATTTATCATCTCCCCCTCCCAATTTTCCATACCCAAATCAGCATAAGTATGTGACGAATAGATTAGACAAAAAAAAAATATTATTCACTTACTAATAGACCGACTGTGAAGCCCACCTTCACCGATGTTCAGTTGTTAATTATTATTATTATTATTTTTATTTATAAAGCACCAAAAAATTCAGCGGCATTGTACAATGATGGTCTTGATTTAATATTTGGACACACTTTCCAAATTATTGAATTTTTTTTTTTTTTTTTTAAATAGAAAGTGTGTGTGTGTGTATATATATATATAAATATTAAAAATATTACAATATAAAAATACTTGTCAAAATATTAAGTAGATTGTAAAAGCATATGAAAAAATAATAAATCGGGCCCGATATGTCCAATTCAAACACAAAAAAGTTCTAAGAAATTAATAATATAAATAATCACATTTTTGAATAAAGCTAATAGCTTTTTGTGATTATTGGGGAGAATTAGAACAGAGTAGCTACTAATCAGAACACTGGTGCAAAGTTGTAATAGTGAGCAGTTGTTATGGAAACCAGTGGAATCAACCGGGAGATTCTGTTAGTTTCTATGGAGACTGCTCCAGTATCAAACCTAAAATGTTCCCAGCATGTATCTGTCCCCTTCCCTAATTGGCCAGTCATCTTACATGTTTTTATTTAAATGTTTGTATCTTGTAAAACAAGTATAGGGTGCAAGGGAGAGATATCCAGTTACATGTGTTCTTTAAATGCCCCAAGCATGACTGGTTCAGAGCGGTCAGGCAAAATGTAATGCTTTCAAATATCTTAAGATCTGCTGAATGATTTTAAACATGCAGACTGATTTATTTGTATTGATTAATGTAAAATGTATTTAATAGAGCTGGCCCATTTGACTTATGGTTTAAATATTTTACATTAATCAGAATTTTAATGGAAAGTGAATGATCGTGGGTTGTTTAGTTTTGACAGCAGTGGGAGTATACTGGTAAATGAAATTCAGAATATATGCAAAACCACTAGGGTTTTGCTGGGTGATATTATGCATAGACCAGGGTCTCCGGGCTGTTAATAGAACCTTGAGGTAAATGGGAAGATTATCAGGTGAATGGGCAGATTCTCAAGGTGAATTAGCTGATTTGCAGGATAAATTGGCAGATTCTCTGGCACTCGAAGTAATTAGTCAGATTCTCTAAGAGAATTAACAGATTATCATGGTCAAAGGCCAGATTTGTAGGATGATTAGCCAGAAGATTCTCAATGTTTTAGAATGAAACAGGTAGATACCCAATTTATCTTGTTTTGTTTTGGAACCTCTGGTTGAATGGCCAGATTCTCACACATTGGTCCGAAATACCTCACAATTAGTGATGGTAAATGGAAATTAATATAAAAAAACCCATAAAAAACAACGTGTGACACTATGTATTATAGAAGAGTAACTTGGAACATTCACAAGTTTGAAGGCCAATTATGAGTGGGCCCTGCACTATAAAAGCAAATCAGCACTCCCAGATGTAGACAGGGTGCAGTAGTTTCAAATATCAGGTCCTCCAGAAATGGTAATGATCCTCTCAGGTTAGTCAGGAATCATTATAGATTAAAATGGTTTTATTAACATAATATATAAAGCAAAAAAATAGTTCACAACGCTTTTCAAACCACTAAGGGGTCTTCCTCGGGGGAACACTCAGGTGTATTCTTAAAAGACCACTCTAGGCACCATAACAACTTCATCAGAATGGAGTTGTTATAGTGCGAGGAGGTCCCAGACCTTGGCTTGCCTGAAAGGAGAAAACCATTAGCAAATGGTTTAACGCTAAAGTTTTATTTATAAAGCGCCAAACATATTCTGCAACGCTGTATAATTGGGAAAAAAACAACTCAATAAGAACAGACTGATACAACAGGTAGAGGGCCCTGCGCGTGTGCTTTATGGCCAAAGCTTCAATCAGGAAGAGGTGTCACTGAGAGCGTCAGCCTATAGGGAGTTCCCCCCATTGAGAAAGATAGTGATAAAGCTACGCCTTGGATCTCCTTGCACCATAACAACTGTATCCATTTACATACCGAGTGCCAGTGTGGAATGACTTGCTGCTTTATCATTTACACCTCTATACGGACACGCTGTCATTAAATCAGGGGAAGATGTTATCCAAGATCATTGTGACAATTATACAGCTATTGATTATTAGGGGGGAGGTGGGGGTACAGTCCTCACTGTATCTCTAGTGATTAAAACATAAAACCATTATATAAAGGCCAGTATTACAAACACATGTTTGGGCCATTAAAGGGTTAATATTCTTAATATTGTCTGGGTCAGTTCATTTGAAATTTAAAGAAATAGAATGGTACAATAATTATATATATTTATATGCATGTCTGTTATATATTATACTCATATACACGTTTTTTATTTTTTTTCTATAAATTGTATATTTATAGCGTGTGTTATAGATAAAGAATCTCTTTCAGGAATAAATTGTGGTATTTTCCCAGCGAGGGAAATATGCTGAACGATGATGTTCTATGAGACGTAAGGCTGTTTGTAAAATTTGTTCTCTTTTGTATAAAGCAGAAGTGGGGGGCCTCTGTTCCATGTGTGCTGGTTAGCTTTGGGGCCCCAACGTTTCTGCACTACATTTCCCACAATGCTTAGGAAGCTATATATATGTTTTTCAGATTTTATATATCCCTAGTTTTGAAAAGTAAAGATTGCAAGAACGTATTAATGTAGCTCATAATGCAATCTAAATTATCTCCTAGCCAAATCTCTAGAGAAGGCATTTAAGGTTTGCTTTCATGGCTGATGCACTTTAATTAGTTATAATCACATTTGCAACAAACAACCAATTTGCATATATTCCGCTTTAACTCAAAAGGATCCATTATCTTTAGAATTAAACTATAATTCACGCTTGCTTCACTTGGTTTTATAATACTTGTCTTTTAATTACAGGGCTTTAAAAATGTCTGCCTATTCTGCTTATTTGTTATTTCCGGCAATTCCCGGTGGTGTGGGACATGTGATTATAAAGCAGCGATGATAACACTTAGAATGATAAGAAGTCCGTTACCTGGCAACAAACACAGCACAATCAGCGAGGGAATCCAGCACTGGCCCACCATGGTTGCCCACCCAGTCGTCTCAGGATGTACGTTCCTCAGCTCCTAGTGTCACGGTTTGCTGTGTGCTAACTACCAGCTTTGATCACTGTGCCCAGTTTGGGAAGCGGTGAAACTTGCACAACGAGTTTAATGTTTATGACAGTATAGGACACACCCGCCTGTGTCGAAGAGGAGATACCAACCAGGGAATGTCAGCTATGTGTAGTGTACAGGTGACACAACAACGCAGAGTCCTGATTCTACTTTCTTTGTGTCACTGATGAGTTCCTGTTTTATTTTAGCCATAAATGATTTTACTACGCAGAATACGGCTGTTTACATACATACATACATATATATAAGATCAGCTGAACTGACTGATTTATTCATCTTGGTATTTAACTACAGAAAAACTACACTTAATCTTAAATGAATAAAAAGGTCTTAATACGTTGTTTTAACATTTCACCCTACTTTTCATAGTTTTTCACATGGCACTTGTGCTATATATCGTATAAAAGTGACCAATGGTTCAGCTTAACGGGACACTGTAGTCACGCAGACCAGTTCATCTCAATAAAGTGGCCCGGGTGCAGTGGCAATGTCATTTTAGACAATGTTTACATTGCAGTGTTAAATCCTCCTCTAGTCCCATTGGATGCGTGCGCGGCACTCTGCCTGTAGGCACCTGTGGGGAGAATTGGATTGGACAATGGTGGAGGAGACCATGCCTCCTCGATAAGTTGTGGGAGGTGGAAAAGTTACCACAAAGGAAGTCTTGACGCTGAAAACAAAATGATTCAAAAGTTTTATTTTATTTATTTTTATGGCAAACGGTGGGGGGGGAGGGGGGGAGGGGCATTATAGCATTATGAATCTAAGTTTGTTTCCCTAATGCTATAATGTTCCTTAAAATTCAGCTTAGATCAAGGGATATATCAAGAGCAGAGCGAACTGAGTGGTCGGGCACTTTGGACATGGTCCCAGGGCCAGGCCTAAGAAGGGGGCCAGCCACTCTGTCTGTTTGGCACTGTCACACACACCTACATTTCTGCTGCTTATCCAGAAGGGAAGTTGGGGACAGTGAGAGCAGACAAAGATTCTGGCCCAGTGCACAGAGGCGCATCTCATACTGACATTGATGTGTGTCACCTGTACTGTCCCGGATTTGGCATGAGCTGGTATGATAATGCAGAAGTATGAACATCTGCTCTAGCAAGACCACCTTAGACTAGAAACCCCACAGCTATATCAAAACAAGTGTCAAACCCTCCAAAAACACTTTGACAGATGTCTGGTGCTATAGTGGTTGTGGTACAGTTTTCAATCTGTTTTCCTGGCACTGCAGGTCCCCTCTCCCTCCCACCACCCATCCCCCGGTAGCTGAAGTGGTGAAAACCTCTTCAGGTCACTTACCTGAGACCCCCGCCAATGTCCCTTTGGTGGTGGTTTCTGTTCGCCGCCGCTTCTCCCAGTGATGACATCAGTCGGTGGGCGAGACTGATCCTGCCCGCCGGCTGAGGAAACCTAATGTAGAGCTCTCCATAGGAAAGCATTGAAAATGCTTTTTAATGCTTTCCTATGGGGAATTGAGCGACGCTGGAGGTCCTCACACAGCGTGAGGACGTCCAGCGACGCTCTAGCACAGGTTTCCTGTGCTATGGACACGGAAGTGCTCTCTAGTGGCTGTCTAGTAGACAGCCACTAGAGGTGGAGTTAACCCTGCAAGGTAATTATTGCAGTTTATAAAAAAACTGCAATAATTACACTTGCAGGGTTAAGAGTTGTGGGAGGTGGCACCCAGACCACTCCAATAAGCACAAGTGGTCTGGGTGCCTGGAGTGTCCCTTTAATTTTATGTCCTAATCACTGGAACCAATGTTGTCATAATATGTTCCAAACACGAGAAAACATATGGTTGCTCCGCCTCAAAACGTGCTGGGACTTGGCGATAGCCCTCTGCCATCTCCTGTTATATGTGGCAATGATTAAATATATATTGGTATTCCCACAACACAGTCAAATTTCATTTAATAATAAACTAAATCTTAATTATTTTTTATTGCAGTTGTGTATAAGTCCAAGCGTCCAGAGTGCACAGAATTAATATTAACTACAGTCACAGATTAGGGCTTGTTTGTTTGATGATTCATTGTACATTATGTGCACTATAACTACTACAGTTCATTGTAGTAGTTATGGTAACATGGGTCTGCGGATATCATACCCTTGGTTTTCAGTTAACCCCTTAAGGACACAACTTCTGAAATAAAAAGGAACCGTGATGGAATATTTCCGTCATGTGTCCTTAAGGGGTTAAACCATTTAGGAGCAGGTGCTTGTAGCCCAGTACCTTGTCAACTGCATTGATGATAATCTTTCCAAAATTTGAATTGCAAATCCATCCAACCTTGGACCACAATGACTAGCTGAGAGCTCTGTTTAACATTCATACGAATCTCATCATGGAAGTGTTAATGCTAGTTTACCTGCTTAGAGGTAATTGCTACACTTACTTCCTTTGGAGCTTATATTGTTACACGTGGCCTTTTTTTTTTAATCAATCTTTCTTTTATTAAGCTGGTTGCTGGTACATAAAGAGAAAAAAAGGATCAGAATATAACAGCTTGGCAGACACGATTAACATACATCGCTAGTTTTAAAGAATTCTGACTAAGAAAGACAATTTTTTGGTTAAATGTTAAGTAGCAAGTAGGCAAGTCTAACATGTCTAGATGCGAGAAACAAGCAAAACAGTCTAACCGAGAAGAGATGCATGAGATAACAGGCTAGTTAAAGTAATAGTACACATAGGAAAAAAACTGCATTATACATCTGTACTAGTAAGACTATAAAATAAACTGCATCAAAAAGACAGTGGATTATTGAGTAGAACCATGGTGTTTTATCATATACAAAGTAGCCGTGCACAACTCCCGTAATGATATATCAAGCCTTCACTTGATACCTATGCTTTTTTTGATACACAGGCCTTCCCAAGAGCCCATTTACAGTTCCCACTGCTCCGGACACTCTTGGCTCTACAAGCAAAGTCATGGAAGGCTGTAGTCACTGCTTGGAATTGTAGTTGCCCCCTCCAGGGACGAGCATCGTGGTTATTCCCCTGAAGGCCCTCGACCCAGGAATAAAGTAGCGGGTGCTGGACAACTCAAGAGGTGTATGGGTGATCTTTAGGCAGGCTTTCCACCCATGTGACTTTTTATAATCAAGAGCTGGTAATGGCTATTAGTGCCAGCTGTGAGGTGCTGAGCATCGGAAGATGAGGTTTGCAGCGAGCCATCTCCTCAATTTTCTGCTGCAAGCCGGACCTGTCTGTGCCTCAGTTTGAGCCAGAAAGAAAGGACGGAAGAGGTCTCCTGCAGGCATCGTGTGGTAGCAGCAGTCATGGGCGTCTACCATCTTGGCTCAGGTGGAAAGACAGAGTGTGTGTCACAGGAGCATAGGAGAAGCCCTGTTTCACTCACGTTAGGTAGGTTAAGCCTGTGACAGTGTGCAGAGATGACCACCACCGGCAGGGGGAAGGAATTTGGGGATCCTGACCACTTCCACTTGTTCCCACAAGCCAGCCAGGCCCGGTAAGATGTCTATCTAGAATCCCTGTTTGTGGGATTCGCCATTCCTGGAAGCTGGGAAACAACCCCGTGACAGATATATTGCACTGTTTCACTTCTTACATTTGACTTTAAAGACTGTATTCTCCTACTACATGCATACATTTCTCATAAATTGAATACATATTGTTTACTAGTCTTTTATTGTTTCTTTTGAAAGCATTTAAAACCTTCATATTGTACTCACATGAATGAGACATTTACCATTGCCTTATCTTTAGAATAAGAGTCAATTTGATTACTTATTGTTCTCTAATCCCTCAGTTCTCTACTGCGCCTCTGCTGGATTTAACCCCATCGCCTCTCTTTGTTAGGAAATGATTTTTTACACGTTTCCTCCGCCCTCACTGAGCTGCACCCAGAATAATTGCTTCGGATATAGAATATGTGTTTTCCAAAAGTAGTGAAACCTCTTCTATGGTGGTTCATAGTCTACAAGTTTTTACCAAAATGTCCTGATTTTCTTTTTAAAGTATTCCCTTAATAAATAGCGATAGTATGGTCTGCTTATACAAAACAATGCAATGTATCCCCATGTAAACCCAGACATGACTTGATTTTTCCCGGTTTGACATATTTAAGAGATAGAAAGTGACCCCCCCCCCAAAAAAAAAAATTAGTATACTTAAAAGGACCTAGTTCAAATATGAAGGGATATTGCTATAGATAGAAGAATATAAATGTGCATCTTATGTACACAAACCATGCTCGTTCACACTAAATAATTATGGTGAGAGTTTTAGTTCTCTGTTGACAGAGTGCTAGACACAAACCAATCTACCTTAAGAATACCCCAAGTACATCTAAGGCACTGCTGGTCTGAACTTCTTCTGACAGTGCCACCGAGCTGTCCTTATTCTGACATTACCGTCAGACAGCACTTATTCTGACAGGAACATCGGGCTATGCTTCTACAAACAGTGCCACTGGGCTACCCTTCTTCTGACAGGCGGTGTGACATCCCCATCACACCGCCCTTCTTCTGAAGGCACTGTCAGACTGCCCTTCTTCTGACAGCGCCATCAGACTGCCCTTCTTCTGACAGCGCCATCAGACTGCCCTTCTTCTGACAGCGCCATCAGACTGCCCTTCTTCTGACAGCTCCATCAGACTGCCCTTCTTCTGACAGCTCCATCAGACTGCCCTTCTTCTTACAGCACCATCAGACTGCCCTTCTTTTTACAGCACCATCAGACTGCCCTTCTTCTGACAGCTCCATCAGACTGCCCTTCTTCTGACAGTTCCATCAGACTGCCCTTCTTCTTACAGCACCATCAGACTGCCCTTCTTTTTACAGCACCATCAGACTGCCCTTCTTCTGACAGCTCCATCAGACTGCCCTTCTTCTGACAGCTCCATCAGACTGCCCTTCTTCTGAAAGCTCCATCAGACTGCCCTTCTTCTGACAGCTCCATCAGACTGTCCTTATTCTTACAGCACCATCAGACTGCCCTTCTTCTGACAGCTCCATCAGACTTCTCTTCTTCTGAAAGTTCCATCAGACTGCCCTTCTTCTTAGAGCTCCATCAGACTGTCCTTCTTCTTACAGGACAATCAGACTGCCCTTCTTCTCAAAGCATCGTCACCACTGATTGTCCAGTTGATGTTGGGCAATCAGAGTTGAAGAAGTCTGCATTTTTAGGAACTAAAAACTAACACATAACAGACTCATCCTGCTCCTCTTATATGATGTCTGTAGGGCATATGGTAGCTGTATGTTCCGGACTGACAGAGAGAAGGTACACAGCAGAAAAGGCTTATAAGCCTGGATACAGTGGCGGAACTACCGCGGTCGCAGGGGTCGCGGCTGCGACCGGGCCTGCCACCCCAGGGGGCACCGGCCACCTTATGGACCCCTGTGACCAGGTGCACACCGCCATGTGTTGCGGCCCCGGCCCGCGTGATAGAACCGCCGGGGCTACGTGTTCAGGGGCCCATCGAGTGGCCCATGCTGCTAGAGACACTCGATGGCAAAGTATTTCCAGGGGGCCCAGTCAGCTCTGCAGCGCTTTTACAGAGCAGGGAGGAAGTGACAGGCTTGGTCACTCCTGCCAGCTTGCACACAGTGCTGCGCAGGAGGAAGGAGAGGAAGGAGGAAGACATTAGCCTGAGTCACTACTGGAACCCAGGGACTTCACCCTCCTGCATCTAAAAGGTAAGAAACAGGAGAAGGACTATGTATGTATGTGTGTCGTGTGTGTGTGTCTGTCTGTGTGTATGTATGTGTCTGTGTGTGTGTATTTATGTGTCTTTGTATGTGTGTGTGTGTCTCTGTGTGTTTGTATGTGTGTATGTCTCTGTATGTGTGTGTGTATCTGTGTGTATGTCTCTGTGTTTGTGTGTCTGTCTGTATGTATATATGTGTGTGTCTGCATGTGTATCTGTATGTCTGTGTATCTGCATGCTAGTGTGCCCTGTGTATCTGTATGTGTGTCACTGTTTGTATGTATTCGTATGAGTGTCATTCTGTATATTTAAATGTTTGTCCTTAAGTGTTTGTGTATCTGCATGTGTGTCTGTGTGTATTTATGTATCTATGTGTTAGTTTGTGTGTCTGCATTTGCATGTGTGTCAGTGTGTGTGTATGTGTGTGTCTGTGTATCAGCATGTGTGTCTGTGTATGTATCTGTATGTGTTATATGGTGTGTATCTGCATGTATGTCAGTGTTTGTTTGTATATCTGCATGTGTGTCAGTATGCATGGGTGTGTCTAACTGTCACCCCACCACACACACTGTCACCCCCTTCACCCTGCCACACTCACAATAACTCCAGTAATCCTGCCACTCACCCATAGCTCTGCCATATTCACCCTATTACACACCTTCTCCCACACTGTCACACTCTTTCTCTATCACTCTGTCACATTCGCCCCCTTTCATCCTGCCACACTCACCCTAGCTCATTAACCGCTCCAACTCTGTCATACTCAACCATGCCATACTAACCCTGTGGGGTGTGAATGAGACACATGGAGGGGCTAAGGTGCTGGGGAGGGTGAGACGTATGGAGGGGGGAGGCGGCGGAGGCCCAGGGCAATTTTCCCACCGGGTCCCCATGGTTTCTAGTTACGCCTCTGCCTGGATAGATATGGATTGCAGGGTTAACTAGGTGTGTATCTCTGTGTGTGTGTACATATCCAGTATGTACTATATATGCACATACATAAATACACTGTATATGTATCCTCTCTAATGAACAAGCATGTCCCATCCCGGCCTATCCTCTCTGCTAATAATTAGCTTCTTTCCTTGGTTCACACCAGCTCCACCATTTCCCAATTTGAAGACAGTAAAGCTGATACATTCTTATAGAATTCTGTTCCTCAGTTGGCTAGATCTCCCCCTATTGAACAGTTGTTTCAATAAGCCTTAAATCACATTTACAAGAAAATATATCAACTATGCAATTAAAGGAACACTACTTGCTGTAGTGAATATGGTGCCAGGAGTGCTCAGGTGCCCACCCATTGCAAGTAGCCAAACAATTTAGAACAGTTTGACTTCTTACCTGGGGTCTGTTGGGCACCGCTCCCCACTTCCTATACTACCTATGGTAAACTGGTTATCTCCTGAGCAAGAGCTTCCATTAGCAGTCATTGTGGTCACATAAAGACATAGGTACTGCTGTAGCCAAAACTACAGTTTTATCACACGTTCACTCTGCGCTGCTAACCTTACCTCCTGTTGCTCAAAACAAGTTAAATCATATGAAAAACAAAATATTGTAGATCTACTAGATGCAGTGGTGCACAGCAAGTGCTACATGCAGTGATGCAGTGGTGTAGCACTTGCACAGCAAGTGCTACAGTTTTATTTGAAGATAGAGGTTATGGTATTTAAAGAGTTCCTTCGAAGATATTGAAGTTATGTGTTGTATATAAATGTCCACAAACAACCCAAACTGTGTTAGAATCTGTTTTTTGAAAAGGACTCAAGTCTTGATGAACCTTCACACAAAAGAATGTGTGAATGAAGGGGTTAATATTCAACGCTTTCTCCTCAAAGCCACTGCCATTTAAGTCCAGGATTAACGCCCTTACTGTGAAGATATACGTGCTTCAGGCTGGATACACCTAATCTCACACTTCCCTCATCTCAAAATTAAATGTCACATAGGTGACTCAGAAGAAGCAATGAGTGTTTCGATTTTGAGATGAAGCATCTGGAGGACATTTCTCCAGAACACAGCTGTTCTATAAAATGTCTTCAGGAGATGGAAATGTCTTGGGTAACTCTGTATCTGATTAGTATTCTACATTCTAACACATCATAGTTCGATAACTATCTGCCCTTCCTTCACTACTTTATTAGGATAAACGCCATGTTCAAAATTACAGATCAATAACTGCGTCATTGTACTGACTGTCATCTTTCACCTATGTTGTGTCTAACCTTTTTTTCTGCTTAGCTATAACTATATGTCTGAGTTTTCGAACAGGTACAACCAACAGCCCAAGGAAGAAGTACCAAGTCAGTATTTAGACTTTGGAGAGCCGTATGGCGTTTCCATAAATGTCTGTCCAGACTAATAATTATAAATCCATGTGCAAAACTATCTATCTATCTATGTATCTATCTATCTCTAGCATGCACTTCCTGCCTACGCTGTTCAGTCAAGGAGATTGATTTGTCCAAGTACTTGGACAGTTGAGTTGGAAGGCTAGACTTCCTTATGTGACATCTGTAGGTAGTATTAATGCAAACATTCAATAGTTAAAATGTTATGTTGCAGAGATAGCCTCCTAGCGCTTTATCCACTAAACCAAGCTATGCAATAAGCTGTAGTAGTTATGGTGCTTGAACGTCCCATTTCATTTGGAAAATAATTTGGAACAACAAATGCTATCCATGGAGGCCCCACCTCGGAACTTGCAGGACGTAAAGGATCTGCTGCTAATGTCTTGGTGCCAGATACCACAGGACACATTCAGAGGTCTTGTGAAGTCCATGCCTCGATGCATCAGAGCTGTTTTGGCAACGTGATAGACCTACACGATATTAGGTAGGTGATTTGAATGTTGTGGTTGATCAATGAATAATGATAGGGAAGTATCTGAAAACTCTAAAATTCCCATAGAAAGTCAAGTAATAAATCAACAAGAAATTATGAGCTATCAGGTTTAACACCGTGTATGTGGATTATGTACAGTACAGGGTAGCACTTTTTATGTAGTGCCCATCAACAGAAAAAAATATGGTGGACCTGGCTTTTACATCTGGCAATTTAATATATGGGGATCTTTCTAAAATAAGTCTAGAATAAGTGTGGCATTTAACATACACTATCTCTCACTGCAGACACAGCCTCTGGGCTTTCATTTAAAAATAAACCATTTTGGCTCTCCACCCACATACCATCAGTAGTAAACTATTTGTTGTTTCGCACAGTGTGGATATTTGTCAGAACATCTAAAATCAAAGGCAAATGTCACATTCTTAGATTTATGTAGAATAAAAAGAATCTCAGGCACTCACTGTGATTGTTCTTCAAGCAGGTTTATTGCAACGTTTCGACCTCAATGAGGTCTTTTTCAAGCTAACACCACTGTTAGTGGTGACACTGTTAGAGGTGTAAGCTTGAAAAAGACCTCATTGAGGTCGAAACGTTGCAATAAACCTGCTTGAAGAACAATCACAGTGAGTGCCTGAGATTCTTTTTATTCTACATATGTCTCTTGGGGTCTTTTTTGCTGACCCATGCTCAGTAGCACCCTGTGTGTAATTGTTGTGACTGAGTGCGACCCTATTTCTATTTTTGTTATACATTCTTAGATTTATTCACCAACAGTGAGTGATGATGAATAAGATAATAAATTGCTAAATTTAGGCCAAAATTGCACATTTGGAAAAAATCTCTAACTAAGCCACAGACCTGAAATTCACTGCTAAAGAGGCACTTCAAGCACCAAAACAACTTTAGCTTAATGAAGCAGTTTTGGTGTATAGATCATACCCCTGTCATTTAGGAGCTAAATCACGTTGTATATGCAGTCCTAGTCACGCCTCCACTGGCCGTGACTCACACAACCTCCCTACACTGTTCCTGTAAAGAGATCTACTTTTTAGACTTCCTTTAAAGCACAGTGTGTTTATTTTAGAATGTATAATCGTATGCTTTCTTAATGGTCTGCTAGAGCATACAGGAGCCTCCTGTGTGTGATTAAAGTTCAGTTAACAGAGCAGGAGATACTAACTTTTAAGGTAAACACACTGCGCTGTAAGATCTGAATCAAACTTTGGTAAGAAGACAATCTGTTCTAAAATGGTTTAGATACTTACAGTGGGGGGAGTGCAAGGTCAGTTCTGGTACCAACACCCATACAATGAGCTGTAGTGGTTATGGTGTTCTGAGTGTTCCTTTAAAAGTGGGCCTTTTTTATGCAGACAACCATTCCTGTGAGTTCCTGAGTCCTAAATCTATTCAAAACCTGTCACTATCATAAAAAAAAATATAAGTAGTAAATGTAAATGTCCAATCAGGAAAAGGAAGTCAAATGCATGCTGGGAACTCTTTAAAAAAAATATGGGACAGGAAATATCCGTGCAAACATATTATTAAAAGCCTCTTAAACTGACGAAATGGTAATAAAATAGTTTAGTTGCTCAATTAATAAACTTAAACTGGATTTTTTTTTTTTTAATTCTTTATTTTTACGTGCATGAGTTGATTTAACAAGCATTCATGTCATGCCCCAACAGCAGGAACATGTATTGAAATAGACAAAGTATAACAGTTGTGGCATAGAAAATCGGTGCACATAAGGGTTATGAAGAGAAAACAAGATGATAGTCGGTGGTGTGACAACATATCAATTGATAAAAAGATCAGGCTATTCCGGCTGACTACATGAGTGTAGCTTGCGAGATTAAACGAGTGTTGCTCGTGTGAAACAGATTTATAAGATGGTCACGCTAAGATATGAATAACAATCAATTCTGGGTAAGCAAGCTGGAAACTAGGCCCACATGACAAGAGGGTAGTTAAAGGCAAGGAACACGTTTTAAAGCAGTCATCTAGACCTATAAGAAGACAATCTTACATGGTTACAAGAGGAGAGGCTAAGGATTGCCATAAAATTGCACCGCATAGGGTATTATTGTGCTGGTGGATATTAAGTAGGTGCAGACTAAACAGGCTAGACTAACTGATTATAATTCCTGGTAATAAAGTAAAATAATGGCATGAAAACAAACTTGACAGGCTAATTCTGTGGTTTAGTGTGATTTAGTACAGGAGTCCCTCATAGTGTAAGTGTGGGTGATTCTCATGTCGGTGAGTTCACCTTGCCCCGCAGCATTTGGGAACTCAGAACAAGCATAGTGAGAGTGTGTCAGGCAACCAGCCCAGTGTGCTGGCTAAACAGGCAATGTATTTCACAGCAGGAGCGGTGAGAGTCTCTCTGGGTGTCAGTCCGGGTGCGGTGGTTGTTCACGTGCTTGGCTGCCGTATTCGGGCCTTTTCGTCAGCCGACTCCCATACGTGGCTTTGTGGAGGTTGATGCTAGGGGAGCCTGGATATCGCCAGCGTGTAGCAGGTATGGTGAGGTAGTTTCCTGGCCCCATGCCTTGTGTGGGGTCTGCAGCGGTGTGCCATAGCCTCGGGTGCTCTTGGATGCCCAGTGTTTCCCCGTGTGGGCGAAACGGAAAGCCCCGGTGGTTCGCCACCGCCCGCGGCTGTCGGGTTTTCGGCGGTGTGATTGCCGCTGCGGAGGTAATCTCCCGGGTGGGTGGTGAGTATTCATTGCTGGGGGTGGAGGGCATGTGTTACCCGGGACAGGCTCACTCCGTCTCTTCCTCCCCACCCTCTGTAGCGTACCTTCGTGTGCCGAGGGGGGGCTTGCGAGGAGTCGCTCCAGTTTGACCCAGAAATGCTGGAAGATCAAGTCCAGGTTTGTGGGTTGTGGTCGCGTAGAATCAGGTTTTGGGATTTGCGTTGTGTCCGCCATGTTGCTGGGCCCGGTGCGCCCGAGGCCCAAGCTTGGATGGGCTGCTGCTGCCCGCGTGCTTGTGTCGGTCAGATTGGCGGGGACCGGGATAACCCCCGCCGGTCCATAGGGGGGGGAACGGTGGTATTGGCTTCGCTTTGAAGTGTGTTGGGGCGGCGGGAGAGCGGCCGTCTCCCCCATAACCGCCATGCTTGTAGGCCGCGACCGCCGGGCGGTCAGCGCCGGTGTCTCAATCCACTTGTGTGGTATCCACTCGCTGGTCTCGGTGTCCCTTGACATCTGGAATCGGCAATATGTGAGGATAAACACGGGAGCTGCAGCGACATGCGGCCGCTCCGCTCCGCGGTCAGGCCCCGCCCCCTTAAACTGGATTTTTATGACAATTCTAATTTAACTGTTGAAATGTTGAGTTTTAATCATTTCAAGGATGCGCATTTATTTATTTTTTCTTATTCTTCACCAGCACAGAAGGCAAGAATGCAATATGAAGGCACGTTTTGACTTCAAATGGGTTCAGACTCGTTTTTAAAGTGCATTTCCCATGATAATTAAATACATATTAACTTCTTTCAGTGTGCTATTTATTTATATATGTCTTTAGACTGGCAAAGCATCATGGGGGAGTGTTGTAGCTACTCATGTATTAAAGGGACACTGTAGGCACGCAGACCACTTCAGCTCATTGAAATGGTCTGGGTGCTGCGTCCCTTTTGCACCTAGTGCTGCAATGTTTACATTGCAGCCCTAAGTCTGCCCTCTGTGGCTGTCTACTAGACAGCCACTGGGGGCACTTCCGAAATCGTAATGGACTTTTGGTCCGTTATGTGACACTGGAGGACCTCCAGCGTCAGATTTTGCCCATAGGAAAGCATTGATTCAATACTTTCTTAAGGGGAGGTCTAATGTGTTTTGCCGCACATGCACATTAGACCCCGCACATCGCAGGACGGAGGAGAGGGCGGAGCTTTGACCCAGCGCCGAGGGACATCGTTGCTTGAATAGGGTAAGTAAATAAGGGTTTTTAACCCTTTATTTTCCAGGGAGGGGGAGGCAGAGGGATCGGTAGTGCAAGGAATACAGCTTTGTATTCCTGGCAGTACAGTATCCCTTTAAGTCATTACTGTCACTTTAACCCTAGGTAAAGGCTGTATTTTTATACATAAATGTTCCCAACTTTCCCATTATATCCCTCATTGAAATGCTTTTACTTTTTTCCTGAAATAGTAGTAGATGCACAGACGAGGCTGATAGTAGAGGTGATGTAGCATAATATCGTAAGGTCGCAAGATAGGGTTTACTGGACATAGACCATATCGTCGTGCTGATGGGCAGCACATAAAAATGACTGCCCTGTAGTGTGCTGTGTGCCCTATGCCGCACCTCCTAAACATTATATTAATTCTCCTGGCAGGTTTCTCTGTCTAACTAAATTATCACCATCACCTGTGACGTCATGTTTCTTGGAGACACACCTGTGAATCTGAGTTAGTCAAAAAGACAGAGCACTGCTCAATTAAGGGCTAAACAGCAAATTGTGTGTAAAACAGGTCCATTCAGTAAGGTAGGGACTCTTAGGACTATACTAAACTGAACGCAAAGTGAATTTGAAATGTTAGGCCCTGATAGCTAAATTTGATATATTCTCCAATTTGGCTAATTTGGTCTAAACCTGTGAAATTCACTTTGAATTCCTGGCAAACCACACTTCTTGAATAACCTTGTTTGTAAGAGAACCCTCTCAGGCACTCTCCTCCAGAAAACACACCTGCCAATATTCTTAGAAATACAGGTAAAGTCATGTACCATATTTATGTATCTATTTTTTAAATTTGTGAGATTTAGTATTACTCGATGACAGAATGTTTAGGTTTGTTTTGTTTTTTTTTAGTGAATTTTACTGAATTCAATTTGAAGGGTAAAAATTGATGCTTCAAATACATTATGAAAAAAATAAATTTCGCTGTAATCAAAGCACGGCCTGTTCAGTCTATATTTTGCCATTTTTTGCCATGTTGTATTTAAATTTAGGACCAAAACAGTCAGCCATTTTGGAGATAATTGTTCTAGCTCCTCAGTTATAGCTTAAACTGTATTGACAAGGCCAATTTATTCACACTTTACTGAATAACCCTAACAAGTATTTCTCAAAGGCAGGCGATTTATAAAAGATGTGTGGATAGTTATTGGTCAGATAATGTATATGGGTGCTAAGATTGAGTTGGGCTACCACATTGAAAGGGTTAATCGATGGCTGTATTCACGAAATACTGGTTTCATCCGGTCTGTGGTTACAAGTATGATCATAATCTAAAATAATCACTACTACTGGACAAAGTCCATCTGTTCTTTGTATTATATCAGCAGAGCAATAAATTATTAAACAAATACAAACATAAATGTTAGTGAGACATGAATTGTATATTCTATGTTTACACTTGCATACATTTTCTAGGAATCTGTCTTCAAATGGCGAATTTATAATGTTGAGCGTCGTAGCTAGCGCTGCAATAGCGCTGCATTTTTCTTTTAACTGGAACAGCGGCAAATTCTGGGTGGTAAACCTGCATCTGGCATGCACTCGGGTATGGCAGTGAGGGATCTTTAGATTTATATCTGGAATGTTGTGAAAAACATTGTAAAAGGGAAAAAAAACAATAATAATTTGGCAAAATCTGGCGCAAAGCTCTACGTTTGCAGCAATCAGCAGAAACAGGTTTCCTTGGTTATTGCTCCACTTTTAGAACATTGTGGTCACTAACTTGTTTTTCTAAAATTATCAAAGTGTCACTGTCAACAGTAGGTTGCAGCCTCACAAATAAAAAATAAAAGTCCCCACAATAAACCCTATGCTTAAAGGAAAACTCCAAACTAAAGCACGTTATTAGTGGTGTGTATACATTTTTATTTTATAAAAATGCCATACAACAATTTCCACAGCCAGTTTTGTTACTTCCTGGTAGTGTAGCTCCAGGTAATTGCCCAGAGAACCTGCCTTGCAAACACTTTTCATGAAGCTGCATTGGGAAGTCTGTGATTGGACAGCCACAGCAAAGGTGGGCGGGGTTAGAAGGGGAGGGCTTGCAAAGATCTGCAGCTATTGCAAGCCAAGTTTTTATAACCCCCAAAGAAAACATGTAAAAATAAATTTACAAAACTACATGCATATTTTCTTTGGATATATATATATATATATATATATATATATATATATATATATATATATATATATATATATATATAATCTCGACAAATTTTTTTTTTTTCATATATATATTATTGTATGTATGTGTAACAATGTTTGCTTTTGGAGCAGCTCAGGTGATAACGATCGCTGGAGTGTGAATTCTGACACCTGTATTACTTGTTATAACTATATAGCTCTGTAACAAGAAGCGCGCGCACACACACAGTCTGGGAACAGCTGCTGATTATATGCAAAGTGTATATAAATATATATATTGTTACCATGGTAACATTTCTTGTTTGAATGGCAATCTATGTGTACTTAAATTAAATCAAGTCTACTGTTTTGGCAGGATCTTGAAGAAATATGAATTTGGACCTTTAACCCCAATAATACTTGTATTAAAAAGGGGGATCTACTCATTGTATCCACTGCTATTGGGGGGCCCAAACCTCATTATTAGAACTATAGTGGGGGATATCTGCCAAGTTTTACTCACTGTGATTAGCCCTCTGTAAGGGGTGAGAAGGATGCCCCCATTCCATAAAACCCTAATGCTCAGATACTGAACTCCACTCCTAATTTATTTTTAGAAATGTTTTTTTCTTTGTGAATTTAGTGACTAGATTTGGGAGTGTATCAAATATCCAAACTGCAATCAATATTCCGCTTCCTTTTAATGAGTCGTGTATAACTAATCTACACGGGTATTGTTTAGTGATTAGCAGAGAAATGGGTAGTTTCTGTTTTCTGGCTTTGTTCTAATCTCACTGCAGCTTGATGCATAGTGAATCGCCCTCTGTATTACGGAAGGTGGCGTATGTTTGTGTCTGTCAGTCTCCTGATCCTTGAACCTGTAGTGTTGGTCAAATAAGGGACACAGCGCCATCTGTTGGGCTTTTTCTGACAAGTCGCCTGACTCTTCTGGCAAAGTCATTACTTTTCGTAGCTTCTTAAGGGCTCAGACCATGAATGCTGTAATCATAATAAAATCACTCGTCAATTAAGACCTACATTAAAAATGGGTTAATGGTGTAAATGAATTGGCGGTGCCAAAAATCACTAGAACAAATGTGCACAGCCATTCATAAATACAATACAATCTCAGCATTAAATGAATAAATGGTGAGACAAAGGAGGGAATATGACTGGTCAGCAGTCTTTATTTCTTCATGATAAGTAAAATATATCATTGTAAGCGCACACCGGGGCAGATCCAGAACCCAATAATTTTTAAGGAATAATCCAGGCACAATAACCACTACAGCTCGATGTGGTCCGGTGGAGAATTCCTGGTGGTCCCAGTGATGAGAGTGAACTTTAGCCTGCAGCTCCTGGGCTAGAGTTCACTCTTGTGAGATTTGGAGTGTTGCCATGATAACCGCGGCAACGGTCCGTGCTCGAGAGAGGAGGACCCGGAGGAGCTGCAGGCTTAGCTCCCGGGTACTCTTTCACTCCCCTGCTGGCTGCCAGCAATGTGCATGTGGGCCAGTGGGGAGATCTCTGATCTCCTCTCAGGTCCATGAAGGCACATGGCGGTGGATAGCATTGGCTCTTCTTTACTATTTTTTTCAGGGTGGGCAAATGCCCCGTTGTCCCCCTGGATTCGCCACCAAGCGGACATCATATGTGATTTCTTCCAGCCTCCTTACACTAAATCATAAACAAGCTTGTACGATCATTCCTTATCCTTCATCACGCTATCTCCTTATTGAGTGTGGGAATTTTAATAGTCTTGGTCTGCCTTACATTGTCCAGAAAAAACCCAACCAGATCTTCCCAGAGAAGGTATAAGATTACAGGTTAACAGTTTGCTGCCCCACCTTTATTCTTCACAAAAGGATGGTTAATGAGGCAAAGAAAATTCATGGCTCCGGGGCCCCTGTCTAACCTCTGGGCCCCAGGCAACGGCCTACGGTCACTTTTATGGCTCATCTTGCTCTGTTTTCACCTATATTTTCAATGTAGGTTGCGCAATCCTTGGCAGTAGTACAGGCAATACTTGGACTGAGATATCTGGGCAAGCAGAGGTTCCGATCTCCACTTTTCCAGAGCTATCATCTATAACCATATGTTTCAACTCACCATCATTGGCTCCCCTTACACCAGCCCCAGTGCATAATCATTTTCTGAAGTGGCGAGTGATAATAGGAATCGATAATGAGGGCTGGATGAATATCTCTAATTATTGAATATTTAAACTGATTTAGAGATTTATTTCCAAACGATATTTTAAAGGTTATTCTAAGTTCCATAGTTGCTTACAGTCCTCACACTTTATTTATGGCTATAAACCCAATCCCACACTCGCCAGTTTATTGGGAAAGCGTATAATGGCATACAATTCAAGTTCCTACAACCTCAGAAACCTTTATTTGTAAACTGGTTTACAATCAGACTATGTAAAATACGGTTACACTGCAGGATGGACCTTTTGTTAGCCTATTGTCTCCTGTAGAAGAACAGAGGTTGATCAATTGCCACTCCGCATACTCTAGTAGCCCCTTAAAGCTCAGTTTACTGTGATTAGGGGGGCCCAAACTTCATTGTTAGTATTATAGTGGGGATACCTGGCAGATCTTACGAACTGTAAGTAACCCTCTTTGAGGCGTGAGAAGAGTGCCCCCTTCCAAAAAAAACTAAACAAATGCTCATATTACAGATATAAAATCTAATTTTCTATTTAAAGTTTTTTGTTTTTTCTTTATGAATTTAGGGACTAGATTTCGGGTGTACCAAATATCTGAACTGCAATCAAATCTCAGCTTCCTTTTATTGAGTCATGTATAACTAAGCTACATGGGTATTTTAAGTGATTAGTAGGGAATGGGGTTGTTTCCCATCTGTGACATTCTTCTAGTCCATTCTAATCTCATTGCAGCTTGATGTATAGTGAATAGCCCTCTGTATTACGGAAGGTGGCGTATTTTTGTGTCTGTCCGTCTCCTGATCCTTGAACCTGTAGTACTGGTCATATAAGGGACACAGCGCCATCTGTTGGGTTTTTTTCTGACAGGTCGCCTGACTCTTCTGGCAAAGTCATTACTTTTCGTAGCTGCGTAAGGCAGAGTAACACAACGTGTTTGACAAAGAAAATTAATAAGAAATATATAATGAGAATAATTGCAGGGGCTCAGACCATGAATGCTGTAATCATCATAAAATGACTCTTCAATTAAGGTCTACATTAAAAATGTTTTAATGGTGTAAATGAATTGGCGGTGCCAAAAATCACTATATCAAATGTGCAAAGCCTTGAATCTCTGGCAATCCTTGCTTTATGAGAGATCTGGGCTATCAAAGGTTCAGATCTCCACGTGTGTGTGTGTGTGTGTATTTGTATATGTGTATATGGATATATATCTCCCGCATGCCTCAACTCGCCATCATTGGCTCCTCTTCAACGCGAGCCCTAGTGCATAATCATTGTCTCAAATGGCGAGTGATAATAGGGATCAATAATGAGGGCTGGATGAACATTTAAAGTATCATTATTTTTCCTGCCACTATTTGTCAGTCTTGTGAGTTTTCCATTACATAGTAAGGCGTTCTGAGATGTTTCTATGTTTAAATTTGTTCATGTGTTTGGGAATACCTATGTACAATATGTTATTTTTAATTCTTTTAAGTGTTAGGTTTTTTTTTTGTATTTCTATATTGTATTTCAGTAAGTTACTTTTTAATTTTGTGGCTACTTTTTTATTACATTGGTTCATTGCATCATGGTACTGTTTTTCACCTTTTACTTTATTTTTTTAAAATTTTATATAAAGTCTCTTCTTGTATCTCCTCTTGCATATACATTTCTATATATATATCTCCGATACAATTTGTCAATGTTTATCTGAATCCTATGCAAAGTATAGGATTTGTGTTAAATGTTTTTTTTATTTTTGATAGCAGGGTGAAACCAACCATTTTGCATACCGGCATGATAGGCACATGGTCGCCTACGCAGAGGCGTATAGGTCAAAGTAATTAAACATACTAGACTGCAAAACCATGCTTACAACACAATATCCAGTTTATATGCAGTGACAGCAGGGCGTGTGATTTAATTCTATTTTGGCGATTATTACTATTATAAACTAATGAGATGCAAGAAGATGACTGAAGCTCAACATAAAAGCATATCCGTGTTTAGTATATCAAGGGTAAGCCTAACCAAAAAAAAACAGGAAAATCTGCTCTCCTGAGCGGCCATTAGGTGCATGGTTAGGTGTTAGGCTACTTGGAACATATGCAGTTTGTGTCAAAACTTAATTAGCATTCGATGACGGGGTCTAGTTATGTACATACGGCCTCGCACAAGTTTATGCATTGCTCTCGTAACGGTGGTCTAATATGGCCTAAGGGTCAAAAAGACAATACTGGCATGGAGGAAATCGACAACCAATCCTGAAGGCGCAGTGTAACTTTTCCTCTCTAGTGAATGAGTATATATCGCTGCCTCATGTAGGCGTCTGTACGGGACTGCTGACGTATAGGGGCTTTAGTATATCGAGTGTTAGTGTGACCTGAGCGAACGTCGACAAACAGAGTAAGCATATCATATAAAAAAAAAAAATACATATCCAGGATAGCAGTGTCATACTAATCAGTAAAGCCATGCGGCCAGCCATCTTGCATGCAGTGGTTAAACCTTAAGATACCCGGGGTTAGTGGCCCCTGGAACACATGCTGTTATGCTGTGTGCGTTTAATGTGATATAGTGCAATTACTGCAAACAGTGATGAGAAACATAAGAACGAGTCACTTCGTGGGGGATAGGAACATACTACGCAGTATCGTTTCACATAGTGGTTTGAAGAAAGCAGTGTCAGTTGTATTATAAGAGAGCTGTTCCCATGTTTGCTTTTGTAGGCCCCTCAGCATTCCTGTCCTCCATCAGTCCCACTCGGGTTGGACCCAACCCACTAGCATAGCGTTCTGTGGCACTATGGGCACTCAAAGTCCAAATCAGTCCACCGGACCCCCCCACACCAAGAGTTCATGCACCGACCATCTCCTGCACCTCCCCAGCGCCACTTAAGCTTCTGTGAAGTACTTGGACCCTCATTCCTCACCCGGCGCCGGACACATACTTGGGACTGGGGCACTTCCCTCACGGCCACTGGTACACCGGAAAGGTCTGTGCATTCCTGTCCCACATGACTCACTGCGTCAGGGACAATCTTTTTCTCAGGGCCCCCTGAAACCCAAATGCAGGGGGTAGGCCGCCCAGGGAATCTCTCTGCAGGGCGGTAGCTGTTGGGGTCATTAAAGTAGTGTGAGAAAGCTGCTCTATGGAGGTGAATTTCACCTTTCATGTCAGCGTTTCCATGTAGTAATTAACTATTGTAGCTTTTCCATTATCAGGGAGGGAGGACACCAGCAGGGCAAAACTCCCATCCCCAGTGGGCCCCCTAGGGTGAAGCAAGGACTCATGGGCCAGGATAACCCCCACCGGCCGAGGGGAGGGGGGAGCGGGGCTGGACCCTCCCCCGTCATCATATGCACTCGGCAATGCAGCCTCATGTACATCAGCCTCACGGTTCACCAGGTATGTATGTGCCAGTGCCCTGTCAGATTTCCGTCCTGCGAGGCTCCATGACTAGGCCTGAGTGTAGGTCCTACAGCAGTGTCCACAGCGTGCCGCGATCCGCTAGAAACTGGCTTCACCCGGTAGCCGGCAAATTCCTCCATGCACAACTCAGGGTTCTATTGGGGCTCTATTGGGCACTGGGGGCACGAAAGATGCCCTTTTTAGCGTAACGATGCTGGAGTCAGCGAAGATGGCTGCCATTCAGCGGCCCGGGCTGCCCCCATGTACAACAGAATGTTTTAATGACCAGGTTTCGGGAGAACCTCCCTTTTTCAAGTCTGAAGCATTCTGAGCAAGTCGATACATAGAATTCAATGTTGAGTTGTGATACAGGGGTTAAAGCGACATGAGTGCAAATAAGACAGGTTTGATAGAACATAGACGCCATTCTTGCAGAGGGTCGTAAATATCTTATGCGAAGATCAGAGTGAGGGGGGAAGAGAGAGGGGAAAAAAACAAGTGGATGGTGTTGGAAGGGGGGTATTAATATAAAGAATGCATGTATTCCCATCCAAGAGTTGCAGGATTTGCATGAAGGCCTATATCCAGCATACACAGACACATGTACATATACACAAGTAGTGCATATGTACAAGTATACACAAGAACATATACACAAGTACATACAATATACATATAAATACAACAAAATGCCCAAATATATGTACATATACCAATGTGCCTACACATACATAGACTCATATATATATATATATATATATATATGTATACATACACCTACACACATACGTGTGTGTGTATGTATGTGTATATATATATATATATATATATATATATATATTTGTGTTAGGTGCTTATGATAGCACAGTGTGAAATACCATAATTACACGTAGGATAGTAAAAAGGTCAAGTCAGTTGTGGTGTGTCGGAACCGACGATGAGGTAGGGCTGAAAAAGAAGAGGGCCTACCCAGGAAAAAGAAATAGAAAGGAAATAAATGTTAAAATGTGGTGTGATGGGAGGGTCATTCAACGCTGACCTCGAACGGTAAGGAGCAAGGTAAGGGGAGTGCCTTAAGTAGGCTAGGAGTGGAAACCAGCACCTCCCACAAATCCAGGCAAAATTGTCTTAATATTTGTGTTAGGTGCTCATGATAGTACAGAGTGAAATACCATAATTAAATGTAGGATAGTAAAAAGGGCAAGTCGGTTGTGGTGTGCCGGAACCGACGATGAGGTATGCCTGAGAAAGAAGAGGGCAAAAATTAAGTAATCAAATTTATTACAGACAACCAATACAGATACATTTATCAACCAGACATGTTTTTGAAAGCATCCCTTAATTCTTGTACTGGGTTCGGTATGTATCGTGAGTAAACGGATGACTTCCAGCGCCCCAGTATTTTATAACATGAACTGGAATGTTGACAATGGAGGCTGTGGATGCTGCTCCTATGCGAAAGGAGTGCCCTGAGTAGTTAGCTGTGTTGAGGCCCAGTTGAGTGAGCAAGGACCTAACATAGGTCATGAAGGTTGTAGTGGTGAGTACTGAACCTTGTAGCTGTAGTAATGGTTGTGAGGGTAGAAAATTATGATGCTGTATGTATGCATCAAGAACCCTGACGGGACACCACCTGTTGTGTGTGGGATAGTACGGAATGTTTACTGGTATGTGCTGACTGGTTTTGGAGTGAGGTAAGGTCAGGATGTAATGATCCAAGTGTTTTGTTAAGTGGGAATAGAGGAGGATAGGAGTAGATTGTGTTGTAGTGAACTCTCTAGGTCTTAGAAATCCATAGAAAGCTATGTATATTGCTGCTTTGATGACAGCATTTGTAGTGGTGTCAAACGGTTTTAAATCAAGCAGGTTAGACAATGCTTAGAAGATATGGTTATCTATGGGAAGCCTCTGTGATGTATGTGTGGGTTCAGATTTCTGAATGCCTCCTGAGTATGGTCTTGATCTGGTGAGAGGCCATGAAACTATTGTTATTTGGGTGTAAGATTAGCATGTGGTGTTGAATGCCAGTGATATGGTGTTGAATGCCAGTGATAGTTTGATGGTGTTATATGACATTTTAAGTTTAAGGTGGCAAAAAGAAGCAAAACCCCAAAAAGATGTCATAACAAATGGTTGCATGATGTTATGTTCCATAAGGAATCTTTTGAATAGTGTGAAAGCTCTGTTGTATGTTTTGTGTGTATTTTTTGATAGTGCCAATTGGGATAATGTCCTGCTATGCTGCATGATGGTTTCTAGTCCAGTATGAGTTGTTGAAATGTTGGAGTGGTGGTGGCTGTGGGCGCAGCTGACGGGAGTGCTTGATGAAAATTAAAACGAGACAAATTGTCAGCAGCTGTGTTACTGTCACGTCCTGCTTTGTTCTGTGGAGATGTCTGGCCTTGGCTTCTGGTATCCAGTACTCTTGTTACAATTCTTGTTTAGTTTTTCTTGGTTTTTGGTTTTCTATTCTAATTCTGGTTTTCTTTATGCTGGGATTTCTGGGTTCATTCCTGTAATCCATCCCTGGGATTCCCAGTCTCCAGGTTTCATTTAAATGTTTGTTTTATGTTGCCACACCCGTTTGTTTTCCATCATTCACTCTGTTTCAGTGTTCCTGCAGGCAGCTCCTCAAGGCTTCTGCCCTTTCTTGCAGGTAAGTGCTATATTTGTATTTTGGTTGTTTTAGCATACATTAGGCAGTGTAGGACCTGCCAGATATGGGGTACATTGGCGTTGTTGGCAGGCTTATGCAATGTAGGATCATATAGTGTGACTAAACCCCCATGATTTCCATATGTAGTACTTAGTTATTTCTCCTCTTGTTTTGCCTATGTTGTCTTGTTTTGTTTTAGTTTGTATATTACAGTCCTGTCCAGTCATGCCCATGTTATGTTCATGTTTTCCTCATGTCTTGTGTATATGTTCTGGGTTTAGCTTACTATCTTTCTCTGGTTCTGGGTTCTATTAGTTCTGTCTTGTTTTCATGTTTGGTGTTTATCTCTAGTCTTGCCTTGTTTCTAGTACTGGATACAATCTTGCTGCAGAGCCTCCCTATTAAGCTCCTGGGAGGTCTGCTTAATTTCCAGGCTCCTAGTTCATGGTATCTGCTGAAGCTGATTCAGGGTCTTGGTATGTGGCTGCACAAACGCTGGTGCTCAACACCAGGGGGCGTGCGGTTCCTTGCACCAGACCCTGCTAATCCACCTCCACACTGTGACTCCTACTCTGAACATCAGGCATACTGGGTCCCGGTCCTGCTCCGCCGCCTGGACACTGTGTCTGGGTTCCGGACATCGGACCGCCACCCTGACAGTTACATAGACCTTGAACATGGAAACAACATAGAAAGAAATTAGAACAAGCTGCCAACCAAGTGAGTTTCCTCAGAAACCTCATGATCGTAAGGGATTTGGAACGACCTTTGTTGATGATGTGACAGGTTGTCTGAGTAACAACGAACTGGCATATTAGCCCATAAATGACCCCATGCTACGGTAGCCGCCACGATGGGATAGATCTCAAAAAGAGCTGAGGTAGTGGAAAATCCTGAACTGCTGAAGGCCAGCTGCCCCAAAGCCATTTGTTCCCAAAAATTGCTGCAAAACCTGTGGTAGATGCCGCATCTGACCAAATGGTAGGAGATGAGTCAGTCAATTGAGGGAGGAACATACTTTTACCATTCCAAGTGGTTAAAAATCTCTTCCACATGTTTAGATCTGCCATAGCTTGGGTATCTAAGGACAACCTGTGTGTGTCATGTAGGAAAAAGTGGAAAAAGATCCAATAGTCGTGATATAAAGGAGCGGCCTTGAGGTATGATACGCATAGCAAAATTTAGTGATCCCAGCAGGGACTGTAGCTCTTTGCGGTTGCAAGTACTGAGCTGAAGGTAGCTGTTGATGTAAGTAAGAATGTTCTCTATCTTGTCATGTGGTAGGCTCGCTTGCATTGTGGCTGAGTCTAATTGAATACCCAGAAAAGTGATAATCATGTCTGGCCCCTCTGTTTTCTTAGGGGAGATTGGTACACCTAGTTGCTCAAATAGCTTGGTGGTAGCTTTGAGACTACTCGGAGGGGAAGTATTCTCCTTGACCAGTAGGAAATTGTCCAGGTAATGTAATACCGTAGGGCATTTGGCTATGTTCAACGGGAGAAAAATAGTAGTTCCCGGACCACTTGATGCCATGCAGGTGCCACAGAGTGGGGTGGATTGGCAGTAACTTAAAGGCATTAGTAATATCGGTCTTACTAAGCCAGGCTCCAACCCCTGCTTGTATGATAGCGGTAATGGCGTGATCTATGGTGGTGTATTGCAGGGAGAATTCCTCGGAGGGTATGAGGGAGTTAGGACTGGGGTTGGCCGATGAGTGTGGTGCCGACAAATCAATGATGAGTCTGTTTAAGGGAAGATTTCTCTGTGACAATACCGATGGGGTTAGTGCGCCATTCTATGAATGGATGAGTTTTGAAAGGCCCCAATACGAAACCCTCAGCCATTTCTTGGGCTATGAGAGTGTCAACCGCTGTGGGGTTGTGTTGTGCGGATTGTAGATTAGGGCATTCCAGAGTCCCGGATGATATGTGTAGAATACCTGTGTGGAAGCTTTCTGTTAAACCAGAGATAAGAAAGTCTACTAGGTGTCTAGACTGGTGCTGAGACATAAATCCAGTAAATACCGGCATATTAATGGAAGTTAGGTAAGGCTTGGAATACATTTTATTTGGACACATGGTTTTTGCATGTGCCCTAAAACATTTTAAACAGATATGCAATAATCTACATCCACTATAATTACAAGACCCAACATTGAAGTTATTACATATCTGAGACTTGCCCAGAAACTTGATTGGGCGTCCCAGTTTGTCTCTTGACAATTTCTCTGGAACACCAGAGGAACTAGCTCCTTGCGTGGTGGCATGTTCGTCCGCCGTGTTGGGACAGAAATATGGGTTATTTGTTGTCGTATGGGCTGTAGAGGAGCAGTATGCACAAGCCGGTGATCTTAGACCTGCAAAGTGTCTGCAAAATATGACGGTATCAATCCTTCCCCAGTTGGATCTTGTTCCATACTGGGAGAAGGCTCCAGACACTTTTGCAGAAAAAGACCTATGGTAGTCATAAAAGGCTGAACCACCATATTTGTTGCCCAGGTCTACCAGCTTGTGCATATAAAGATCAAACTCCTCTCTTCTGTTGGGATAGACCGCACAGATGACATCCCGGTAAATACCAAAGGTCAGTACAAACTCAGGGATAGTCAGTTTTCTGTTTAGGCGGGCATCCCTAAATCTGACAACAACAGACACATCATCGTAAGCATAAGTCTTATTTTCCACAATATCCTGGGAGGCAATTAGCAGGGAAGCCAGGTTGACGTCTTTACCTTCCAGGATATCATTTTTAATGTGCTCAGGGATCATATGAGCTAACTTCCTGGTCATCCAGGGTGATGGCTGGAGCAACTAATGGCAAGTCGGCTGGTGCTTGTGAAGCAGCAGCGGGTGGCCCTGCTAGCGTAAGAGCCGTGGTGACCGACTCAAGTTTCTTCAACCAAACGTTTCCTGTAGTTGCAGATCAGACGTGCACAAATTGTCTATAAATGGAGAAAGTTCAGCACTGATGCTACTCTCCCTAGGATCTGCAACTACAGGAAACGTGTGGTTGAAGTTATTGCTGCCAAAGGAGGTTCAACCAGTTATTAAATCCAAGGGTTCACATACTTTTTCCACCCGCACTGTGAATATTTACATGGTGTGTTTAATAAAAACATGGCAACATTTCATTCTTTGTGTGTTTATTAGTTTAAGCAGACTGTGATTGTCTATTGTTGTGACTTAGATGATGATCAGATCACATTTTATGACCAATTTGTGCAGAAATCCATATCATTCCAAAGGGTTCACATACTTTTTCTTGCAACTGTATATATATATATATATATGTGTGTAACAAGGGCTTGCACTCCTGGTTAAATTCTTAATGCCCAGTGCAGGTCTGGCAAAATCATATAAATATAGTAGAAAGGACCGCACTCCAAGGTCTTTGTGATAATTTTCAAATAAAATGTAACTTATTTAATCCAAATAAATGTCAACGTTTCAGCCCCCACATGGAGCTTTCATCAGCACAAGAAATAATGACAATTGTTATTTGACAATAATAACAATTATTTCTTGTGCTGATGAAATCTCCATGTGGGGGCTGAAACGTTGACATTTATATGGATTAAATAAGTTACATTTTATTTGAAAATTATCACAAAGACCTTGGAGTGCGGTCCTTTCTACTATATATATATATATATATATATATAATATATGCATGCATAAGAGTTTGGGAAATATTTGATAGAGTCCTAACCTCAACATCTGAGGAAAGGGATTTAGGGGTGATTATTTCTGATGACTTAAAGGTCGGCAGACAATGTAATAGAGCAGCAGGAAATGTTAGCAGAATGCTTGGTTGTATAGGGAGAGGTATTAGCAGTAGAAAGAAGGAAGTGCTCATGCCATTGTACATAACACTGGTGAGACCTCACTTGGAGTATTGTACGCAGTACTGGAGACCGTATCTTCAGAAGGATATTGATACCTTAGAGAGAGTTCAGAGAAGGGCTACTAAACTGGTTCATGGATTGCGGGATAAAACTTACCAGGAAAGGTTAAAGGATTTTAACATGTATAGCTTGGAGGAAAGACGAGACAGGGGGGATATGATAGAAACATTTAAATACATAAAGGGAATCAACACAGTAAAGAAAGAGACTATATTTAAAAGAAGAAAAACTACCACAACAAGAGGACATAGTCCTAAATTAGAGGGACAAAGGTTTAAAAGTAATATCAGGAAGTATTACTTTACTGAGAGGGTAGTGGATGCATGGAATAGCCTTCCAGCTGACGTGGTAGAGGTTAACACAGTAAAGGAGTTTAAGCATGCGTGGGATAGGCATAAGGCTATCCTAACTATAAGATAAGGCCAGGGACTAATGAAAGTATTTAGAAAATTGGGCAGACTAGATGGGCCAAATGGTTCTTATCTGCCGTCACATTCTATGTTTCTATAGGTCTACACACAGTACTTTGTATATTGATAGAATAAACCTAATAATTCTGGTGCCTTTTAGAGACTGAACTATAAGCTATATATATATACTTTCCAAGGACTATTTAAGTGAAAGGCACTCAATACTATTTGGTGGAATGCACCAAGTCCATCCTCGCCGACTCCCGTATACACATATATGCATAGGCATGCGCAGCCTATTGCATAAGGGTGTGCAACCTAAAGCACGAACACACACGCTGCATGTATATATACATATGTGTGTGTGTGAGGATGTAAGGGTGCTGTGTGTGTAAGGGTGCCAATTGTGTGGGGTGGGGGGACCGTTTAGTTAATATCCCTGGTGGTCTAGTAGTGAGTGAACTCTAGCCTGCGGGGCTAGCGTTCACTCTCGCAAGATCTGAGCGTTGCCGCAGCAACGCTCCGACCTCGCGAGAGGAACCCGGTGGAGCTGCTGGCAAGAGCTCCCCGGGTTCTCTCCTGCCTCCCTCCATGTCTGTGGGCCAGTGAGGGAGATCTTTGATGATCTCACCGGCCCATGGAGGGAGGCACATAGTTCGGTCCGCGGGGATTAGGGTGTGCCCAGGCACACCCTGGCACACCCCATGCATATGTGCCAAAGGTCACACTGCAGAATCAAAACAAGTCCTGAATATGCATTCTGAATGAAGATGTCAAGCATTAGTTAATCACACGATCGAAGTAACAAAGGAACAGAAGCAAATCTTAGAAGTTCCGGCCATGCGCAGATGTTCAGAATCGGATTAATTAATTCCTGATGTGGATTGATCCTTGTATGATTATATAAAGTGTGTATGTATGTTCAAACGTTGTGTAACCAGCTGTTTTGGTGTCCGGGTAGATGGTCTCTTGTTGTTGTTTTTATTATTTATATAGCGCCAGCAAATTCCACATAGCGTTGTTTTTCATCCATAGCTCCCCCATACGTTTCATGTAGCCTCTCTCGTTGGGTCTGCTGTTGTAGTAGCATTCAAGCAGGTGTAGGTTCTCGCTCCGTGTCCAGGAATGATTTGTTCCTGTAGCCCACTTGTCATCAGATTGCCCTGGTTCCCTAGCATCTAACGTGGACCTTGTTAATCTGGGCGACGTCCGAGCATTTCAATTTGACAATTTTTATTTTGTCAGTAGTCAAAGGCATAGGGGGTACAGAAAAAGAAAAAGGGATGGGAAGAGTTAAATCCATACATATTTTGTACAGTTATCATCAAATTCAGTACATTGTTGAGCAGCTATAGTCACCATTTGTGACTTTTAAAAGTATAATAAATAAGAAGATATAATGATACAAAAGCAACAGTAGGAACCATATGGCTTCATTCATCAGTGTATCCTATTGGATTGTCACAAAGTATGCATCACTATACATTCCATATCTACATCAGCAGGTGCCTGTCCATGTTCTCATGTACCCTGTATAATTTTCGTGTGGGGAGGTCAACGCCTGCGTCCTGGGGCTTATGGGAATTGTCTGGGTGCTAGCCAATGTGTTGTGTGGGACAATTACAGTGGGCCCTCGGCTTGGTAACCGCAGGCTAATTTGTTTTGTTTTCATCACAATTGTAGAGTTGCCGCAAGTGAAGAAAGCAGCAGCATTAGTTGAGATAGAGAAAGGGATAGGGGGCCTGGGGGAGAGTTATATTGGGTATTGTGGTTGCCAGCCTGGGAGGATATTCAAGAGCAAGAGGTTCAGAAGTCAGAGGTTGGTTTCTGGAGTAAGCATTCCATTTCCCTATTGGCTACCCAGTGTTCTAATTCAAAACACTAGCACACATATTAATAAATATATATATGGGATTACCCAACAAATTATATTCCCTATTTTGAAATGTTATATGTATTAAAACGTCAAAGTGGTGTGTTCATACTACCAGGCCTGTTCACCGTGAAACATATTGAATTCAAAGACCAATCAAACTGAATTTAAAATTTTAGGTCAAAATAGTTGAACTGAACAGCTGACTTGAAGAATTTTCCACTAAGCTTTGAAATTCACGTTGCATTATCAGTTCACACTTTAATGAATAGCCTATTGATAGTCAATTGCGGTGAGTTTACATCCAACAAATACCGGAGACGGACAAAACTCTCTGCGGAATTAGAGCTTCAACTTTTCTGGTCAGTTGGCAAATCGCCCCAGAATTAGTGGTTGTCGTAGACCTGGCCTTAAGATTGCAGACTTAATTCTTCTGCGTAATCAAAATGGCCTGGTTTGGATGCTGATCTATGAATATAGACAAGTTGGATTTTCTAATCATCTGGAGATGATTACAGTGGTTAATGTCTGCAGCTGCCAAAAGGAAAACACATCCAGGCATATGGTGAAATCACAGTGATTGCAGAAGCTTGGCAGATTCCACCTTAATTATAAACAGAGCGTATCTTTGAGATGTCTTACAAGTGTGTTCACAGCCGCACTGTGCAAAAGGGAGAACATGTGTCTTTGAATTCATGTCAGAGACATGTCTGTCATCAAACCGTACAAGGCTTATTTTTTAATAAAAAAAGAAATTAAAATGCAATCGCCCTGATAAATAAGGCCGCCAGACATACGGTCAAATTGTTGATATGTTCCATTATAGATAGCATATTAGATTTACGGAGAGTTAGATTAAATAATTTTTCACGACCAGCACTGACAGATTTTTGGCTGAAATTCACGGGGGGTTTTGCTCAACACTTGACGACTAACCTTTTGTCTACTTTTCTTTCTAAAGTTTTTGTGTTTTTTTTACATTTTTTTTTTTATTTCTTTTTATTTGTCTCAATCAACATATTTAAAAAAGTCAACATAATGCAGATATTAATATGCACAGTACTGCAAGCAACATATTATCAGTATGCATATAACAGCAAGTCTCCAGATCTCCAGGGATATGAAGCCGGTAAGTATACTTTTTACAATGATTAAATTACAGCTTGGTTGACCTCCACCAACCTGTAAAAGAAGAGTACTGCATTAATATTGACTGACTAGCTACCTCCACAAGGAAGATAGTCGAAATCAACAACATGCTATAATAGGACAACAACCCTTTAGAGGCACGTAACCCATTCTGGAGAGGACCACAATATAGGTTATGCCATTTCTAAACTAGATATATGACCATGATTGGGGGGGGGGACATGATAGGGCTCATGGAGCTCCAAGCGGTCTGAGATCCGGTATATGTGTATACAATAATAACTAGAGTTCCAGGACAGGGCAGTGAGAGGCCAAACTACAATTGGAAAGTATATCAAAGCGAAATAAAAGCTTCACGTAACCAGAGAGCGTGCACTTTTATCAGGAAAAAAACAAGCCAGTACCAACGAGAAAAGATGCCATCCATCCTTGAAGGGCAATCGTGTTCTACTGTCCTGAATAAAATGGACCTGGAGCATATAATAATGTAACTGCCACTGCAGCTAGTGAAGCTTGAGAATAGTGAGGAGGAGTAAATAGAACAACCTTAGATTGATCCAGGGCAGATAGACCTCCAGAACAGACTGTGGATGCCAGAATGAGTCTGTGACGGACCGCCTGGCACCCCAACCAGGTACCTCCATCAATCGCTGCTTCCTAGTAATCCTTGAGTACCATAAGCATTGCACCAGACACCATAACCACAGTAGACCACACAAACCGCCACAGCTTGGTTGGGGTCTCACTGTCCTCCACCCACCCTGGACTCAAGACCCGGATCCAGCTTCCAGTGGGTAGATCTCTCTCAGTCCAGAGAGTGTAGCAGGAACAGCTCGTATAAGAGCTAGTGATTATACTCAGGGGAGTATAGTGATTATAGCAATCCCCAGAGTAAATGTAGTTCTCCAATCCCCCAAATGTGAGCCAAGACTTCATGCAGGGGTAAACAAATCTCTCTTTAATGAGAGCCACACTTGGCCTTACATGACAATCCCCATGGAAGGGTTATGCACAGAGGGACCTTGTTGGGGAGTGTGACACAAACCTACAAACCAATAACAATAAGGTTACAAGGCACGACACTCCCACGCACAGCACACAATCCCTCCCCTCTGCCTGGTAGATAACTGGATCAGATACTGTATTAACCCAATTATCTCCAGGCAGACAAAATCAATTTTTTACAAAACCCCCAAAGTACCAAAAACATACAATACCCCACAAGTGTTCTATCCCCTGATAGTCCTTATCTGGGTGACCAACAAATCCAAAAAGTATCCAGATCAGTTCAGGAGTTCAGGAGTTTCCTGGAAGTCACATTTTGACCGGCCGCACAGATGGTTTCATGCCCAAAACAGTTCCAGAGAATCAGGATGTGCGGGGATTTGGGGATTTGAAGTAACGTCCAAAATAACGAACATAGCCGTTCGTGAGTACAGTCCGTGTATGTCTCTTGGTCGGGAGTTTCTTTTTACGCAACGCCGTTCGACTCCCATTCAAATAGCTGAACAGGCATGGAAGGTAAATGTTTAGCGGTGTTTGTGCTGTTGAGTGCCCGATTTGAGTTCCATGCACTCTATGACCCAACACCGCTGTATGTGTTTTACTAAACAAGATGGCCGCCGCCACGTGTTCGCATGCCATTTCGAATGACTTCGGGAGTTTGAAATGCCGCTTCGAAAGTTCAGGCACAAACAGTGTTTTTAAACAAAGTCTACCACAGGCCATAGCAGGAGGCTCTGGGAACGGGAAGCAGCTCCATTTTGGGAGCCCCTTACACAGCTCAAGGTCTGTGCCCCCACGGCCTGACGGTGAGTATGCCCATAAGGCCCACCCATAGAGGATCTCAACAAGTCCTCTGGAGTGCTCTCTTCACTGCCTACATATATATATACATATATATATATTAGATGCATTGTGTGTGTATTGTGAAAGAGCGAGTTTGTGGGGTAGGATAGGGGAGCTGAAAAAAAAATATATTTTTTTTTTCTTTTGCGTCTTACGTCCACCTTTTAGTGTATCTCTTGCAAGCTCATTGTTTGTTTGTCTCGTATCCCCCCTCTTTGTATGTCTCCTACATCCTCCCAACTTCTCTGTGTGTCTTACTCCCCCCCAGCCCCTTTGTGCGTCTCCCTCCCGAGCTCCTCTGTGTGTATTTATCCCCTACCAGCCCTTTTGTGCTTCTTTCCCCCCCTTCCTTAGCCTCTCTGTGTGTCTTCCCCTCTTGTCCCTTAGAGCTCTCCCCCCGTCTCTTGGTGCTCCCCCCTTCCTCCCCAGGCAGACTCTCCTTTCCTCTTTCTCCCCTACCCCTCTGTCCCTTGGTGCTCCTCTTCTCTCCCCCCCCCCTCCCTCCCCAGGCGGTCTCTCCTTTCCTCTCTTTCCGCTCCTCTCCCTCCCCATGCAGGCTCCCTCCCCAGGTGGTCTATCCTCCCCTTTCTCTACCCACCCCACCCCAGCCGGTCTCTACTTTTCTCTCTCTCTACCGCCCGTCCCTTCCCAGGCAGACTCTCCTTTTCTCTCTCTCCCTCCTCATGTGGTCTCTCCTTCCAGTTCTGTCCCTTAGAGCTCTCCCCTCTTGTCCCTTCCTGCCTCTTAGAGCTCTCCCCCCCCCCCCGTCTCTTGGTGCTTCCTCCTCTCACGCCTCCCCTCCCCAGGCAGGCTATCCTTTCCTCTCTCTCCTCCCCCTCCCTCCCCAGGTGGTCTTTCCTTCCCTTTCTCTCTCCTCCCCCTCCCTCCCCTGGTGTTCTCTCCTCCCCCCTCTCCCTCCCCAGGTGGTCTCTCCTTCCCCCCCCCCTCCCTCCCCAGGTGGTCTCTCCTTTCCCCCCCCTCCCTCCCCAGGTGGCCTCTCCTTTCCCCCCCTCCCTCCCCAGGTGGTCTCTCCTTTCCCCCCCTCCCTCCCCAGGTGGTCTCTCCTTTCCCCCCCCTCCATCCCCAGGTGGCCTCTCCTTCGCTCGCTCTCCCCACTCCATCCCCAGGTGGCCTCTCCTTCGCTCGCTCTCCCCCCTCCATCCCCAAGTGACCTTTCCTTCGCTCTCTCTCCCCCCTCCATCCCCAAGTGGTCTTTCCTTCCCTCTCTCTCCCCCTCTCAATCCCCAGGTGGTCTCTCTTCCCTCTATCTCTTCCCAGAGCTCTCTGTATCTGGGGGTCATACTGCAGGAAACCTTCTGCCTCTTCACCTCCCAGCGACAGAGAGCCCGCTAACCTCCGCCATTGTCCCCACTGATCTCAGGGACCCTGAGAACGCATCATGAACAGCCTTCATTCGTGGGGTCCCTGTGTGAAGCTCGGCAAGGGATGTGAATGCTCCCCCTGGCCGGCGTTCGTCTGTATGAATGGCGGCCACCCAGAGAAGCACTCATGAATTACCTTCCTTGCAGTTTCACACTATGTTGCGAGTTGCCAACGTTCCAATTGATTGGTGTGAACATTCTAATGGGTGCTGGGGAGGTCCTCGTTTGGGAACGAAACAAGGTGGGACGCAGTCCGCGAATGCTCCCTCTGGATGACATTCGTCTAACGAATGGGCTGCCACCCAAGGGAGGCACGTGCCGAGGCTTCCCTTGCGGTTTGTGGTTTTTACACCTCATTACGAGGTGCGAAAATTCTAAAACCACATTCTAAATGAGATTTTGTGGTGGTCTCCGTTCAGGAGGTGAATGGAGTCCAGTTCGTGGTGGTACTCCCAAACGGGGAGCAAGCAGTTCTACAGCTCTAGAAAACACAAGAAATGAAATACAGGGTCAAGCTAGGAGAAACCCATGAAAGGGATGTCAGTACAGTAACACACATTGCAGGGTAACCGGGGCAAATCACAGTTTAGCGGGGGTTCTGCTACAGATACTTTGTGTGGCAGGAGGAAGAGGCATATTTAATTGGGGGAACTTCCAGCCTGCCAGTCTCTTTCTGCTGTCTCCTCTGCAGGTTTTTCTGCCCTGGGTTTTCATCTGTGGACTTGCTTGTGGGGCAGCACTAAATTTCACCTCTCCTTAGTTGGGATGGTAATCAAAAATTTGTGTTCGACCTGTTTAGTCGAGCTGGTCGGTCTGCCCATTTAATTTTTTAACTCTCCTGTTGTAGCTGTTGATTACTTCAGCCTGGCAGCGCCACTGCTCTGTTGAGCTAGATTTATGTCTTATTTCTCTCTTGCAGGAGGGTGCAAAGGGCTAGGGCTGCCATCATAAATTTAGGGGCTCCTGATGAAGCTCAAGGTCTCCATCCACAGGGCCCATCCTGAGTCCACACACCATGATGAAATGCGTGTGTGTGTACTGAATGTTATGTGTTTTTAGTAGATGTAGATGTAAAAGTGTAGTGGATGCAGAGTGTCTGTGTAAAGTTGATGCGGTGTGTGTGTAAAGATGGATGCGGTGTGTGTGTGTGTGTGTGTGTGCGCCATGGATGCAGTGTGTATAGTGGATGCACATTGTACATTTGTATAATATAAGTGTTTGCATGTATTCGATGCAGAGTTTATGTTGTAATGGATAGAGTGTGTGTTTGTATAGTGGATGTAGTGTATGTGTATAGTGTATTGGATGTAATGCGTGTGTATAGTGAATGTAGAATGTGTTTGTGTGTGTGTGTATAGTGTAGTGCTTACAGGTAATGCAAAGTGTTTTTTTTGTAGTGAATGTAGTGTGTTTGTGTGTGTGTGTGTGTTAAATACAGTGTGTGTATAGTGACTGCAGAATGTGTGTTTGTGTGCAGTGGATGCTGTGTGTGTGTGTGTGTGTGTGTGTCTTTATGTTGGACAAACGCAGTGGGGGTGCTTTTTATTTTTTATTTTTTGTATATCCCCCACCCCTGTAGCCAGGGAGGGGGGACACTGGATTACCTGGTAGTCCAGTGGCTAGGCTGGTTGTAGATCAAGGAGGGGCCCAACAGTCTCTATCTTCCCCCTCCGGCAGTCAGACCTCTACTTCTAACATGAGTGTTGCTGTGGCAACCTGCGGCACCGCTTTACAGCCGCGGCTCGCGAGAATGCTGGTGGGGGGGAGCTCAATGTCCTGGCCCCCTCTTTAAAGCCAGAAGGGCCCGCAGTGCGCTGTGTGTGTGTGTGTATATATATATATATATTCTCTATCACACATTGGAGGACTGCTGGGCCTGTGACAACCGTTATGGTTGTCACCCCCTGGTGGCGGCCCTGCACAGGATAATGCAGAGATGGAGGATGGGAGTGCTGGCAGGTTTCGGTTGGGCTGTTTCCCCCTCTAGGTGTTGGCCTGTTGGGGAGGTGCGTCTTACCTAGTGCATCTAGGTAAGGTGTTATGGCCGAAGATCCCTGAGGTCTATTCTCTGCCACCTAGTCCTGCAGCGGAGCCCCCATCCTGTGCAGAAGCAACGGGGTTCCGCTGCAGGACTAGGTGGAAGCCGCATCCTCTTGTGGTCTGAGCCATATAGTTAGGGCCTCAGTGCCCCCACCCTAGACAGCAGTTTTTCTGTATCTGTTATTTCTATAGCGGGTTAAATGTTGATTAACTTTATAATTGTTTATTAATGCAACCAGTTATGGTTTTCCCTTCCAATTGGTTCTCCTTGCTATATTGGGAGAGGTTTTGGAAAATGGTAAAGAGAAAGGAGGGCGGATTATGTTTTGTTTTTATCCATGTGGATGCACAAAGGGACAATAGGAGATTTACCCTATATGTAAAATCACATTTCTAAAATAAATAGTTTAATCTGCGTACATAGTTTTAGGCAGAATAATGAACTATATAATATAGCTTTTGGTCTTTAAGGATTCTGGCAAAGTGATTAATGAATCTAGAAATTATGAAAAGTTGCCAATTAAATTATAAATTGAAATTACAAATATTGCAGGTTGAAATTTGTTCCATATTGGCTATTTTGGAATGGATTGGAAATATAATTGTAAGTTCTGCACAATCCCCAGTTTAGTAAATAAAGCAAATTCCCGAACATCTCAATCCCATACGCTGAATATATGCTATATAAATTGACAGATAAATAGAAGTGGGACTGAAACCTTGGTAGAACTTTTTTGTTATCATCTGTTCAACACTCCCCAGTCACTTTCAGTAATATTATCAAACCAGGCCAAGCTGCAGTGTATATGGGTGTAGTATATTTGCATGCACTTTAGAAATGACAACTATTTATGCAGTTATATAAACAGAACGAACAACAGATGTACACTCGGCATTTTTCGTGTCTGCATGAGACGTGCTTTTTTGTTTGATATATAAAATCTGCTTCAAAGTGGTCTGTTTACTAAATCGGTAATCTGGCATTCTTGTTTAACTAAAACAGACTCTGTGCGCTTTGTTTTTGGGGGGGCAATTTTATTTTACACTTGTTTTGAGATCTTCGTTTTAAATTAATCACAGTGTATCGAGGTGTTTATCATGGTCATGTATGGTCATGTATGGTCATCCGAGCAAAATTGATGGTATTCACGAACATGACCCGTTTTTTGTTTAATAGATTGGAAGAATTGATTGCATGAGTTATAAAAGTGTTGTAGGTTTACTTTTCGTTTTGTTTGTGTGATGAAAATTATATCTCTATGGCAAAATTACTTATAAAGTTTGCATGCAGCTACATTTAAATAATATTTCATGGTCAGTTGGAAATAGGTTGGTTTATTTTGGAGCCATGTTGATGCCCATTGTAGTACCACTGGTCATCAATTTTACATAATTAATTCTATATGTTTGGTGATTGCTTCCACAGTGTATGTCTGCCGAAGTTTGTGACATGACATTAAATGGAAATAGGCATTAATTCCATCTTTGTTGAATGTTCCTTAATATAAGGATTTCACATCCGTTTTCCAGTATGGTATTTTCAGATATTTCTTGTTAAAGCGGAATTGTCACCATTTGGCGTCTTTGCGTAATTTGCATAGACCCCCGAAAGTGACATCGCTGGAGTTTTAAACCTGTGCCTTGCAGACACTGCCGTCACATTCATGGAGGTCCTCTTCTTGTTCTAGTGCTTCAACTGCCAGAAGCCCATATCACTGCTGTACTGTTGTGCATGCGCAGGAATACAGGAGTGAAGTCTATGGAGGACCCGCAAGACTGTGTGATCCTCCATAGATAAGATTCTATCTTTATGAAATACTCACTTTACAGGGGATTGATAGTGCCACGTTAAGGAAATCCTTGGTATCTTGTATAAAACTATTAGTATTGTAGGTACTATTCTTTGTATTGCATACCTGCCCAGTTAATGTTTCCATGCATGCAGGGCCGGATTTAGATGAAGAGGCCCTAGGCTATTCCACTTATGAGGCCCTTTCACCTCCCATTTTTAAGTTTGTAAATTACATGAGACAATAAAATACATCATTACTGTGATATATTAATATGTTAAATGAAACATGTTGTGATTGGTACTAACCTTTATAAAAAATGTGGCACGGATACTACATTTAAAAAAGTCGAGATGAGGAGAGGGGGGTGATGAGGAGAGGGGGGGGTGATTGATTGTGAGAGGAGAGGGGGGGTGATGAGGAGGGGGTGATTGTGAGGGGGAGGGGGGCGATGAGGAGAGGGGGGGTGACTAAAAAAATTACCTTAAATCCCTGGTGGTCCAGTGGGGGCTGCCTGGTGGTTCGGTGGGGTCCCTGGTGGTCCGGTGGCCCTCATTTCCGGTCTGCAGCTCCACAGAGCTGCAGACCATGGATCTCGCGAGACCCAATCAGAGCGTTGCCGTGGTAACCCGCGGCAACGCTCTGATTGGGCAGTGCATGCGAGATCCATGGTCTGCAGCTCTGCACATTGCGGAGCTGCAGACCGCTGGTCTCGGCGATCGCGGCAGGAAGGGCATTGCAGTCTGCCCAGGGCACCCCCCTAGTAAGTGGCACCCGGGGCGGACCGCCCCCGCCCTTAGTACGCCACTGGTCATATCATATCTGTAGAATTTCTCCTGATTTTCGGTTCAGTGTATTAGTGTTCACTGTTTTTAGAATAGTGTAATTTTAATTTTGCTAACAATTTAAATGTAGGCCCCTCTTGATCTTGAGGCCCTAGGCTGAAGCCTAGTTAGCCTATAGGAAAATCCGGCCCTGCATGCTTGTTATTATGGATTATTTTCAGCTCGTTTTAGTATCCATATACTTATTTTTTTTTTTTTTTTGTGAAGATTACAAATATTGTTTTAATGAGAAGCTAGACGAATAGGAAGAGAAATTCTGCCTAGTTTGCGATTTAAAATCATTTACAATTTGCAAATAGCCAGTAAAATTGTACACAGAAAATGTTTGAGAAAGCATTTTGATCTAGTGAGTCTATCCACAAAATATGTGGATAACCAGATCCGATCACTTTAAGCTAAATAATAATTTTATATAAACATTATAGTTCATGCTGCAAGCATCTTTTATAGGGAGACCGCAGCGTCGCAGCAGACATTTTTGTAGTTATGGTCTTAAGGTGCAACAGTGCCAAATTAGTTCTACACTGGCTAGTAGCATGTTGTAAAACTTGGAGCTCCAAAAACCCCCAGGAATTTTCAATGTAGTTCATAAACATCTGCAGTGCCACATGTAGCCATCCCAGCTGTTAAAGGAACACTGAAGCCTTAGATACCTATCTATATGCCTAATGCTACAGTCCTGATGTTGCTGTTTATTTTAGGCCCCCTCACGCCCATACCTGATATTAAAAATAAATTAATTCAAATAAAACAAATTGCTCACCTTGTCTCTAGTTCCGAGTCTCTCTCGGCACTGCTGCATGTGACCTCCTCCTCGAGTGACATCATCTTGGAGGCACAGTCCAATCCAATGCTTTTCATAGAGGAGTGTTGGGGACCTTCGATGCATGTGCGTCACTCACCGCCATGCACCTAAGATTCTGCCACAGAGAATAATTGAATACACCGATTCTCTATGGCAGACCATGACGATACTGTGCATGCGCGTGTTACGTCACTCTATGCTATGATATGAGAGTCCCTACCCAGAGAGCTCGGAGGCGCGGCTTGAAGCCTACTTTTTAGTGAAATAAAGAGTTTTGGGAAGTAGAAGGTGGGTGCAGGACTGCAGCCACTAGAACAACTCTAATAAGATGACTTTGTTAAAGGGCCCACATGGTTACTTTAAGTATCAAGTTGTAAGGTGTACTTACAGTTCTAGACCAGGATGTGTCACTGCTGCGTTATGTTAGAGGCTGCATTGTGACACATACACCTCTCAATAGAAATTCATTAATTCTCTGTCTGATAGTGTGCTTTATCTGGCGTGAAAGGAGTTAAAGGGACATTTTTAAGCAGCTGTTCCGCACTTGTCCCCAGCTGACAACATCTGTCTAAACAAACAAAAAAAAAGAAATAGCAAGAGTTATTTCTACGGCGATTCCGTGAGTTTAACACATTAATTCCAATCATGATAATTGTCACATCGCTTCAAACTACATATTATTTGATCTTTAATGGGTCACGGATATCCTTAAATTAAACAGAACTTTAAAAAGATTCAAAACAAAATAATATAATAACAATAATAAATAATATGATTTCAGATTAAACTAGTTTTTAAATTATCGGTGGCTGGTTTAAAGGGATCACCAACCATTTTAAATTTATATAGATAGTGTAAAAAATATATTGATAATAAAAACGTCACCAGCACATTGTCCAGCAGGGAATTCTGGGTTATGGCTCCCCCCCCCCCCCTTTACTTTAACAAGCAGGTTCAGCCATCATGCAGGATGTACAGAACTGCTCAATAAACTGGTAGCAGCGATATTACGGGTGCTATCCATTTTTGCACATGGCCAGGTTCACTGTTTAGTGAATCAGGCCGTGTTATACAGCTCAGCGCATGCACATTAGGGATAATAAGCATGCACAATGGGGATAAAATTGACAATGGCAGCCAGGAACTAAGTGTTCTCGGCTGCCTGATTTTCAGCCCTGCTGGGTGGTCTTATAGTGGCAAAGATTTTAACAAAGCTGTAAGCTCTCGAAGCGCCACTCACTTTCTAATAATGGTGCTTAGATCAAATACTTCCCAACATTTGAAATGGACAAAGAGGGACAGTTACATTTTAGAGGTATGAGTGGGGGTTTGGCCAAGGGCGGGGCTGTTATAATATTTTAGGTGACTTTTTAATTAAAAAATGTGGCATCTTGGGGGCGGAGCCAAGCTGCAGAACAGAGAGGTCGCACGGCACTGTAGCTCCCGCGACTTCAAGCCTACAAAGCACCCAATTTAACAGCAAAACCGGGCAAACTAGCCACAAACCTTACGGCAACAACCGGGGAATCGACATGGGCCGCAAAAATAAAAAACCGAAGCCCGACGAGCCCAGACTAGGCCTCGACATCGGAGCCATGTGGCGCCAAGCCCGCGGAGCAACTAGGCCCAAGATGGCCGACTACCCGGAGACTTACTCCGACTTATCGGACGACCTCTCCCAGGAGGAAGACACAAATCCCTCTCCCAGTCTACCGGCAGCCAAAGCCACACTAATAGACCCTGAGAATGCACCAGTCACGACCGCGGTGCTCAAGGCATTGCTGGCGGGCCTGCAGACCACGATCCAGGCTGAAATGGCAGGCCTCCAAACGGATCTCCAGGGAATAAGCGGTAGACTGAGCACACTGGAGAACACATCCACCAATAATGCCACAGCTATCACGGCCATGCAACAGGAGATATCGAGCTTGCGGGCCACAACAGAGGCTTTTGAGCGGCGGTTCGCCATGATGGAGGATACTAGGAGGGCATCCAACATAAAAGTAAGGGGTGTACCTGACGACCTGCCAACTGAAGAACTTCCACATTTCGCGCGGAGGCTCCTAACAGCACTCATGCCCGTGCGACAGGTCAAAGCAATAAACCTTGAGGGGGTCCACAGAGTCCCCAAATCGGCCAAAGCCCCACCAACGGCCTCCAGGGACGTTATACTCCGCTTCCAACGTAAAGCAGATAGAGCCACAACCATGGCAGCGGTCAAAAATCTACCCCAGTACTCCTTCGAAAATATGTCTCTCTCCTTTTTCACGGACCTGTCTGGCAGTACCCTGGCATGGAGACGGTCGCTCAAGCCCATCACGACGCTACTCCAACGACACAACATACCGTACCGGTGGCGCTTCAACCGCTCACTGCAAGTGTCCCATAGCGGGAACACCCACGAGATATACAACCTGCAGGGAGCTCAGGACTTGCTGCCCACACTGGGAATACCTTCCGACGCCGTACAGTCCAGGACAACCTCCGAGGCCACCATACCGCAACATAGATGGAACCCAGACATGGTGAAGAATTTCGTTCCGAGACAGCCCGGAAACGGCACCCATACCAACAGCCCGGCGTGAAAGCCCAAAGCCGTGTCCACACCGCAATGAAAGAATTAATGAGACTGTAAGACCTCACTACTCTGGAACTGGTGTTTCTATATCTCACTGACTCACTAGGTTTACCTGCTGATTAAGACTATACTTTTCATTGTTTATTTTTATGTTTCTTAACTTTTACCTACTCATGTTTACTAGCAAATTGCCTGTCTGACACACGGGAACGCTACACTCCAGGCTGGATCCCCCACCCCCTTGCTTATTATGCTTACTATTATGCTTATTATTTTTATCACCGCCCTGGCAGTCAACTAGGCGTTACACTGTCACGATTAGCAGCCAGACAGTGATGAGATACGCCCGAGACCCAAATGCCATATCATGCCATACAGGTGCCCCAGGGCCCGCTACAGCCACTGACAGGAACGTATTTCCAGATAACTCTGGTCATTTTGTGGCTATGACACAGGCATATATATATTTTATTTAAATGACATTGCGCTGGCTAACTTAACCTATTTTATTTTATGTTATTACAATCTATGAGCGCTGCTTGTACATCGCTTATTTTCTAAAGTCCCCTTGGACGCATGCAACTGTTTAATCACATGTTATACTATCACAGGGCACCACATGAGTTAGATCCGCGAGAAATGTTGCAGAGGTATACCTGCCCGAATAGCGGTTTGTTTAACCTTCAGCAAAGCACGACAAACCGATATACCACTATTACCCACTCTCACGGTTACTCAATTCAATTGTGTTCTTCGTTTTTAGTTTACACCAAGCAAGGGTTACCGAATGTAACTCCCAGATGCTCGCTAAACATTTAACCTGTGTATAAGGTTCTTTCATGTATACTCATAGCTTGAGAAAAGATTGTATATAAGATATCAAAAGAAAAATTGTGCTCGTATTTAGGCCACTGTTTACTCTGTATGCAACGTGTACGCTGTTGTGGCGTTGATTATTGTAATGTTCCTACCAGCACATCAAAAATAAAGAATTGAAAAAAAAAAAAAAAATGTGGCATCTTGTTTAAAAAGACAAACTTCTAAACACATTTATTTTGTTGTAAGGCTTAAACGTCCTACACTACTACTAGCCAGTCCTTAAAATGTACTCCTTACTGCAAGCCTGGAGAGTGGCGTTCTCAGCAGGGATGTATGGATACTTGCCAGGGCTACATTTATACTTGCCAGTGGGTAGTGGTGAGTGGAGTTTTGAGCCCAAAGACACATTATTGCTGTGGAGCTCTGTTATACACTCAGACACACGAACAATGTGGAGCTCTTAGAAAAGAGGGATTTGGGCCTAATATAGGGACTGTCACTCCTAAACGGGGACAAATGATACCTACGGCTTAGATTGACTCTTTATGATTTAAGATTTTTGGATACATTTTTTTTTTTTAAATGATTCAATATTTTGAAAACTAGTTTAATATTTTGGATATCTTTTTCTATATTAAATATTTTATTGATGTTCTAGTTTTAAGAAAAAAATATTTTAAAAGCTTATCAAAAAAATATTAAATCAAGGCCATAATGTTCATTAAATATAATCGTCTGTTACTTGTAACGTTTGATCATATCACTGCGCATGCACACAAAGAACGTTAAGGAAGCCGAACGCAGGTACACCAGTATAAATATAATGCAGCTCCTGGTGGCCTCACATTCCAGGTGGCCTCATGTGTATCCTGTAGGCTGTGAAACACGGATAGAAATCCTGCACTTGTTGTATGTTGTGTTTTGTTTTATGCAGTTTTATTACTTTCAACCAGCACGATTTTCCAGCCTTCGGAATCCAATCCGGGAATCTTCTAATTCTCCGAACTGTTCCCTCCATATATCACTGTACTTACGATTATGTAAATGGGCTATACAATCAGGTTCAGACTGCATTGCTTACATATTTGGTCTTACTTTTGCTTTCTAGGTATGTATGTGTCAGACTCTCTAGCCTATGATTAATCACCCTGCACACAGACATTAATGCTAGTTCCCTAGCCTATGATTAATCACTCTGCATAAAGACATCATCTCTGTTTGATTGTCTGCTAGAGTAGAAATACTATTTGGGAATGTGAAGCATTTCTATTTTATATTGCATGTTTTTGTCTCTTTAAGTCACATAAATGTAGATTGACTGCAGATGGATTATTCCTTTAAAAAAGGTTCAGAATCTTAAAGGGACACTGTAGTCACCAAAACAACTTTAGCTTAATGAAGCGGCGTGGGTGTATTGATCATGCCCCTGCAGTCTCACTGCTCAATCCTCTGCCATTTAGGAGTAGTGATGTCCCGAACGGTTCGCTGGCGAATAGTTCCTGGCGAACATAGCGTGTTCGCGTTTGCCACGGACGGCGAACATATGCGATGTTCGTTCCGCCCCCTATTCGTCATCATTGAGTAAACTTTGACCCTGTACCTCACAGTCAGCAGACACATTCCAGCCAATCAGCAGCAGACCCTCCCACCTCCTAGACAGCATACAATTTAGATTAATTCTGAAGCTGCATTCTTTTGTTTCTTTTTTTTTTTGTATTTTTTTTGTGTTTGTATTTACTATACATTATCCTCCATAGCCAGTAACCTGTGTTTATTATACATTATCCCCCCATAGCCAGTAACCTCTGTTTATTATACATTATCCCCCCATAGCCAGTAACCTGTGTTTATTATACATTATCCTCCCATAGCCAGTAACCTGTGTTTATTATACATTATCCTCCCATAGCCAGTAACCTGTGTTTATTATACATTATCCCCCCACAACCAGTAACCTATGTTTATTATACATTATCCCCCACACAGCCAGTAACCTGTGCTTATTATAAATTATCCCCCCCATAGCCAGTAACCTGTGCTTATTATACATTATCCCCCCACAACCAGTAACCTCTGTTTATTATACATTATCCCCCCATAGCCAGTAACCTGTGTTTATTATACATTATCCTCCCATAGCCAGTAACCTGTGTTTATTATACATTATCCCCCACATAGCCAGTAACCTGTGCTTATTATAAATTATCCCCCCCATAGCCAGTAACCTGTGCTTATTATACATTATCCCCCCACAACCAGTAACCTGTGTTTATTATACATTATCCTCCCATAGCCAGTAACTTGTGTTTATTATACATTATCCCTCCCATAACCAGTAACCTGTGTTTATTATACATTATCCCCCCATAGCCAGTAACCTGTGTTTATTATACATTATCCCCCCATAGTCAGTAACCTGTGTTTATTATACATTATCCTCCCATAGCCAGTAACCTGTGTTTATTATACATTATCCTCCCATAGCCAGTAACTTGTGTTTATTATACATTATCCCTCCCATAGCCAGTAACCTGTGTTTATTATAAATTATCCCCCCCTATAGCCAGTAACCTGTGTTTATTATACATTATCCCCCATGGTCATTTATCGTTGGACCTAGGCAGCATGATGTCTTAGGCCGGCCCAGTGAGTGAGTGATTAATATAATATATATGTTCAGAAACATATTAGTAATATATGTAAATCGGGTTCATGCAAAGAGGGTGAAAAGGTATTAAAGAAAAACACACTTATTGCATCAAATTTACAAAGCCAAACTTTTTTAAAAGCTTTCCTCATTTCTTTCTCGGGATGAGGAATATATCGGTTGTAGACTGAGGATTTGCCCATCTGCCCAATCTTTTAATAATATGCACTGGAGTGTCAGTGTTGAAGGAGACCAAAGCTGCCCCTATTCTAAATGAAAGACCCGAGACATGGATACAACCCAATCTTAGGAGTAGTGTTCTGATGTAGAAGATGAATTTAGCCGTAGTCAGAGGGATTCAGTGAGAGTAGTGGGGTGAAATGTGTGTGGCATGACTGAGTGTGGGTAAGTAAGAGTCAAGTATTTTAACTGGGCACTAGTTCTAGGTGGGATAAAGTGGTATAGCGGATGGATGAGTAGTTTGGTTCGTTTTAGAGGTTTGTAGAGAAAGTATATAGTGATCATGATTTTTAGCGATATCCAATATTTTTAAGGTGGTCTCAAACAAACATAAAATGCTATATAAAATTTGTGGGAATATCGAATAGTCGTGTACAGTAAATCAGAGAGGGCTCGGAATATCGAACCATCGATCGGTATCCAACCTTGTGCAAATGGGGAGTTTGCGGTTGTGCAAATGGACTGCTTGCGGTTGTTTGCGGTGCGTTAAACGGGGAGTTTGTTCTGTCACTGTGAAGCGGGCGTAACCCTTACACTACCTGATCGATACAACATCATACCTGATGTTTTAAAGCACGTTATTCCAAACAATTTAGGAATGTTAGGTGATTTATGCCCTTTATGGATTAAAACCAGACTCTGCATCAACTGTGTAATTTTCCATGGGAGTTTTGCCATGGATTCCCCTCCGGCATGCCACAGTCCAAGTGTTAGTCCCCTTGAAACAAACTTTTCCATCACTATTGTGGCCAGAAAGAGTCCCTGTGGGTTTTAAAATTCGCCTGCCTATTGAAGTCTATGGCCGTTCGCCCGGTTCACCCGTTCGCGAACATTTGCGGAAGCTCGCGTTCGCCATTCGCGAACGGAAAATTTTATGTTCGCGACATCACTATTTAGGAGTGGAGTGCATTGAGCAGAGAGACTGCAGGGGCATGTTCTAAACATCAAAACTGCTTCAGCCCAAGAAATTTTGTTTACCGCTATATAAATAATAATAATAATTAGCTAAAGTTGTTCAGTGTCCCTTTAATGCCAATCAATGGTTTTTCAGTAATTTGAATGAATCCCCAGTAGTTCAGTGATATCATAGGTATCAAACTAGATCGGAATTTACCCGTAATTAATTGGTTATTGTTGCAGCACTGGTTTTTCCAATGTGGTGGCAAAAGTTAGCAAAACGTATTGAAAAAAATTGTAGTATGGGTCCACGAGGCAATGCCATATACTAGGCTTGTGCACAACGAAATAAAAATGTGGGGGGCCAAACCACTTCATCTGAATTTTATTTATTTTTTTTAAATGTTGGGACAGCTGAATTTCGGCCAAATAGCAGTTTAGTTTGTCTGTGTTAAAGGACCACTCTAGGCACCCAGACCACTTCAGCTTAATGAAGTGGTCTGGGTGCCAGGTCCAGCTAGGGTTAACTAATTGTTTTATAAACATAGCAGTTTCAGAGAAACTGCCATGTTTATCAATTAGTTAAGCCTTCCCCCTAATCCTCTAGTGGCTGTCTCACTGACAGCCACTAGAGGCGCTTGCGTGATTCTCACTGTGAAAATCACAGTGAGAGCACGCAAGCGTCCATAGGAAAGCATTATGAATGCTTTCCTATGTGACCGGCTGAATGCGCGCGCAGCTGTTGCCGCGCGTGCGCATTCAGCCGACTGGGAGGAACGGAGGCGGAGAGGAGGAGGAGAGCTCCCCGCCCAGCGCTGGAAAAAGGTACGTTTTAACCCTTTTCCCCTTTCCACAGCCGGGCGGGAGGGGGTCCCTGAGGGTGGGGGCACCCTCAGGGCACTCTAGTGCCAGGAAAACGAGTATGCTTTCCTGGCACTAGAGTGGTCCTTTAAGATAAACCAAAAGGCATGAAAATGCGCCGGTACACTGACAGGGAATTGTCCTGCTTTTTAGCTCAAGGATCAGATAAGACAGCCCCTGTCCCCTTCACATATACCACAGAGCTGATAGCTCCACACATTCTCTACAACCCCAATTTCCCTTCAAATATAACAGCCCCATTTCCCCCCACACACTCTGGAGAACCATTCTCTTCCCAAACACAAATTATAGCCCCCATAGCACCAAATACACCTCACTGCCCCGATCCACCCAAACACACACTACAGACACTTTCCTTCTTAGCTAATACACTACAGACACTTTCCTTCTTAGCTAATACACTACAGACACTTTACTTCTTAATGCACACACTACAGACACTCTCTCTCTTAGCACACACTACAGACCCTTTCTTTCTTAGCATGCACTACATATACTTTCCCTCTTAGCGCACACACTACAGACACTACCCCTCTTAGCACAGACACTACCCCTCTTGGCACACACACTACAGACCCTTTCCTTCTTAGCACAGACCCTACCAACAAACACTACAGACACTATCCCTCTTAGCACACACACTACAGACACTATCCCTCTTAGCACACACACTACAGACACTATCTCTCTTAGCACACACACTACAGATACTATCCCTCTTAGCACACACACTGCAGACACTATCCCTCTTGGCGCGCACGCTGCAGACACTATCCCTCTTGGCGCGCACGCTGCAGACACTATCCCTCTTGGCGCGCACGCTGCAGACACTATCCCTCTTGGCGCGCACGCTGCAGACACTATCCCTCTTGGCGCGCACGCTGCAGACACTATCCCTCTTGGCGCGCACGCTGCAGACACTATCCCTCTTGGCGCGCACGCTGCAGACACTATCCCTCTTGGCGCGCACACTGCAGACACTATCCCTCTTGGCGCGCACACTGCAGACACTATCCCTCTTGGCGCGCACACTGCAGACACTATCCCTCTTGGCGCGCACACTGCAGACACTATCCCTCTTGGCGCGCACACTGCAGACACTATCCCTCTTAGCACACACTATAGCCCCTGTCCACACACAGCTCTATTTACATGTCCACACACATATTACATCACAAACAGCCCGTTGTTTCACATCGGTTTGCTTGTTTAAGGCAGGGCCAGACTGGGACAGTCTAAAATTAGATCAATTATTTTGCTTTTCTAGTTTTGAAAAAACATTTTAATTATTGTATGTAAATAGGATGTAACCTTATTGTTTTGCAGATTTTTGTTTTGTTTTTTGTGAGTATATTTTGGATGATATCCCATATTTTGTATTTGTTTGCTCTGAGGTCCGTTTTTACACTTCCATTTTTTTCCCCCTTAAAGCCTCTGACTGGGGGTCAATTTTGTTGTTCGTTTGTTTGTCTTGAAATGCTGAATACCTGTTTAACCCCTTAAGGACCAAACTTCTGGAATAAAAGGGAATCATGACATGTCACACATGTCATGTGTCCTTAAGGGGTTAAGGAACCGTGGAATGTGTCCAAGTTATGGCAGTTTTTCTGAGATTCTTTTTCCCTGAAAAGTTTGGACCTATCCGGCTTAATAAGACTGCTCTGGCTAACACATTATGTGGATTACAGTGTATAATGTTTACTGAGATAGACTTTGTCATCATGTACACTGTGAACGGACAGCTGTGCAGCACACGTTGCCCGTAGAGTACTGCAATTATCTGTTGGGTTTTTATGGTCTGCCAGACATCTCAAACAGTTGTAACATTGCAAAGCGTTTCCTTTTCCCATTATTCTCGAAGTACCTAAAAGGAGAGTGATGTTGCAACATGGTTTATGTGTGTTGTTCTCCTCTGTTAGTTTGGAATCCCTGATGGCTCTGTGGAGATCGGTCATGAAGATTTAGGGATTATGCTGGTCACAGCCTCTACATCAGATCACAAAATGCTAGAAATAAATTATTTACACCTTAGACTGGAAGGTAGGTTGCAGTCTCATGGGTGTACAAAGCCGTCCGTGTTGGCACTGGTCAGGCGGTCGAGGCCTATTCACGTGGTGAGCGCAGGAGAGACGGCCACTCTCCCACCGCCACGACGAGTCACATCACTCATTACAAGCTGGTGTGCAACTCGTAAAATGTAGTTCCTTGTGGCATACAGAATTGATAAATTGCAGGAATTAAATAAAATCCTTGATTAAGAACAAACCTGTGAATGGATATCTAATTTCCTTTCTGCATCACATGAATACTACAAACTACGGCACCAGCGTGCATCATATGTTTTATGAATACAGGATGGATCTGGCAGACCGAGATATTTGCTTCAATAGGCTTTCAAAAGTGTTTTTTTAAAAAACAACTAAATTATCTTTAACCTACAAAGTAAGGGATTTAAATATACCCTGCAGCATCCTTTTAACATAATCTTAATTAAATGGAAGATTGTTGTGAATAAAGAGTGTAAAATGTCCCTAAATCTACTATAAGGGGAAGTGTCCTATTTAATTTAGAATTTCTGTAAAACCGCATCACGTCTTTAAACAAGGCAGCGGCCTGAAACAGAACAATCCCTCATTGTTGCTGTAGGCTGTTTATGGCAGAGAGTGAGATTCTTCAATTAACTAGAGATGAACACAGAGATTATATGTCCTGTAGCTGACCCCACCTTTAAAGGGGATTTTACTCAAACAAACAAACAAACCCTTTTGGTTTGCACTTTACGGTGCTTTACGGTAGGTTGATGTTTCACAGACACCATGATTGCACAAAGCAGATTTTATGCATTCTTTTTAAGGGACCACCAATAAAAAATGTTATAGTTTACATACCATTCGGAAAATTTATTATAGTGTTCTAAAAAGTATCATACGCATTTGGTGTGCGATCTGTTCTAAAATTGAAAATAATAATAAAAAAAAAAGGTAAAAAATGTTGGCTTTTCTCTTCCTAAATCAAAAATTAATTTGGGGGGGGTGGGGGAGAAGAGAGAGAAGTGAAACCGAATACTTTTATTTTACAAAATAGTTTTAGTTTGAAAAAAAAAAAAGAACTCCGGTCTGTTTCCAAAAAATAGCGTACATTCAGAAATGGCAGACAAAAAACGTCAGCGATTTAATAAATTGCGGACGAAAAAAATCAGAAAACATTCTACAACAATTTGATAAATGTCCCCAGTGTTTATTAAATATATATATTTATTTCCACTGAGATAACAAGAAAATCCATCTGGTTTATAGATCACAGGTCTAGACTAGATTCATTAAATCAGGAAGCATCAACAATTGTTGGACAAACAAGTAAAAAATATGAAGAATCCAATTCCATTCTATTTCTAGTGCAGGTATTTTGCAGAGTATGTACAATTTCCTTATTAATTATTAGCCATTCTTGTAAGTGCATCTTCAGGCCAAAATAATTGACCTAAAAAAAAACTCTCAAGTCCGTTATGTTTTATGTTTGCCAATTTTGACCTACAATTAGGAATCGGTATGAATTCCCAATAATCTGCACATTATTTAATAACTGGAGGTTTAGTAAATAAACTCATAGGGTTTTTCGTTTTGGGGGGATTTTGCAGTAAAGCATGCAACTTAACAAGATTCTGCTGTAGTTTGTGTATTTGTCATTGATATAAGTTAGACATTCTACTCGTAGCATGGTTACATTGTACCACTGATTGGTCGTTTTTATTTTTGTAGAATGCCACGTATCCGCGTCTTTTCTGTATGGGACTATTTACCACATTTGTTTCCTAATCTCTAAAGGGTGAATTGAAAAGGCATTTATGCAGGTTAACTGTATAAAAAATACTGTAAAGCAATCTGAAATAATGTGATTTGTTTGCCCATAGGCATCACACATTTTTGTATCCTGACACTATAGAGATCATTTAACTGGGACTCCTGTTTCTCTGTATCACCTATCGTCTTTCTTGACCAGTTCTGGATGTGCCAATAGGTGCTCTAGTACAAGAAACGGTCAAAGGAAAATCCTGTAAGACAGGGTTCCCTAAACTCCGGCCCTCCAGATGTTGCTGAACTACAACTCCCATGATTCTATGAATGAAATAGATGGGCTGAGAATCATGGGAGTTGTAGTTGAGCACCATCTGGAGGGCCGGAGTTTGGGGAAGCCTGCTGTAAGATGTGTATCTTCCGTAGCTAATAAAGCTAATTTTACATTTGCGTAGTCAGATGGCAGTATGTGTGGAGGATCTCCGTCTGTTGACATATTTTGACAAAATTCAGGTCTTGCATGAGACAAAGTAATACCTACTTTTTTCATGTGTATTTTTTATTTTATTTTTATCTATATTTCTGAAAAACCCACGACGGCGTCGCTTTAACATGTTTTTGTTCTATACAAACATACAGTTCTGGTACTTTCGGAAGACTATTTATCACGGTTCTTGTCACTTTCCAGGCAGAATAAAAATCCACCAGAAAGCAGCAGTAACGTTGTAAGAATGTCTTTTCCCAGTAAAAGTCAGTGTAGAGGAAACATCCATCTTCATTCAGTTATAAAAGAAAACACACAACGCCGAGGGGTAAATATTTATTCTGGAGAGCGGCTGCTTGGTATGACGAAGTCAGCCAAAAGGCCGTTCATTGCAAAATGGGGATGTTCACATATCGGACCTTCAAGTCCCAGGAACCTTTGACAAAGAAAACATAGCAATTAGCAGACAAAGGCTCATGGGAGTTGTAGTTTGCAAAGAGCTCAGAGTATATTATTTATAAATGCGGTGTATACTAGGTTTAAGAATTCGGTTTTAATCAAATTAAAATTCCATCTGAATTTGATATGTGGTTCATCTGAATTCCCAAATTGTGTAGTGGAATATGTACGAGTCACTACTCGAAATGGACAGTATTTGAAAAGTTTGGTTTGATACGTGATTCAGAGTTCCATCCGTGTCAACAACAAATAAAATTGATTTTATCAAGCGAGAAGTGATTCGATATTGTTTGACACCATTTCCCAGCATTGAAAGTCACAGAAATGTGTTTTGAAACTACAATCTGTGTAAATAAAATAGATTGGCCTCCTTCTGTTACATAAATCATACAGTTACATCATAAATCATATATAAGGACAATACCTATATTAGACCCAAATCCCTCTGTCCCTCTTTCTTAGGAGCTCCATATTGTTGGTGTGTCTGAGTGTATAACAGAGCCCCACAGTAATAATACTCCCAGTAATGTGTCTGAGTGTATAACAGAGCCCCACAGCAATAATACTCCCAGTAATGTGTCTGAGTGTATAACAGAGCCCCACAGCAATAATACTCCCAGTAATGTGTCTGAGTGTATAACAGAGCTCCACTGCAATAATACTCCCAGTAATGTGTCTGGGTGTATAACAGAGTTCCACAGCAATAATACTCCCAGTAATGTGTCTGTGTGTATAACAGAGCTCCACAGCATTAATAATCCCAGTAATGTGTCTGTGTGTATAACAGAGCTCCACAGCAATAATACTCCCAGTAATGTGTCTGTGTGTATAACAGAGCTCCACAGCATTAATAATCCCAGTAATGTGTCTGAGTGTATAACAGAGCTCCACTGCAATAATACTCCCAGTAATGTGTCCGAGTGTATAACAGATCTCCGCAGCAATAATACTCCCAGTAACGTGTCTTTAAACTACAATATATGTGTTTAGAAGTCTGTCTGTGTGAATAAGATACATTGTTCTTTGTTATAAATTACATTTTAGTTACAGAGAGTATTTTTAAGTCGCCTAATGTTTCTCAGAACAAACCAGCCCCTGGCCACACTCACACATCTAAAATTAAACTGTCCCTCTTTGTCCATTGGAAATATTGGAAGGCCTGAAACAGGTTTATGTGTAGGCCATAATATGTCCTACAATAACCGCACCCTCTGGTTACACCTTCAGTCTCACCCCATAAAATGGATGTGCCCCTGTTTGAAATGTGAGGCATGCAGGTAATATTTTATTGATAAGGAAACATTCATTTTTGGTAAACCACACTTCATTGTAAAAATGCACTCTGTATAGAACAGGGGCCGCAGAGGCATAAACCAGCTAAAATGTTCAGTCCAAAACGTGACCACTTGAAACCAGATCCACACAATGCACTTCTATTACACCGTTACTGTCCTTTACTTCTCCTTTCCTCAGATATCTCACTTCCATTCCCTTCTAAGTTTATTACCCACCGCTCTATATCCCACAGTGGATATATAAAATGTAGCTCCTCATTACCATCGTCTCCGAATTCATGTCAACATTCTTGCATCTCTCCATAGATGCATCCTTTTTTTACTGCATCTCTCCAGTGTCCCTCCCTACTGCATCATTCCCAAGAACATCTCTAATCTTCACCACATTTTCAGGGTCTGTGAGGTGCTGCTCTATTGTCTCCAATAGAGAGCCGAAGGTCCCGGTTTCAGGGCGTTCATTAGCTCTTGTGGACTAGTGCAGGGATACCTTACTGATGGAGAGCTTAGCTCATACAACGAGCATCTGGTTCTCCACCTCCACTACTTCCAACAAATGCTTTGAGTACTTTAAATGAGGGGGGACACAGGACACTCCTGACACCATAACACTACAGCGCGTTGCAGTGGTTATGGTGCTCGGTATTACTTGAATGCATTATATTAAAAAAAATGTAATTTATATAAGCACAACATGTAAATAGTTTTAATAGATTTAAGATGTATTGAAGGGGGGCGGGGCCTGACTCGCAAGCTGGCCAGACGTGTCTCTGTGGGCTCCTGCCATTACGACCATTAAAACTACTAAATCTGCAAGAAAATAGCGGCAGAAGGCACAGCAGCTGACACAACAGCCGTTTCTAACGACAGGGACATAAAAGGTCCCCAAACAATTTTCTCTGGCAAACCAAAAGCAGCTGGCTTACCTTGCGGCCTACCTGGACGGCGGACCCAACAGCTGGGGGAGGCGGCCGATCTCCCGCTGGGTAACACGAGGTTCGAGGCACAGACACCCCGTTGCCCCCCCCCCCTTTGGACCGGTGGGGGTTATCCCGGTCCCCACTGGGCAAGCAACAAATCTTAACAGCTCGACAACGGTAAAATCCCAGACCGCATGGTGGAGCAAAAATGGCCGCCATACAGAAGCACTCCCTACAACAGGCAAGCATGGAGAGCCTGGACTGGGTGCAGAGCTTCGAGGCCCGATTCGATCAGCTATGCAGCAATTTCTGGACCCGCATAGCAAGCAAACTCGATATCCCCAACTTACCTGCACGGGTCCACGGCAGGAAGCAGAAATCTGTACCTGATGCACCGTTCCACCCCCGCCTGCAGCGAGGCACAACTAAGAGAAGACCCGCTGGGAAACCTACAGCAGTGCCCAGAAATGGAAAGCGGAGGCTGTGGCCTCGAACACAGCCACGCCGCCAAAAGCCCGGCAGCTGCATAGCAAGATACAACCTGCACAAGGCACGGACCAGCACGGAGCCACGACACTACCAAGCCACACGCGGCCCAGGCCTCCATGTGAAGAGGAGCGCCGCAGTCACACAGAGTACTCACCCCTACAAAGCAGCGAGAGCGGTTGGAAGACGGAGGGGACAGACGGCAGGGAGACACGGAACTCACGGCGACCTGGACTCTCCTTCCTACCTCATGAGGGGCAGGCCAGTGCAAGCAGATGCAAGGAGTCAGAGGGACAAGCCGGGAAACTCAAGCTCCCCCACAGGTGGATCTGGACTGACAGCCGCGGGCATAGGTTGAGTCGGCTATGTGTGAAGGGACGCTAGTTATATAAATGCCAGAACCCGCAGCTTCTTCTCCCCCATAATATTGCTCTTAAGGTGCCTTGTATACTTCCCACATACTATGCATAGCCTTGCTTTATTTAGCACGCACACAACCCTCCGACAAACCTAACCGGTTGCATGTTAATTTAGGGTCACGAATGCGTTGCCACAAAGTCACTGAAGTGCTCGCTATTTTGTTCACACTATACTAAACTATACAGTACCCTTCAGACTAACAATAGGTCAGTAACCTAGCCTGTCCCATAAACGCTCACACCAGCATACCTACTGACACACTATGTAGGACCATATTTTACTGTACAAATGGTGCAGATTCACCTAAGGTCCTGAAGTTCACACTTAATGCCCTATCATTCTCTGACACAACCTGTTTTACCCAGTTAGTTATTTTATTTTATTTTATTAAAAACACGCAAGATTCTACTGTTTTATTCTTAAGTATGACCTCTAAGTACCAATGCTGTCAGCATGCTGCAAGCACTTTTGATACAGATTGTTAACATTTAGAAATGTCTGCCTAGCATAATTTGTTTCTTAAACCAAAATGTGCAAAATTTTCCATGCCACTGTTTAACCTATGTTTAACCATAAATGTACGCTGTTGTGGCGTATGAATATGCCTTGTACTCACCTGCACAACAAAAATAAAGAATAAAAAAAAAAAAAGATGTATTGAACACTATTTTCTTGTCCAATGCAAAGTAGACTTCCTGTAATGAAAAACAGGTAAAAATTTCCTTCAATCTCTAAATTCTCCAATTCATCTGGTTTTCCATCTTGGCAATTGTGGGCTCAGATGTTCCTCCACCATCTCTATATACTGAATAACTCCCCGGATTACTTGCTGAAATCCGAGAACATTGTTGAAAAAGAAAGCGGAATCCAATTTACACAGCAGCCAGCCATCAAAGCACTGAGCTGCCTTTTGTTGTGCCTTACCCCACAGATTGAGAGAATAGCCCCCAGCCCAGGCAAACACAGCTGTTTAGGATTAGAATACAATTCCAAAGCCTATTAACCTGGAAAATATTTTACAAAGTTACCGTATTGACATTCACACATCTATTTCCAAACTTAAATAAACATGACTTATTCCATTTTTTCACAATTTTATTTTATTTTATTTTTTTTTTACTTTTACTTCTATTTTACATCTGCTATTTTACATCTGCTTGTGACAAAAATGTTATATTTATTCAAGACACGAAAGACATTTCTGCGAGTTGTCTTGCCCTTTTATAGATTTATATAGCGCCATCAGATTCCATAGCGCTGTACAATGGGGGATGAGATCTTGCTGCCCTCTGTAGGTGCTGATTAAAGGACCACTATAGTGCCCTGAGAGTGCCCCCACCCTCCCGCCGGGCTGGATGGAGAGGAAGGGGTTAAACTTACCTCTTATTCCAGCGCCGGGCGGGGAGCTCTCCTCCTCCTCTTCGGCTGAATGCACGGCAAGAACCACGCGCGCATTCAGCCAGTCTCATAGGAAAGCATTATCAATGCTTTCCTATGGAAGCTGGCGTCTTCTCACTGTGATTTTCACAGTGAGAAGCGCGGAAGCCCTCTAGCGGCTGTCAATGAGACAGCCACTAGAGGCTGGATTAACCCATTTATAAACATAGCAGTTTCTCTGAAACTATGTTTATAGAAAAAAAGGGTTAATCCTAGAGGGACCTGGCACCCAGACCACTTCATTAAGCTGAAGTGGTCTGGGTGCCTATAGTGGTCCTTTAAAGGGGCACTCCACACATTTGATGCAATACATAGACCACTTAGTTAGTTATGCTGTAGGCTTTAAAAAAAAAAAAAAAAAAACCACACCCCCCAATCCATTTAGCTCTTTAACTCCACCCTATACTGTTCATGCTGCAGTGCTTCCATTTTTGTTCCAAAAGTTCTAATTGTACCCGATTAGGGATTGTGAGATTTCTAGCTAGGATTTTTTTTACCCTAGAAAGGAGACACCTGAAGGCTGAACTAAAACGCCCAGCAGCCATTGTACAGCAATCGTGGAAGACTTCCTCGTTTGAAGCGAGCTCATTGACATCTCGCACAGAACAGAGTTTCAACAACTAAAAATCTATTTTTCCCCCTTTTTTAGTACCAACTATAGGTTTATAAAAAAAAAAGTTTTAAATGTCAAAGTGAGCGGACTGTTCCTTTAAGCCAATACATATTAAAATTCCACCCGGTTTTTCCTGAACATGTCCCTACTTAGAGCATGATTGGCAAGTTTATGTTTTGTTCCCTTAGTGCATAACCTCTCCATGCCTCGCAATATTCAGAGGCGCGGTTTTGTCGTTGCTGACATGCAAGCGGATACCGAGCCATTCAGACCTGCACACACGCACAGCTCTGTGGAATGCACTCACTGGCAGGTCTGATAGCTTCTATTAGGTGTTTGTCCCTGAACATTTTAGGCAGTTTAGTTATTTTCTCCAGCTTCCAAGATAACAGTCCAAAGAAAAGTAGTTTAGAACTCCTTAACACACCAATCACTAAAACCACTACAGCCTGCTAAAGTGGCTATGGTGCCAGGTGTACCCTGGTATCCTCCTAGAGTAATTTGATAAGCCATTTTAGAGCTGAAGTGAAACGGGTTTGTACAGGTCAGTGCTTATTGACTACTTAGCTCAATGAAGCTTACCGGATTCTCCTGTAAGAGCCTGGGCATCCAGCGGAACGCAGCCAAAACAGTTTGACAAATTGCTCTGGGAAAGTGCCAGAGTTATCCCGGAACCATAACCACTGAAGTGGACTTGCAGTGCTTATAATATTTGGAATATTCCTTGAACTAGTACACAGCATTCCATTTCAGTTTGTGCGCTGCGTCCACACAGAATATATTCTTTTAAAATGTCACTTTATAGCAATGCTATCAAGTCGTCACATGGTAGCAATTTAGGGCGATTTATGATGTCCAGTACCAATGCAGTGCCAAGTGTGCTGCTGTACCCAGTCCTGTAATAATGTGAGACATTGGAAGATAGCATGTGATGATGTGGTTAGGGTGGTCTTGGGTGGTGGTTGTTGTTGTTGTTAGAGGAAGCTTAGTGTTGACCGGCTTTGGTTTAGAAAATGTCTGCTTACAAAATTGAATATAAGCACATTTTGCTCTCAGTCTATGGTATGGAAACATCTGCTCTAAACCCTACATCTACACTTGTGATATAGTGTCTACAACAGTCCCTTCCCCTCTTAGTGGCCCCAAATAACTTTATTTAAAGAGTTAGACTGATTGGAAGTCCAAGCCCTCTGGATAGGAGAACCAGGACTGTTAGTTCCTGGTTTTTATGCCGTGATGTCACATGCACATGTGCAGTGCCATTGAAAATCATTGCATGCAATGATTCACTGGCAGATCACGGCAAGCGCCACACATGCATATACTGTCCCAGTGCTCCTCTGAGAGCATTGAATTGGACTATCATCCTGGAGGTATGCGACAGGGCAAAGGGAGACTCGACACTGGAGAAAAGGTACCGTAAGTAAAACTGTTAAAAATGATTTTGCAGTAAGAGGGCCTGGAAATGAATAGGGACAATGATACTTTGTTAGGAATACAAATTTGTATTCCTAAAGCTACAGCCCCCTCTGCTTTGGTAGTCTTGTTTAAATAAAGTGGTCAATGACTGTGTAAAAGTTCTACATTATTCAGACTACAGAAACATAACTGTGTCACTAAAGCAGCATTGACATTTAATAACGACCTTTTAACAGCCATGTTTTAGCATTACGCAAGGTTCTCCTCAAGACTTGGATCTGGTCAAATTATCGCGGTCGTGGGTGGACCAAATAAAATAAAGTGCCTAAATGCAATTTAAAGGTTTCTGGACCTCTTTAGTTACTGAAAGATAGGGAGTATGTGTGATCTACTAACTAGTATTATTGCAGAGAATCGGGACACAGGAGAAATACATTTAAGCAACTTGATGTTCAAAATGTGTGTATCTTCCTTATCTATGGGGAATATATCGAACATCTAGCCTTTTCTAAATTTCTTCCATGATAGTAAATGGTTAGCTGCACATGGAGAAGAACACACGCAGTCGTATTTATAAACATAGATTGGTCTTTATTTGGATCAGAAGTAAAATGTATTGGCATTTTATCTCAAGAGCGGAGAGCAGAGTGACGAAATAGGCAGGATCCACTTGGGTTGCCGTGGAAGAAATCTCGAACTTTCAGCTTCCTTTCTTGCACAAATCGGATCTTATCACTATTGCGACTTGAAGGAACTAAAAAAAACACCAAACTATCAAGTCCGTTCAACTTTGGTACACAAGCCTATTCTGAATTTGGTCAAAAATGTTTAAAAAAAACAACAAAAAAGCATTTAAAAAATTAAAAAATTATAGAAAGAAAGGGGGGGGGAATAGCAGACACGTAGGCATGGAATGTTAAGGCATCTACTTTGTGTTCTACAAAGAACATCACCCCAAAAAACAATACAATAAAAAAAAAAATGGTTTTGCAGAGATATAGGATAATGTCATACCAGAATACACAAAGAGAATTGTAGGAGTATCTCAACATTTGGGAATTAGTTTTTTTTTTTTAGGACACTTTAACATTGAATAATTCACGAGTGATATTATATCACCAAGTTATATTTACTCTCAGCTATATTCTACACACAGTGGTGGGGATGTTGCCAGTGTATTTTTCTCAAAATGTTAGAATGGCTGATGGCTACTTTTAAGCCAATTCACCCACAGATTCCTACAAATTTTTAGATTTCAATTATGTAAGCGAATCAGAACCTAGTGCCTGCGCATCTGTTTGGGATTTTTTTTTTTAGTTGGTTGGTTCGTTTTTGTTTTACAAAGCATTCCGTTAAGGTGCTGCTGGAAGGTATGGGATAAGAGTAATCAGAGTAGAGATAGGGAGTTAGGAGATGATTTGATCATCTGAGATCTGGCCTGGTGCTTCCGGTTGTTTGTGCAATCAAAGAATTTGTCTTGGCATGCCATAGCCAGTCATTCCAGACTGGGACGCTCCTTTGTTGGTACCCATCTGAAGTCCGATGACATTCTGTCCCTCTTTTAATTTGTCCTGGGAGAATTCTCGCCTGTTCTCCTGTGATTTCCTAAGGAGGTAACAGAGAAAGTAAGTATTTGAGTAGCTGTGGCTCTGCGCCCATTACGGTCACTGGTTCTGCATTACCCCAGTGACCTCAGTATAGGATAGCCTAAGGTCTGATGTCACAGCACCACACTGATGTCATACGAATCAAGTAAACCCCCTTTGGCAGTGTGACATCTCATTGAAAGTGAAATTGAACAATGTGGCTTGGTGGAGGAAAGGGATTGGATTTGTCAAAATGTACCAGTCTGTAACAGAGGCCAAATGACAAAGGGAGAGGTGGATGAAATGGATGGGACAGATGCCACATTAAAGAAGGCAAGTCATGGGCCAAGAGAGGTGTTTGGCAAAAGGATTGATATTAAAGAGATTTAGTAATGTAACCATTTACATTTCCAAGGGGAGTGGATGCCCCACTATTATTTCTTCCTTAAGGTGACCAAAAAATAGTGTTATTTACTAAAAAGTGAGTCAGATTCAGAGCTGTAGTAGCCAAACCAAAAGTTGATTTAGAGAATATTCAAATTTCAGCTATATCGACCTTGCATTTGAAACCCGATAAGCTGTCACTGATTTAGGAAAATTATCTCCGGTTGAGCAACTACTTTCCTGCCTTTTCCTAGCTGGGTCCCCATCCCCCTTTTAAAATCATGTTTATAACTCTGTAAATTGTTGGAATCCCAAGCTTTGAGTCTTTGCCAACTTCTAAGAATGTTTGTTGAGTTTGCAAAAAATGCTGAAGCCATGGGACTTGATACTTTGGGTGATATAAACTTCCCATTCCTTGAAGGAACATTAAAATAAACTCAATTTAAAAACAGCCAACATTTTAAAACTTTTTCTACAAGTTGTCATTTAGCCATTTCTAAAATTGTTCAAGTAATTCTACGTCGAGCTACAAATTTGCATTGGATGTCATGGCGAACTCTAACAAGAACACTTACTTGGGGAACCAGAGAGGGTCTCCTCGGAAAGATCCATCACTTTTTGTGACTGCAATACCCCCCAAATTCATCAATGTCCTCTGGACACTAGACAAGTCCTTTCCTGTAATACACAAGTAAAATTTAGAAAACTTGTTCCGCTGGTGGTTACTGGCACATTTTCTACCACTCCTCACTAAACCATTAATCACTTACCTTCCCATAGGTCGACAGTTTGGAACAGGTCACTAGCCGGGATTCCATACCTCTCACATGCCCTTAGGAATTGGGAGATCTGCTCCATCTGCTTGAAGGCCATTTCTGATTTTTGCACCTTGGCTATGGCTTTGGGGACAAGGGAGTTCATCAGTATTGAGAGCACCTAGAGAAACGGAGAGAGATTGTTTAGAGGCTACAAATAGCAGAAGCAAAACAGCATTTCGCAAAGTGTTTTTTGACCCCATTTAGAAAAGTCTTCCTGTGGAATTTTATTTGAATCTGTTTTGATTGGAAAAGTTCCAGTCCTTAAAGGGAAGCCTTTGCCAAAATATTTACACTCATTTTAAAACCGATGCATGACACGTTTTCTGTGGCAATTGGTGGGATGGTATCGAGCTATAAGATGGGTCAGTGTAGATGCATTTGTCATTTTAGGGAAAAAATGGCCTTGGAACTCCGATCTTTCCTGCTCCCCACCACTGGCCCACTCCTCCTACTGCGTGCTCTGAAGCTACAGTTTCTTCCCTACACTGATGGCATTATCGACGAACAGACACAGCTTGCTCCTTTTAAAACAAATTTAAACTTATTTAGAACTGGTACCTGCATAAGTTTTGGCTACCTTTCCTTGAAAGTCCTTTTGTGAAACGACTTTTTGAATGAAAACTAAATTAAAGATATAGATTGTATATTAAGTCGGTAAATTTGAATTTAGAAGCATGAGTAGTTTGTATGAATTTCTCAAAGTATAGCGGTCACTCTTATTGTTGGTTCGCTATTTTCACAGCCAATCAAAATACAGCACATTCTGTCATTATTTTCTTCTCTCCTCAAGTGCTTCTTGCTACAGCTTCTTTTGATTTGAAATAGTCAATGTGCCATTTCATATATAATCCATTTCCTGAAAGGCATGACTGTCCCTTTATCAACTAAATACACAAAGGAAGGTTTTATTTCAAAATAAACCAGGCATCAGAATATTGAGTGTAATGCGACTGTATGGATCATCATCAGACTCAACATGTGCCTTCTCATGGATAAGAACAAATTTTCCACCTTGTTACAAAAGGTCCCATCCATATTTTGTCTGCTGACGATTAGGGGACAGGGATGTCCGCTACCCAGTGTTTCTCTACCCATAAAAGGGGAATTGGGAGGTGCTTACCGTGCCATCTTTCAGCCATTTTTGGAAGGCTACCTTCCCTGGACCCTCGGGCTCTTTGCATTCTGGACCACACTGAGCAATGATCCATTGCACAAGGATAATTTCCAGTTCTGGGTCATACTTCAGATCGATCTTCTGTTGTACTTCCCTGCTCAGTCCGTAGGAAGGTCCTTTGTTTGCCATTTTTTTATATTTTTCAGTGGTTGTTAGCGGCTCTGTAAGGACAAGACAAAGATGTAAACTAAGTTGGTGTGTATCTCATAAAGGGGATGACATAGATACCCAGTTTCTCCTAATTCCCAACACGTAGAATCACAGTACTACCCTATCTCGAGTGATTTTGACCATCTGAAGGTGGCAATGAACATCATTCACCCACTTTATATTAAATAAATGTAAAAAAAAAATAATAATCCGGTTTTCCATTTTAAACGTATTAAATGAGTACCATTTGTTTAAAACCAAAACATAATCCCAGTGACGATGTGAAAGTCAGCTATTAAAAACCGAAAAAGATATAAAGACAATGTGTCTTACTGTAATTTATCATGTATGACCACGACTGATTAAAGTGTTTGACAAGTCAATAACCGAAGAAGACATTTGACTCATTAACCAACCAGGATATAATGAGAGTTGAGATTGGTCAAGTTGGGGTTATAAAGCGGATTTCAACTCCTGCACTTATCAGGGTATAATGGGAGATATTGTATAATAGGATGAGATTTTTGTTGTTGGTATAAGCTGGGTTGGAGTGGTTTTGCTGTTACAACCAGAGTACACTCACACTATTAAACTCCTGACCTTGTGCACCATCTGTAAATTTAAAGTCACGGAAACAGTGCACCCGCAGGAACCCCCGTACAATTTCCTGTTTGTATTACAGGGAAACTGCAAAATGCTGTTACTTAACACAAGGCCGTCAGAGGAAATGTTTTAAAATCAATCTGCGGTACAAAAGGCATGGCTAAAGATACTTATTGACTGTGTTGTATTTTGTCATTTGTCTAGGAAACTAGTTAAAATGATAATTGGCACATTTTGACCCAAGAGTTTACATTTAAAAGCACGTATAATGCCCAAACTGATTTTAGGTTTTGTGTCTTCTACAAAGCCACAATGAATTCACTCCAAATCCACCCACTTTGCCCCAGATTCTGACTGTACACTGTTTAGTGTAGTTCAGGCCGCATGCTTTAACTTGGAAAAATTTAGTTAACTTCGATCCTCTCTCCCCACAGCCCCCTCCCTCCAGCAGACAGATGTTGCTTTTCAAGTTTATATCCTTTAAATTAACACCTTCCTGTAAAAACACCCCCCAGTGTATTTAGAGTAGAGATCTCATTTGGAAAGGTGACTTTTATACTGTTGGCACAGCTGTATTTTAGATTTCGGTCGAGACAAAAAAAATAAAAAATGGGTGTGACATTGTGCATTGTGGGAAGGTGTGCAGTGACACACCTGATACGCACAGCTTAGCCGTTTCCTATTTTCCCTTTCACCAAACACAATCCTTAGTAGGCATTTCCTTTTGCATTCGGGTATTAAGGTAAACATACATTTAAGAACTTCACAAATATGAATCAGGGGCTCAAACATTCGAGTTCAACTCTACTAGCCTATACATTACTAGCCACTTCAAACCCACGGTAGGTAAACGGACAGAGCTGGTGTTGCCGGATGCAAGTAAAACTCCATATGTGTAAAGCTAGTGGGTGTTTGCCCCACTAGTCAGGGCTGAGTTTCCACTTCCCAAGGGCTAGTGGTCAAGCGGAAAGGTTCAGCCTTGATAACCATTTATGCAAAGAAAAAGCTAATTACACAGACTACTTTGTAAATGCATTTATTTTATTTTAGTGTTTTCATAGGTTTGAAATTGTTCTATTCTCAAAAATGTTCGTAGGCAAGACATTCATTAGGATAGGATAGGCAAGAAGAACAAAAAGGATCTGGGACCAAAGTAAGGACCTTTTGGGAGATATGCAAAATCACTGTCCGTAGGTTAGTTTAAGTCCGTTCTGAGAATTGGTTCCCTAACAGAGAATAGGCAAGTAATATCTTGTATTACAAAACCTTTGTGATGGAGGCAATCCTAACTGGATTGGCCATCTCAGCCGGCATGAAAAGATCAGAATTGTCTGCTAAACTATCAGTCTATAACACTACACATTCAAGATAAACTCAAAGGGAGCCTGGCCAACTAGAAGAGCCTTTCTTCCGGTATCTGGAGAGTACTGGTGGAAAAGGACCCTAAGCGTTTAACCAGAGTTGCGTTTTTGAAGGTAGCTGGTAGAGTGCCCAGATGATGTCATGTGACCTAAAAATGTTGACATAATTCAAGATCCGTGAAAGGTTCAGTTTGACATATTACCCAAAATGTGTTTGTTTTTTTGTTTGTTTTTTTTAATTTCTTCTTTTAGATGACCATATTTTCTAAATAATTTAAAAACAAAAGAGAAAAAAATAAAATGTTTACTTTGCTTTAAGATTCCACAACGAATGCCAAATTATTAGTTCAAACAATACTATGCTTTAGATAGGTTGAGATGGATCATATTCTCTAGGCGTTCCAAACCACTAAAAATCGCAATTCACTCTTAATATCTCGATAACCCCTGACACACTCTTCCTTTATTGGCCGGTAGAGCAAACAAATTCTGTGGAATTAGTCCAAACAGGCATTTATATCTACGCCGCCATTAAATTACTAGTGTTTTTGTTAAAAAGAAAAAAAATCTTCTCATAACATGGATAGATTAAATATGTGAACTGCTGAAACCCAGCGCAAAGTGCAGGCCTCCTGAATTCGGGACTTTGACAGTTGAGCAAACATTGTGGAAAAATACTGTGACAGCTGCCAGGAGGAACCTTGGTTGTCTGAAAACAAGCCAAGATATTTTTTTTTTTTTTTTTATCTCATATGAGAAAAACGCAAGACTGGAGCCCGTCGCTAGGAAACAGGGCCCAGGAGCCTGTTTATACTTGCCTGGAGCCACCTTCAAGAGGAGGAGGTGGAAAAATATATAACAAAACAAAACCTGCTTCTGTGTGATTCACATTAAAATGCTGTCCATCATTCTTGCCACGCTATAACGGACTTTGAGTCAAGAGCGGATCCCTATTATAGCAACACTTATAATGAGCACCATTAAAAGGGAAAGGTATGCCCAGTGGCGTACTAAGGGGGGGGCGGGGGGGGCGGCCCGCCCCGGGTGCCACTGACTAGGGGGGTGCCATGACTTCCAGTGTCATGTGTCACCCCCCATCTTTACGCTGCGCACAGCCGCAGCACCTTTGCGGCCAAACACCGGCGGGACTTCCTTCTTTATGAGGAGGAGGGGGAGGAGCGTTGCGGGCCGCGGCGTCGCGCAACGTGATGACGACGTGCGCAACGCCGTCAGTCCGCCTTCACGGATCTTCAGCGGAAGGATCCATTTCCGGGCGGTGAGGCACCTAGTGGTCGGACTCGGCGGGCAAGCAAAGCATCATCAAAATGTAAGTATAAAGTAGTTATTTTATGTCTGGGGCTGAATTCATTAAAGGGGGGGGGGTGTATTAATTAGAGGGGGGGTGGATTAATTAGAGGGGGTGTATTAATTAGAGGGAGGTGTATTAATTAGAGGGGGTATATTAATTAGCGGGGGTGGATTAATTAGAGAGGGTGGATTAATTAGAGGGGGGTGGATTAATTAGAGGGGGTGGATTAATTAGAGGGGGTGGATTAATTAGAGGGGGTGTATTAGAGGGGGGTGGATTAATTAGAGGGGGTGGATTAATTAGAGGGGGTGGATTAATTAGAGGGGGTGGATTAATTAGAGGGGGTGGATTAATTAGAGAGGGGGTGGATTAATTAAAGGGAGGGTGGATTAATTAGAGGGGTTGGGTTAATTAGAGGGGTTGGGTTAATTAGAGGGGTTGGGTTAATTAGAGGGGTTGGGTTAATTAGAGGGGGGTGGATTAATTAGAGGGGGTGGATTAATTATGGGGGATTAATTAGAGGGAGGGTGGATTAATTAGAGGGGGTGGATTAATTAGAGGGAGGTGGATTAATTAGAGGGGGTGGATTAATTAGAGGGGTTGTGGATTAATTAAAGAGGGGTTGTGGATTCATTAAAGAGGGGTTGTGGATAAATTAAAGAGGGGGTGGATTAATTAAAGAGGGGGTGGATTAATTAAAGGGGGTGCAGCACGGGGGAAGTTTATTTAGAGGGGTTATGTTTAATTAAAGGGGGGTGCAGGTTTTTTTTTTATTAAGGGGGTTGCAGTATTTTATTTATTAAGGGAGGATGTGCACTGCAGATTTTTGTTTTTTATTAAGGGGGTGTGCAGGGTTTTTGTTTTTTATTAAGGGGGTGTGCAGGGTTTTTTTTTAATTAAGGGGGATGTGCAGGTTTTTTTATGTGTAGGGAGTGTATGAAATTTATGTGATCGGGGTGCAGGGTTTTTATGTGTAGCGAGTGTATGAAATTTATGTGATCAGTGTGCAGGGGTTTTCTAGAAGGGGCGAGACCAGGGGCTTTGTAGAAAGGGGCAGGGGAGGAGTTTTCTAGAAGTTTCTCACCAGCCCCTTTCTACAAAAGCACTGGTCTTCCCCCTTCTACAAAAATGGCGCATTTATACAAAATCCCTGCCCTGGCCCCCTTCTACAAAACCTCTGCCCTAGCCGCTACATCTTTTGAACTCAAATCCCTTTCCTATGCTATTTCTAAGGATCCGCTCAATAAAGTGGTATGGGTGCCAGGTCCCTCTAGTTTTAACCCTGCAGCTGAAAACATATGTTTCACTGAGGGTTAATCCAGCCTCTAGTGGCTGTCTCACTGACAGCCGCTAGAGGCGCTTCCGCAATTCTCACTGTAAAACTCACCGTGAGAAGACGCTGGACGTCCATAGGAAAGCATTGAGTAATGCTTTCCTATGGGCAGTTTGAATGCACATGCGGCTCTTGCCGCGCATGCGCATTCGGATCTAACGTCGGCAGGGGGAGGAGAGGTCACCAGCGCCGAGGGAGCCCGACGTTGGAGAAAGGTAAGTGGCTGAATGGGTTTTAAGGGGTGACCTCTTCTCCCCCGCCGACGTCAGCTCCCGAGTGGAGCCGAATGCACATGCGCGGCAAGAGCTGCGCGCACATTCAAACAGTCCATAGGAAAGCAAAAAATTGTGGGTGTTTTCTTAAATTTTTATTATGGGGGGGGGGGGTGCACACTCAGGGTCCGCCCCGGGTGCCAAATGCTCTAGGTACGCCCCTGGGTATGCCATAACCATCTCTCATTCGTTCAATAGGGGGACCAGCTAGATACCCCCTAACCCAAGTACAGATACCGTGGACCTTGCGTTCAGCCTGGTTCATGAGAATCAATGATGCCCTAACTCTTTAGTGGAGACATTTAGAGTGTCGTTGCTATGACAGAACAGTAGAAAAAAAAATTGTCATTACTATTATAGAGTTGCTCAAAATTCAGAATTTTCCAATGGAATATTCTTCTATGCGTAGAATAGAAGAACAAGGAACAAGAAGCCTGTTGAGATTACTGGACTTTTCATCAGTTTAGTCTATGAGGGGGTTTACATACAAAGTTATTTAGCAAAGTGAGGATTGTCAGGAATTCAAAGTAAATTTCAAATTTCAAACCAAAATAGACAAACTGTTCCAAGTCAGCTATGCTTTCCACTTTGGCTACATTGGCCTTTAAATTTTGAAATTCGAATCCCTGACAATTTTCACTTTAGTAAATAACCCTAATTGCAAATAATTATCACCTACCTTAAAAAAAAAAAATATACCGGTATATATTTTTTGAAACTCACAGGATATGACTAATGTAGCACCTAGAACTGAGGCTTCTAAATTAGAACACTTTTCCACCAATAAGAGAGCAGCAGGTAGAAGAAGTATTATAGCTCCCACTGGATGGCTACATTTTGCCAATTCGAGTCTCTTCTGTATACTGTCCTTCCAATACGCAATGGGGGATTCTGTTCTAAAGTACAAGTGGAACAATCGGCATGGATACAAGAGGAACCACCAGGCCCATTCCTTTTTTGCACCACTTTTTAGAACACTATGATAAATATCTTCCAAGATGTCCTGATCGGTTGCGACATTATTCCAAAATACATGGACAGACAATCTGAGCAGTCTTTCACACCTTTTTCAAACAAGACCTATCCCAACAGATTTAAAGTGACGCTGCCCTTTCAAAATAGCCATTCATAGCAGCAGCCCATGGCCTCCTCCCTAAATGTCACTCACACTGCCCAGCTGGGTGTGAAAACTGCCAGCATAGCTGTGAATAATAAACCGACGCGCCCAAAGCACACACAGAGACTGAGTCACAATTGGCCAAAATCTTATGTCCACAGCCATGATTATGTAGACACAGCATTCCATATTGATGACCTTTCGTTGATCGACCAAAAGGAAAAAACAGAGGAAGGTTGTGTGAACTTGTCATGTATTCAATTTTATTAGATATGCAACTATGCATGGCTAAAAAAAAAATTGAGAAAACTTCTAAATTTCACAAACACAAGATAATTCTACTACCTGTAGAATATGGCAAAGTAGATCTACAGATGGCTTGGTCCATAAATACAGAAAAGCATCATCAGTGGCCTTTAATGTTGAACCACCAGCAAGTGGCAAATGATGAGTCCCAAATAAAGACATGCAATATTTGAGGATGGACACATTCTAGTTAATGTTAAATATTGTATGTATATCCTAAATTATAAGAGTGAGCAGCCTTTCCAGATACTGGAGCAAGCATGAGATTTATATGGGCATAGACATTTCAAAACAAAAATGATGGAGGAGAAAAGCGTCCACAAGACAACAGGGCTCAGCTAAGAGATCCAATGAAGAATACCATTTTACGAACAAATGGAAAGAAAGTGTCTGGGGAACAATAGTTGTGCCCATTTGTATTCTCAATATGGCTAATATGCCAGAACTTCTTACATCTGCTTGAGGCGTGTCAACAGATTATATCTCATACATAATTATTCCCTGATGTGCAAGTGCAACAAGCCAGGCACGTGGATGTATCGACCAGGGACGATAAAGCATCTGTTCCTGAGATATGAAGAAGTTAGAGGCAAGACATATGTCTGACATTGAATCAGATACAGGGCTCGACAAATCCCGAGAGACCGTCAACTTTGGCTACATATTGTTCTGTGGCCTCTCATGTGGTTCCCTATGGATGTTTCTCCTACTCCTGAAACAAAACAATGAAGTTGGCTGAGATTTTATATCTCTTAAATTCTTTGAATCTGTGTGCAAATGGTTGGAGGCCTCTATGACGAGAAATAAAGCTCCATCGAGATCCTTATACAAAAACATATTGACGAAGGTGCATCTAAGCAAGCACCGAAACGCGTCGGGCTCCATGGGCTCATTTTCGTTTTTCATTTAGTTTTTCATTTATTTTCTCTCACTAGGGCTATCTATTACTATGTGCAGGTAACCAACATCCTAAGTATGGTTCTGCACATAGAGCCACTCTAATCTTTGTTTTTCACCTCTCTCTCTTTTGGGTCACTGTATATATATATTTTTTGTCTGCAGAGGGTTATTCCTTTTTGATGTAATTTGGGGAATACTGATATGCATGATGAATACATCCCTGTATTTACTGTAACTAATATATGTTTAGAGTTGCAGTCATCTAGCAATAACTCCTAGGGGAAACTATGAATCCTACCTAGATGCTAGACGTCTACTCCACAGGGTATTAGCCACATGCTACCCCTAATGCCGATTTGGCTTCTGATTTAACCAGACTTTTTTTGAAGTCGCACAATCGTAGGCTAATATAGACACTGGTGCTTATCACCAGCCATACGGCATTCATCAACTATTCAGACTTTTATTAGTGACCACATTCCAGATACCCAGGTCAGCTGTAAGACATTTACCTACTTAATACGCTCAAGCCACTGGACTTGACCATTTATAATTGCCCAATAAAGTCACTAGCCAGTTGTGACATTTGAGCCTAGTAGTTACTAAGGTATTACTGGATTTTTATAGAGGTGAGCCATTAAGGCAAGATTGCACTCTTTTCAATATTTCGTTACCACATTTATTCACTTATTAATCTAGTTTTCAATTACACTGTTCTTATATTTATTATTTATTATTATTTTTTCCAGTACTATACTCAGCCAGTCTGGATCACTCCAGCTGCTTGAGTATTCTGTACAAAAACATATTAGTTTGATGTAGGAAGCTTCTAGTGAGGGTGGTATAGACAGTGGGTTTTCTCAATAAAAAGGTGTAAACAAACCCTAAAATGTTTAATATAACAAAAAGTGCTTTTACCATTTGGTCAATGTGGCTTGCACAATGTTCTACATTCAAGCCTGCCCTATTGGTGCAGTCCATTTTTAACCCTCTAGAATGCAAGCTCATTGAGTAGGGCCCTCCACTTCTCTGTTCCTGCACATCCTGTTGTCTGGTTGCAATTACATGTCTGTTAGTCCAACCATTGTACAGCGCTACGGAATCTGATGGCACTATATACATAATATAATAATCATAAACAAAAAAATAAAAAACACAAAACAGCCAGTAGATGAACTGGAATCCACCCACCCATTTTTCACAGTAAAAATGGCTCCCGGAGTCCTGGTGTTGGGAATGGGCTAAGGCGCCTGATTGGGATAATATTGCTATGTGTTTACACACTGGAAACAAGGCAAGAGTAGAGCAAAGGCCGACGATTCTTCCAAGTCACTTAGGATGTCAAGGTTTATTTGAATACAGCAATGTACTGATTTTGTATATACGTGAAACCGGAACACAAAATCAACGGGCATTTTTAAACGCAATCAACTAGGTAACCGCAAATCTGTTATTGGACCCGGCTCAAAATCCACATTTGTTATAGATTCAATGCCAACTCATGCGGTGTAATAAAAATGGGAACAGACTTCTTGCTTTTGTTACACGGTGCTTAACATTTGTAGAAGATAGAGAACTTTCTTTATAGGAATATGGATTTACTTCCATTAGCAAACAGTCCAGGTTTTGATCAGACATCTTTGTGAGCTCCACAATGGGGAGAAGGGATTTTGGTGGGTAAAAAGTTTTGTGTGGTGGTCAAAGTTAGTAGGGTCTAGTCAGTATATTGTGTGACTGTACTATGGAAAATAAAATGATTTTTTGGCTCCACTCATGGACTGTTGTAGGATTACATTAACTTTAAGGCTCTCTCAAAGCCAAACTACAGAGACAGAGACTCATTTGCGAGATCCTTTTGGCGTCTCTGGTACAGACCAAATACGTTAGCTTACAGGACTTTGGCAGACCCTGGAAGCAGGAAGTCTGAGAATCTTCAAGATATGGGATACAGTTACAAACTTTATGAATTAACAGGCAAAGAAACTGCCAGAACAGCAAACAGATAGCCGCGACTGCTCCTGCTCAAACATGCCGAATAGAGAATTCTTACTGACAAGCAATTCAGGCAAGGGGTGTGCTGATATAGACCATCCCTTGGACTTTGTATGCTTGGGTAACTGTAAAAATGAATAGACACGGGAATCAAAGCGCTTATGTTTTTACAGACTAATGTTCTAAGCTTGTTTCGGTTCCATGTGAAGGCTTTTATTATAAATGTGAAAAAGCAAAAACGATTATTTGCATGAGTCAGTATTAAAAATGTCTCACAACCACCTAAAATTCCCACCACGAGACTAAGCTGTTGCCACAACAACACAACAGCCACAGTTTCCACGACAACACAAAACAACAATTGTTACCACAAAAACACAGAACAGCGGTTGCCCCAACAACACCTGTGCAGAGTGACCATAAAATCCACTTTCCCGTGATAAGACACAAGGTGTGGATATAATGGTTTAAGCCAACAAGATGCACATAGCGTAACACTGCTTAGAAAAAGAAAAAAAAAAAGGCTCAAATTTTTATTAAAGACAAAAAAAATAAGGACAAAACATTCCTGAGCAAACAAATGTATACACAGCTATAAAAAGAAACCTGAAAAAATTGTTACCCCAAGCTTGTTCTTAATAGCCATCAATAGGTCCCAGTCCATGGCCATTCCAACTACTGGGAGGTGTTCGGTTTGCAAACAAAGGCTGTTTTCACAAGAAGCCATTATTAAATTCTATATCGGGATTGAAAAACCAATAACACGGTCATTGAGGCTTGCCCTTTTTCTCTTGTCTACTCGAAGTTTCTATAGCCCGTTTTATCTGTGCCATTTCCATTTAAATAGGCCACGTAAAAACAACTGCTATAGGAGGAAGCACCAGCTAAGGTCTTCCAAAAATGTTTGCCCTGAAGAAAAATAAGCAAAAAATATTAAAATCTTTTTAAAATTCTTTTCTTTTGTGTCACTTTTTTTTTGTCTCATCCTTAGTGTTTTTGGATAAAGATTACGACATGCCATTGACTCTACAGCAACTTCAGTCCAGGCAACCACAAATCTAGGTTAGAGTACACTATATTTTTGGACATCTGACTTGAACTTCGCACACTTTACAAGCAGTTCCGCTTACTGAAAAAAAACCAAAACACTTTCTCTAAAAAGGAAAAAAGAAAAATTATTCTCTAGGAACAAGATGCCTGTTGAGATTACAGAATCTTTCAGCAGTTTAGTCTATATTTTCACGACTTGTTCCGGTCAGGTGCTTTAATATGGACCTTCACAGCAAGGAAAATTCAGTCTCCTTGCTGTCTGTCTATTAATAGCACATGTACATCTCTCTGGGGAGTTCACCAGGAATATCTTAAAGACTTTTATTCCCCAATAAGTCATTTCTCGACGAGTTGCATTTCCATCGTAAAAGCCTATTCCTGAGCAGGGCCTCAAACTATCGCTTGCTACCAAGTTCAAAACCACAACTGGTCTGGCAGAGACTGTCTGTGAGTAATAAGCCAGCAGAATCTCTCTGGGAGTGCGGCGGTCGTCAATCACCGAGACAACGGACTGCCGAAAAACTAGAGGGGTTTATGTACGAAAAAGCATTATATGCCTGTTATATTAATGGGTAGTCCTGCATCGTAGAGGAGATTATTATTCTTTGAACCAGAATCTGAGAGACACTCCCTAATCTTGGAAAGACTGCATACCTCCCAAGTGTCCCTATTTAGGAGAGACAGTACCTATCTTGGGCCCAGATTCCTCTAACTTTTCCTATCCCAATAATAAAAACAATCCCTCTTTTCTAGGAGCTCTGTAACGTTTGTGTGTCTTAAAGTATTGAAGAAAATGCGTAGAGAAACTCAGTAGCTTGCTGTTAAGTTAATTTCCACTCCGGTCTCAAGAGAGCTTTTGCTCACTTATGCGACTAGAGAGAACCTGTAACATTTGCATATTACACTGATCCTGCACGTAAGGGCAGTCCAGATCGGATATGTTGGCTAGTTCCCTCGGCACGAGAGATACAGCAATACCAGACTACCATTTCAGCCTTCTTTAGGTTTTGTCAGCGAGGTGTAGCAGATACCCCTGTAGGCACAGTAAACACGGGGCCCACATCTTGATTACCCTCTTAAATTAGGCAGAGCCTAAGCAAATGCATTGAAGCAAAAATAGAGAATACGAGAACTCTGAGTATGGGCGAAAGCTCAGAGAAACCTCAAATGCTTTACGCATTGGTTAATCCCCACTCGGGTTTGAAATTTGGGTTTTGTTCACTTGCGCCATTACAGAGATAAAGTGTACTATTTGCATATCAGACTGATCCCACCCACAAGGCCAGTCCAGAACCGAAATGCCGGCACAAATGTGTAACACAGACCATAATTCTCATAGTAAAGGGTCTTTAAACTACATAACATTGTTCTGGTTTTAAAGGACCACTCTAGGCACCCAGACCACTTCAGCTTAATGAAGTGGTCTGGGTGCCAGGTCCTTCTAGGGTTAACCCATTTTTTCATAAACATAGCAGTTTCAGAGAAACTGCTATGTTTGTGAATGGGTTAAGCCTTCCCCTATTTCCTCTAGTGGCTGTCTCATTGACAGCCGCTAGAGGCGCTTGCGTGATTCTCACTGTGAAAATCACAGTGAGAGCACGCAAGCGTCCATAGGAAAGCATTATGAATGCTTTCCTATGTGACCGGCTGAATGCGCGCGCAGCTCTTGCCGCGCGTGCGCATTCAGCCGACGGGGAGGAGAAGAGGAGGATCGGAGGAGGAGAGCTCTCCGCCCACCGCTGGAAAAAGGTAAGTTTTTACCCCTTTCCCCTTTCCAGAGCCGGGCTGGAGGGGGACCCTGAGGGTGGGGGCACCCTCAGGGCACTCTAGTGCCAGGAAAACGAGTATGTTTTCCTGGCACTAGAGTGGTCCTTTAAATGACATTTCAGTAGTAAAACGTATTGGTAAGTCATCTAATATTTATCAGAACAGCCCTCCCTCTGGTCATGCCCTAACACCCCTAAATGTAATGTGTCCCTCTTTGTCCATTTGAAATTTAGGAAGTGTGGAACCAGAACAAGAATCTCCTAGTTCATCCTTGAGATTAAATGTAACCTACCACCAAATCTAACAAAACATAGCAAAAACTATATGGAGATGAAGGGTGAAATTGCCATCTTGAGGTTCTCTATTTTATTTTTTAATTATCTGTATCTTATCGCTATATAGGTCGTAAGCACTGTGTGTACCTCCATATCACTGAATTTACTTCAGCTGCAAATTACAAACCGAGACACTGTTACAGTCGAAGGGGGAATCAATGTTGGCAAAGACGCAATATACACGCACTGACACGGGGTTATCGTACTTGAGGATTATGGGAAATATTAATTTGGGTCAACTGCTCTGTGCCTTTTCAGAAGGCGCTTGCAATGTCAAAGTGGGATTTTATTAATCACGCTAAGTAAAACAATCAGCTAAATGCTAAGCTGAAATATTCTGTCAAACAAATTAGGTGATTTATTGAGATCCAGGTAATTTTGCTACATTTCTGAATGAACTATGTAAGCTTTACAGGTTAGGCCGACACATTCAGCTCTGAAACATTACCTCATATAAACTGACCTCTACAAGTGGCTTAAGAGGAGAATTTGCTGCAAACCCTCTGGATAGTGGAGTGTTGAGAGACTTCATTGAATTGCTACCATTTTTGGGAGAAAAATCTACTTGCTTGGGCTCTTACTGCAAGAAAACCGGATTTTATTCTGTATACAGACACCAGCACAGCAGGATTAATACAATATACCGCTATTAATCATATTAAGCCAACAGATTAATATGTTCGTGCAACATGATCTAGCTGCCACTGCGAAATTAATAAATCTAGCTATTGGTAGTTTTCATATTTTCTGTTAGTTGCAGTAAAAAAGAAACACTCCAAGTACCATAATCACTACACAGCACTGTAGTGGTTATGGTGCCAGAAGTGTCCTGGAACCCCCAACAATTGTTTGTAATTAACCATTTTAAAACAGTCTGACTTGTTAACTGGGACGCCGCGGGCTGCTAAGCTGGGATAGCTCAAACAGAGAGCTTCCAGTTCTCTGATGGAAGTAGTGGAGACAGGGAGCAGCGCCCAGCTGACCACAGGTAAGGCTGCAAGCCAATTAAAACAATTGAATAGTTAGAATGGGGGAGGGTTGCTAGGGCCTTCCTGACACCAACTACTATAACGCGCTGTTAATGGTTATGGTGATTGGAGTGTTTCTTTAAAAAGGGGCAGTCCAAGCACCATATGCCAAGTTTATTGTGAAAGCGTAGGTTGTGAAATCAGCCGCCTGTCCCCCCCGTCTCCCAGCACGTTTGCTTATAAATGCAGGTTAGAGCACTGTGAAACACTAATGTAATTATGGTTTGGAACGCAGATTGAAAGAGAGAGAGGCAACAGAATTTGTAATATGTTGCGAAACTGCTGCCCTGCAGAATATCTAGTATCCGTTTAAAAAAACAAAACAAAAAATACCAGATTCACGTCAAACCAAAGTAATTTCAATAAAATACATACAGAAAAGCTGGGTAATAATAGCAATAAAAAGAACCCCGGATGTACCTAAATATTAGCAAATTATAATAAAATTGAATGATAGTGACTGGGCTGTGCTTCAGAGATTTTGTGTACTCTGTTAACTTAAAATAGTACTTTTCATATTTAAACAGTTAAAAGCTTACAGTAACCATGGTGAATATCCAATTATTTATTTTCAATCATCTGTGTCCCTTATTTGCCCTAATCGCTCTCACAACTCTGGGAACACACTTTGGAGAGATAGAACCCCCCATACTAAGAATAGAGCCCCTGAAGGATTTGTAAGATTACTGGCTTGAGTCCCATTAAATTGTCTCTCTTCATCCATTAGCAAGAGGATACTTTCTTCGAGAAATCTCTGTCCAAATTTGGGAGTATGGCCATTTTATTTGTAGAAATTCCAGTCTGTGCTTCTTAAGCAATTTTTGAGGGGGAGCGTGTAAATCAATAGTAGGTTTGATGTCTAGTTCTTATAGGTCATCTTGTCTAGAAATGATTTACGTCTGTGCTGAAAAATATCTGTGTGTGCGCATGTGTATCTCTGGAATTAGATTTGTGTGAACGTTGATATAAATGACACAATTACAAACAGCGCTTACATTGCTCAATTCTGTCGTAATTAAATAGGATTTGACATTTTTTGCCTTTTTCTCTTTGTATACCAACATTCTTTATATATATTTACCTTTGTAATTTATACCATTTTAGACTTATTTATGTCTAAATTCTAGGAACAATTTTACCTTATGGGTTTCGCCTTCCGGCGGTCATTTCCGAATGTTTATTGGTGTCCTATGTTATTTTGCACACTATTTGGCTGAAGTTAATTAATGCATAATTAAACAATTAATGGGTGTCTCTAATAATAAAAGAACAGTTTACAACGCATAGGCTATCCGTATTATAGGTGTCTCCATATATGAAGGGGTTTCAATATTGGGACCATCTCTACATCCTTCTAGGTGTTGGTCTCCTAACTCTTACGAGGCCATGTCTACATCCTACTGGATAACTGTAACTGATCTAGAATTAAAAAAGATCAGAATGCAAACCAGGACATCTAAGCTTCCTCGATGTATCTCTGAAACCATCAAAGGTCCTCTTAACATCCCTTTTGGGTATCCCTACACTAATAAACCCAGAAGACAAGATAATCTCGAATAGTCACAGGCTCTCTCTCTCTCCAGTCTTCTAATAAAGGCCTCAATTAATAAAAACATTTTAATTACAATCTGTTAGAAACATTTTACAAATTATTTATCTACAAAAAAGAAAAAAAAAATCCCTTCAACCTTAATAGCGATTTCTGTAGATATATAATTTAGAAACATTTTTCCAACAGTATTGAAATAGATATTATATTGAACAGATCAGCTCTAATTCCCATTGGACCTCCCTCTCTTTTCTGCCTTCCAATATAAAAATTATTTTAAATAACAAGGACCTCTCTGCTTCCTATTGAGCAATTCTCTCTGCAATATTGTCTCTAATTCCGTGATGCCTTTATATATCGCTTGAATAAGAACAGATGGATATGAGCCCAAAATAGGGACACTTGGAAGGTATGCCACTTTATGGCGTGTTTGTCTCCAATCTCCTAACATGAAATTGTTATATCTAGGCCACCTCTACGTCCTAGTGACGGCCTTCAGTTTCTTAATATGAAGAGGCCATCTCTAACCACAGAATGTCCACATTCATAGTGTGAAAAGCACATCATAAGGCTCTGTTCTGTTCTCCTTAATTTACTGTATTACATAACAAAATGAATTGCCAGACAAAGCGAACGATGACCTCATTTAGTTTGACTCAAATTTCAAGGCATTGTAGAGAGCTGGTGGGTGTGCGTCTGCGAGGTGAGGTCACCATTTTGCAACATGTCCCGTCGGATCCACAAACAGCACTTAGAGCACAACAAATGAAAGTGCTTTTAATGAGGTGGTGACAGGCAGCATTCTCACAAACATGTTTAGTGCTAATCTCTGGGTGCTTTGTCTACTTAGAGATCTTTATGTGCTTATTACCATCCAGCTGACGTGAATCATAACGCATTAAAAATCAAGCACCCGGCTCAAGAGCGGCATAAGTAAGAAGCGCTTCGCTTTTTAATCGGTCCTTGAGGAGCCACTCAGATTAGTGAGAAATGATTAGCAAAGTATTAAATGCAATGAGTCACTGGGAAATAAAAATAGTCTAATTATTTAACGATTATTTTGCTAGTTGTCAGTTAAGTACTGGGACCTAAAAGTGTTTAGCCAAAAGGAACTTAACTAATTTTATTGTCTGAAAATATTAGAAGCAGAGCCATTCCTGCCAGGGACTGACCATGTTCTATCGCTACTACATAGTGTTCTTTCTGCTCAGAAAAGAGCATGTGCCATGAAGAGAAACTTAAAAGAATATCCCAAGTACCATAACCACTACAAGATACTGGTTATATCCCATGGTAAATAGTTAAAGGAACACTACAGGTTTTAGGAGTCATCTGTTGGCTTCTTAATTTTGGGGCACTGTAGGCACCCAGGCCACTTTAGCTCACTGAAGGGTCTGGGTGCAATGTTCCATGCCCCTTAACCCTGCATGGTAATTAGTGCAGTTTCTGAGAAACTGCAATAATTACCTGCTAGGGTTAACTCCTCCATTAATGGCCGTCTACCAGAGAGCCACTAGAGGGACTTCCGGGTGCTTAGATGACTTTTGGTAGTCTAAATGACGCTGGACGTCCTCACGCTATGCATGAGGACTTCCAGCATCACCGGTATCCCCATAGGAAAGCATTTAGCCACTGTACGGGACACTGTAATAGCCCATAGTGCCAGGAAAATGGATTTGTTTTCCTGGCTCTATAGAATACATTTAAAGCTCTTTACTAGACAACTCCCTAGTTTGGCACCCTGACGTGACATTGCTATATTAAAGGATACTAAATTAGGGAGCAGTATCTACTAATAAAAACACCGCTCCCTTCCTAATTTGGTATCCTTTAATATGAGAGCCCCATTCCAGTTTACCAAATTATGGAGCTATCTACTAAACAGCTGGAAGACCAAACCTAAGAGGAGTCATTTTATTTTATTCTTATAGCTGCCCAATTTTGGATACTTGTATGGGATTGCCAGATTTAATGAAACAAATAGGGAGCCATCTACAAAACCCAACACCCTTACCAATCTGGCACCCTTAAACATGGCAATTGCAAAGGGACTGGAATTTTCAGCCATACGAAAGGCTAGTAGACATTATCAAGCCTAAGTTCACCAGACCTATTCCAACTCTTGCTGCAGAACAGGGACTAATTTGAATTGATGAAAATAATACTATAATAAAGCTTTATGGCCAAATGTTTATTTTCAGTACTGCGCATCCAGTCAGGGACGCTGAACTATATCCCTGGAAAAGGGGAAAAAAAAAATAGAATAAAAAAAGATTTATGGGTTCATTGCATCTTAGAACTCAATAATTAGAATCTGCAAAGCATGCAGATTTGGCAGCAACAAAGGAAGATTAGTATGAATCTAGAGAGAATACAATGATCTGGCTTTCTTATAAAACGTCCTCCCTTTAAAGGAGAACAAATTAAATGAAACAAAATCGAAGATGGAGACTCTTTTAACAAGAATATTTGTATATTCATTTTGTTCTCCTTAATCATGGTAGGAATAATAGATAAATCACTCTTGTATTGCGTCTCACACCCAAATCCTTTCACCGAGAGCCTCTTAAAAGGGCGTCCACGCACCATAACCACTAAAGCTCATTGTGATTTTAGTACTGGATATTTACAGGCACTGACTCCTGTTTTTTGGTTAAACAATTTATCACGGAACATCTAGGGGCTTTCCCTGTTACCTATGCTTTTCCTCATTCAGTCTCATGGATAATAAGTAAACTACCGCTCTACCTTGCCAAGAGAGATTGAGTCCACCTGGGACTGCAATTACGAGCAAAGAGCACAAGGCGAACGGCTTAGCTCTAAACACTATGTATCCAACCGTTTGAGAGGTTTTAAAACCCCCCAAAAATAATGAGATTACTATAACTTAAATTACTATAACATTAAATTCTAGAAAACTAATAACATGTCATTGGCACCAATCACAGGAGTTGATTCTGAAGATAAAAGTGTTGATCACAATTTCTGGGTTTATTAAAATGTTCCCACACTGCGAGAAAACATGTGGCAAGAGAAGAGTATAGATTTTCAGAGAGCAAACATATTGTAGTTATTTTATTATTTATATAGCGCCATCAGATTCGGTAGCGCTGTACAATGGGTGGACTAACAGACATGTAATTGTAACCAGACAACTGGACGTACAGGAACAGAGGGGGTGGAGGGCCCTGCTCAATGAGCTTACATTCTACAGAATGTAAGCTCGATCGAGCAGGGTCCTCTTCTACCTATTGTTCCTGTAAGTTTATTTGTAATTGTCCTATTTATAGTTAAATCCCCTCTCATAATATTGTAAAGCGCTACGGAATCTGTTGGCGCTATATAAATGGCAATAATAGAGGGAGTGGGTTGTTCTTTTCCATTTTAAAGAAAAGGTTTAAAAGCAGCACTAGTTTAATTTATGGCTTCCCAAAAGTGTTAAGGTGTTGCCAGTGCACTCCTTGGTGGCAGAGAAGGATTAGAATAACACAGGGAGGTTATCTTCCCTCATTCATTCTTCACTTAGGAATGGTGAATGACATGTCAGCAACATACATGGTTTAAAGGACCCAGTCTAACCCCTGGGTGACTGCCTAAGGTCACTGAATGGTTAATCCTGATCTCTATGGGGGTGGTGGTGGTAACAAAGCTTTATTAAATCACATCCAATGTGGTAGACCAGGGATTACAAACTCTGCCCCTCCCCCTTCCCAATTAGATGTGGCTAGTCTATCAGAATTCTTTGAATGGAAAGCATTCTTCATTTTTTTTCACCTTATCTTAATGGTCATATGTTGCCAGCAATTCACTCAATTGACCTTTAAATGGAGGAGCTAAAGGCAACAGGTTTTACATCTTTCTGTTTCTCCCATAGTGGTGACAATCACACTCATGAAGAGAGGCCATCTTTTAAAAAATATATATATATATTTTTTTTTAAACTGTAAAATAATTACTGATTAATTTATGCAAATTTAAGGGATGGAGCACTGGAGGATCGAGGATCTAGGCATAGTGAAAGCTCATTTGCATGGAATGCCATTTCTGTGCCTTACCGAAGTCAGCTGTCTTGTCAGATTGTATAGTTTAAGGTGTTCTCTGGTTTGTAACATTTTAGTTTTTTTTATTCTGGACAATAATGTATTTCCATCTGGATATTTGGACTGAAATCTATCCAGTGTAAGCCTTTGGGACGCTGGCCACCTCTGCAGCTCGCCTTTCACAAGCCAAAACCCTCCTTGTATTGTCAGAATTAGGAGCGGCTTCTTAGTGGAGAATCTCTAGAATTCTTCTTCTAATGCATTTTTGCAAGCACATTTTTTTTTTTTGCTTCTTCCTTGGCCAATTTTTAAAAGCCGAGGCCAGTATAAACAAACAGTCTTAAGTTCTTTGTTATTTTGCACAAATGGAAAAAAACACGCAGTCATCTTGCTAATCCTGCCACGAATAAGGCTTCTCAAAAGGGTCCAAGAATGGTTTACAGCTATGAAGGTTTAGTGTATGAGCAAAAGACCCCCTTTGGACTTTTCTTGAACTAATCGTTTGTTGGCTAGAGAAATTTATGGTAGGAATAGTTGGGTGTAAAAGGTCGTTGTGAAATGTTAATTAGTTACGGAAATTTTGCCGCATGAAAGGGCGTTGTATTTAATGGAATTTTTGAGTAGAATTAGGGGGTAGGATAAGTGCTCTAAGGAAAGGCACACACTTATCTTGGATACAGAGCAATCCAGCCCATTTAAATTGTCTTGTAAATCGCTTCAAGGCAGGAAGTTAAAATTATTTTTACAATTTAATTTGCTCTCAGTGGCCTGATTAATCTGCGGTAATTAGCAAAGATACATAGCCAGTGACAACAAAGAAATCAGGGCAGCGGACAGACGTGCCTCACTGCGCGCGTGTCTCCATGCGTGAAAGCGTTTGTAGTGACCACTAATACACTTATGATAGCTGGTGTCAATGTTATTACATGTGGGCGCTTATCTTTGCAGATGTGATGGAAGTTTTTAGGTAGGCAAACAGGCATTGCTTGTTTCATAGGAATACACTGCATAAAACTGCCCGAAAAATATTTCAAAATTGTTCTGAAAATGTGATGAAATTTTTTTTTAAATTGCTTTGACTATTTATTTATTTTATATACTAAGGTTTTAAAGAAACCATATAACTGTTAACTGGAAATCCCACCCATATTGTTATTAAAGGGACACTGTAGGCAACCAGACCACTTTAGCTCATTGAAGTGGTCTGGATGCAAACTCCCATTACCTTTGACACCGCAGTGGTAATGATTGCAGATTTTATAAAACTGCAATAATTACCTCTGAGGGTTAAGTCGTCCTCTAGTGGCCGTCTACCAGACAGCCACTAGAGCGACTTCCGGAATTGAAACGGACATTTGGTCCGTTAGGACGCTGGACGTCCTCACACTCTGCATGAGGACTTCCAGCGTCAGATTTTCCCCATAGGAAAGCATTAAATAATGCTTTCCTATGGGGAGATCCAAATGAGAGTGTGACCATTGCCGCGCATGCGCATTAGGTCTCCCCCACTGGCGGATGTTGGCAGGGGAGGAGCGTGGGCAGTGCTGGACCCAGGTAAGTGACTGAATGGGTAATTAACCCATTTTGTGCCGCGGGAGGGTGCATCTATGGTGCCAGGAAAACGAGTTTGTTTTCCTGGCACAATAGAATCCCTTTAAAAAAAAAAAAAAAAGAATTTCATTAGCAACAGTTAGAGGCCTTTGGGGACAGTTTAAGCTAAACATATTTACAGTAAATTAAAGGGACACTTTAGCTTGCTTAAGTGCTTTATACGTGACGAGTGTGTCCTTTTCTTTCCTTCCCCATTTAAAAATTAAAAATATCCAGATTTAAATAGAAATTGGCTCTTTTAGAAATGAACCTTATTACACCTCCTCCCCAGCTGTCAATAAGACATTTGGGCCGGTTATTTTCTGGTTTGGTTAGCTCAGAGGAGTCAAACTCGAGTCTGCAATTTCACCTGGCTTGAAAAGACTTCTCAAGGAGATGTATTGGGAAGTCTGATTGGACAGCAACATAAAGTCTGGGCGGGGTTTGAAAGAAAGTGCTTGCAAAGGCTGCAGACAAGAGATCGGCAGCTTTTGCAAGCTAGGTCAGGTATACATTTAATGAAATATCCATCATTAAATGCATGGTTTTATTTACGGTATATCTTCTAACATTAATATATAGAGATTTTATCATTTGGGCAATGGAGTGTCTAAGAACAAATGAAAACATTTAGAAAAAGTTGATTTGTAAAAAAAATTATCAAACGTTGCTACAATCACTGCTTGGCCACTTTAGATTAAATTTTAATATGCATTTTCTAATTCACTACAGTTTGATGGTCCGTGCCTCCGTTAATCTGTTTCTGCCTGCTATCCAGATCTTTGTTAGGCCTTTTATACCCCATAATTGTTAGCTTAAATTGTACAAGTTTTTGCCATAGTTTGATGATTTTTTTTTTTTTTTTTTAAATAAAAGGCAATGAGATTTTGCAGATCTGGGAGCTTAAATCCAATCAAATATGTTATTAATCCTAAATATTAAAGATTACGTTATCATTGATAAGCAGTAGGTGTACCTGCAGTCGTCCATGAGGGGATGGAGGGAGGGAGATACGGAAGTTTTAAACAAACAGTAGAATGGCAAACTGGGTGGGTCAATCCCTTATCTGCCATCTAATTAGGTGGAAACATTTCAAGATAAATACTGTAGACAGAGTTCAGTGACTCATTCAAGAAAATCTGTTTTAGAACTTTCCCTGTTAATATGCTAATGTAATACATTATTCGTGGAAGACTGCCATACAGAAAGAATTATGGGATGATAATTCACGATAAAGCGGCTTTCAAAATAAACATGAAGTGTCCTCATATTGTGCAATAAATGAAGGATTGTATTGAGGAAATTAGCAATTCTAAGTCCCAACAAAGACTCTCCTGCCTACAATCTGACTGTAACCCGTAAACTCTTATCAACTACGACAATACATCCATTGTAGATTTCTATGTGCAATTTGAATATCGTGCTTTATTTAATACGGGGAGGTTTGTACTTAGTGGGGAATTCTGTCGTATATTGAGCAATGATACAGGAAAGTCTTACTACAGCCCTCTGCGCACCCAAAGTCGCAACCCCGGTTTCCGCCTTCTGTTATAGGAGCTGCCAGCTAGCGCCACTGAGCTAGGTACGACCATTGGATGAGAGCCAATAAATGGCGAGCAATCAGTGGGAACATTCCATTGGTTCGTAGGGCGATTTCTCCACCTTTAGCAATGTGATAACACACACTCACATCTACCTCCAAAAAAAAAAAAAAGTGCAGAAGTTTATATAAAATGTTCTGCGAGCATCACCTTTTTAAAACGCTTGGTAGGGCACATTTAAATGTGCTGCCCTATAGTACACATTGCAGGATGGCGGGGATAGTTAAAGGGACACTGTGACCGCTTTACCTCATTGAAGTGGTGTTAGTGCCTGAATCCCTGTGGCGTTGTCCTTCCATTTAGTGCTGAACATTTTTAATGGTAAAGGAGAGGCCCCAGCAGCTGACCCCCCTCTATGCTTTAAATCTATTAGTGTCCATTACATGTATGTATGTATGTATGTATCAGTATGACTAGAAGGAAGTGTGTAATATCTGCATAAGTCATACCTCAAGTGGGGAGACATGGACCCTTATTCAGTGTTAAACTGCTCAAAAATGGTTTATCACGAAATAGAGCAGGCTTCTCAAAACTCCGGCCACCCAGATGTTGCTGAACAACACCTCCCATGATTCTCAGCCTATCTATTCCATCCCTAGAATCATGGGAGTTGTATTTCAGCAACATCTGGAGGGCCGGAGTTTGGGGAAGCCTGCAATAGAGGGATAGCCCCAGTGGACTCCAGGTACCACTTTAGTGAGAGGTTATAGTGCATAGTGTCCCTTTAACTTCTTCATATTATCAATGACGACTACATCCAACTCGGGCAGCATTCATTGGCAGATACATTGTTTATTTGACACATTACAGAACATGAAACTGGCAATTATAAATTGTTTAATTCAATAGGGTTTTAAATTCTGGGAGCCTCGCCCTTGGAGACTTATTAAACATATGTATCCTGTAATAAATTAAAAGGCCCAAACAATGCCTTGTACTGAATGAGATTACCAAACAATAGCCACCTTGTGTTAAACAGAATTCTCATGCCTTTGTCTACTGGGCCAGATCCTAGATAACTCCTCACATCATCATCATCTCAATTGCACACAGAGTAAGGTGTCCACATTCAGGGCATGGGGAAAGGGCTAACACTTTCTACCCAGAATGCCCTGTAATAAACCCATCCTTAAAGGGGCAGTGCCATCACCTTAGCAATAATCTATTTGAGAACTTGACTACCGCTGCCAGTTGTCAAGAGAGTCTAAGAAATCCCATTGGACAGCGCTGCTGACTATGTTGGTGCTATACATTAGTAAGTGATACAGCATGTCTTGCAGTGAGATAGATAACAGTCAATCGTTTGTTTTCTCGCTACAGAAAAGGAGAGCCTTCATTATAAAGAGATTCTGGATCATTAAAACTGGGGTGGAGTCTTAAGAGTAACCTGGTTACCTTTTTGTTATCTCTTCCAGTCTTTGTTTCATTAAAAGGATATTGGGCTTTAATTTCCTAAGACTTAATCTACACCCGAGATAAAAAGGTAAAACAGTTGAGCCCTACCCCAATGATAACATGTGCAAATTCCAACTTCTATTTCAAAATCAAACACGTGCACACATGGAAATGAATGTGTACAACTGTTAGATTTTACATATCAGGGAGGTATGAGCCTACAATCACTTTGCAAACTTTAATGAAAAAATAAATAAAAAATAAAAATCTTAAAATGCTGTTCAGCTGTTACCATTTAGTAAATAAGCCCCTCTCTTTGTCATACTCCAGATTTCAAGGCAGTTTACAATAAGGCCTTGTTATTGCTTAATCCTACTTTATACTAGTATATTTCAATATTAAATCCATTTAATAGATATCTTCGGCCTTACGGAATTCACAATCTAGATTCTATAATCTCCAACAATAGTCTTTGTTACTGTAGCAAATCCTGCCCAGAATGCATCCCGGTGTATATACATGGCTGCTATACTGCCCCAAGACGGAAACCCTGCTATAAGCTTGTGCTGTAATTATACAGGAAGACACAAATACAATAGGAAGGATGTGCAGCCTAGGCTTTTTATTTCCTTCACAAGTTAGTGAAAGAGAGGCCTTAAAGGGATGTCCACATCTTCACGTTCAACTTAAGAATACTAGATTTTAAATGGTCCTACATAAAACATTGACTGCTCAGTTTTAAAATTCTGAGAAATGGAATTCTAACAAATATGTAGGTAGAATACGATCGGTAGATATTTAGGATGCCTCTAACTACCCAAATTGATTCAGCACTGTATCTAGAAGCATGCCTGCACTAGTATGTGACAGCACCAAAATAGATATTTTTCATGGCTTTTCTTTAATAACCGTTTTAGAAACCACAATAAACCATTATTAAATGTCATTACATTGTATTTAATTAAAGAGAGAAAAAAAAAAAAATCATGTCTCCCACAGCAAAGTCTGCTATAACAGTCAAATTAATTTTACGGTATGTTATACATTTTTATTACAGCCCCACCCTGCATGCCGTGTTACACAGCAACAATTCCCAAGTCTTTAGACTAAAGACATTGCCTATCCAACTTTTCAAATGTTTAGGTTAGTTTTTACTTGGCACTGATCTGTGATGAGTTGGTAACAAAATAAAAAGTAAGATTTTTTTTATTTTACAATGAGATTAGTTTGACAAAAAAAAAAGTGAATTAAAAAGTAATTCAGTTAACTGTATTTTGTGGAAGATCTATAGGTATATAAAAGTGCAAGACTATATACAACATGCTTGTTCCCAAAGTGGCAAAATATTTGGGCAAAATACCGTGGTAAAGTGTGCAATTGATTAGTCTGGCCTACGTTTGCCAAGACCAGCAGTCAAGTCAGACAGCACTAGAAATCAGAGGCTCTCCAAGTAGGTTTTTCATACAGGCATCAATGGCTGGACCAACACAACCCAGCAGTCAGAGGGTTAAGGGCAGGGATTGCAAAATCCTTTGTACCACTAGCTAACCATATTTAAAAAATTCACCTTCCTTGACATCAATGACTCATATTTTGGGCATCTTGACTGACCAATTTTAAGGCTGAGAACACTGTTCACATGCTACAGTGTCATTTTAAAGGGGCAGTAAAGGTTTGTCCCTCTTAAGATAATGGACAAAAATCTGCTGAAGCGTGTGGCTGTCAGGGTTGAATACAGTAAGACATACTGCTCTTTGAAATTTTACTTTTTTGGAGAGAGTTGCCTGCGATTTAGATAAATCCGGTTTAATCTCTAATGTCCAAAATTGTAACAAATTAAGGTTGAATGGCAAAGTGATGCTAAAATTGTCCATCTGTGACTAGGTCGCAGTTGGAGAATAATCCAGATAAGCTATTTTTGCCTACATTTTGCCATTTGGATTTTAACTGGCTACATTTTGGAGTTTAGATTATAACTCTGTGTGAAAGCTCTCTGACCAGTTTGGCCCTCACCGGCATCCTACCACAGAAGGCATATTTGGTGAACGTGGGTCACAGGCAAGGTTAAATCATACCATGATACTCTGTATAGATAAAGGGGGTGTTACCTATATATGTGCGCTTACAATCACTGGTTAAGATTAATGATTAATTCATGCAAGGCACCGCCTAGCCAGTTCCAATACTGACTTGAAATCGACTGGAGTCCCTGAGATTAAAAAGGTATCCTAAAGATAATCTGGCAATCATGGGCAATAGAGTTCACTCAGAGATTCAGGGTGCAACGTTTAGCCAAAACCATGTTTAATAATTTTATAGTATGTATTAAATAAGTGATTCTTGGCGATAATTAACCAAAATATTAATATTTTCAGGAGCAAATGGCAAAGTTAGGAAAATATTGGAGATTTTTTTTTCAGTTTTTTTTGCCGTACAATGTGCAATTTCCTTCTTGATTCCCAGTTTAGTTAATAAGCCCCAGTGCAGTTCTGTGACCTCACCCTATAGATTTATCACCGGTAGATCATAGCTGACAAATTCAGAAAGCCCCAAGATTGTCCTTTTATGCAATAAATTTTTTTTTAAAAAGCTAAGAAATGTTTAAGGGGTGGGAGGTTTCTTATTGTTGCTGTACACTTGCATTCCAAAAATCCCCCCATTAACCTCAAAATATTTTAGCAGACTCAGACACACACGGTTTAATGTGCATTTATGCAGAGGCCAAAACGGTGTCCAATATCCCATCATATACACACTATTAAATGATATATTAGTGTTTTTTTTAGCCTGTATAAACAGATCACATACTGAGCTGGATACAGGATTTGGCAAGATGTATCTAACAGTTGATTGCAGTAAATTCAAATGGCTACATTTAAGGTAATAGAGGAGGAAGGAAAAAAAAGTTGGGAATTAGGAGAATATTTTTTAACTCTAAGTTTCAGACCAAAATTTGATGATTCAAATTTCAGTTCAGTTTTAGTAAATAACTCACCAGGTGTATGGAATTTCTGCTCTGCAGAAACCACGTTTTAAAGCTTAAGCCACTTTATATAATTCACCATTTAGTTAATAAACCCCAATGTGTTAAAAAAAATAAAAAAAATAAACCCCTCACTATTCACATCCATTTTATAACATAGGACATATAATATATGCACTTTTTTTGTGTATAGACTTCCTGTAATTATACATCAATTATCCAGTCAGTGAGACAGGTAACAATTCACTATGGAGTACATAAACCTTAAAGTGCAGAGTCCCTGGGTCTGTTAAAACCCCTTGTTACAGCCTAAGGCTGATAACATAAATTCACTGTTTAGTGGATAACCCCCTACATGGAGTCTTTGTGCTGAATCCACCCATTTTACAGCCTGAGGCTTAGAATGAGTGACTTCCCTCTGGTCATACTAAGTATTACACAGGAAGAACGCAGTATTGTACAGTTCACTTTCATACTGTGTGTTAACCATTACAGAAAATCTCCCTGCCATTGCTGCCCAAACTTTATACTTTACCAATGTGACACATTCTCATCAACTAATTCTATAATAATGTGTTTTTTAAAGATACAGATTACTCAAAAGGATTAGAATGACACGGTATAAAATTAAAAACAAGTTACAATGTTGCCTTGTTAAAAAAAATAAAATTAAAAAAAAGTGAGACACTCAGAAAAAAAAAAATCTGGATTTTGATTGTGCAATCAGGAGTGTTGGAGTTAGCCTTGAGACCATACTATATTTATTTTAGTGGAAATAGAATGGAACGGTCTCCATGGAAACTATGGAACGTCCGTGCTATTTGCTCCAATTTTAGAACGTTGCTCGTGAATTGCGTTTTTGCAGTTCCAGCTGTCCCTTACAGAGCCTGTGACTCTCACAAGGTAAAAAGACTTGCCAAGCATTGCACTCTCTAAAGAGACTCCACAAATTAGCTAAACATTCACCCCAGATGAAGCATTGCCTGATCACCTCAGCAGAGGCACAGGCAGTAAATTATAAAGAATTTTACAAATTGCCTTCAGCCAATGTGAGTGAGAGACTCTTACCTTACTCAGTGCTGTGCTGCTGGAAGCTGGACTCAACCTTCCCTCTCTCGCTCTACTCCTTCAGCCCTGCCCCAAAACCATGCAGTAATGATGTCAGTCTAATCAGAAAAAGGGTGTGGGTGGAAAGACACACACACATACACACACACACACACACACACACACACACACACACACAAAGAGGGCAAGCGTGCATTCCTTCCTGTGATTTCACTCTGTGACGTACCTTCCTTTTAGCAGATGGGTATTTAGAAAATGTAATGTTTTGTGACTTAATGAATTGCTAAATTTATAGCAAAGGCTGCATTTCATGCAAGAATAAACAGAGCAAAGAGCAAACATGGGGCAAATGTCTAAAATGAAGCTATCAGCAGGAATTTTCTATATAACATACATTCCAAGTGTCCCTATTTTGGAGGGACAGTCCCTATTTCTCCCCCCAAATCCCTCTGTCCCTCTTTTCTATCCTAATGTCGTGTTTTTCTAATAGCTCCATATTGTTGGTGTGTGTGAGTGTATAACAGAGCTCCACAGCAATAATACTCCCAGTAATGTGTCTGAGTGTATAACAGAGCTCCACAGCAATAATACTCCCAGTAATGTGTCTCAGTGTATAACAGAGCTCCACAGCAATAATACTCCCAGTAATGTGTCTGAGTGTATAACAGAGCTCCACAGCAATAATACTCCCAGTAATGTGTCTGAGTGTATAACAGAGCTCCACAGTAATAATACTCCCAGTAATGTGTCTGAGTGTATAACAGAGCTCCACAGCAATAATACTCCCAGTAATGTGTCTGTGTATAACAGAGCTCCACAGCAATAATCCTCCCAGTGATGTGTCTGAGTGTATAACAGAGCTCCACAGCAATAATACTCCCAGTAATGTGTCTGTGTGTATAACAGAGTTCCACAGCAATAATACTCCCAGTAATGTGTCTGAGTGTATAACAGAGCTCCACAGCAATAATACTCCCAGTAATGTGTCTGAGTGTATAACAGAGTTCCACAGCAATAATACTCCCAGTAATGTGTCTGAGTGTATAACAGAGCTCCACAGCAATAATACTCCCAGTAATGTGTCTGTGTATAACAGAGCTCCACAGCAATAATACTCCCAGTAATGTGTCTGAGTGTATAACAGAGCTCCACAGCAATAATACTCCCAGTAATGTGTCTGTGTATAACAGAGCTCCACAGCAATAATACTCCCAGTAATGTGTCTGAGTGTATAACAGAGCTCCACAGCAATAATACTCCCAGTAATGTGTCTGTGTGTATAACAGAGTTCCACAGCAATAATACTCCCAGTAATGTGTCTGAGTGTATAACAGAGCTCCACAGCAATAATACTCCCAGTAATGTGTCTGAGTGTATAACAGAGTTCCACAGCAATAATACTCCCAGTAATGTGTCTGAGTGTATAACAGAGCTCCACAGCAATAATACTCCCAGTAATGTGTCTGTGTATAACAGAGCTCCACAGCAATAATACTCCCAGTAATGTGTCTGAGTGTATAACAGAGCTCCACAGCAATAATACTCCCAGTAATGTGTCTGAGTGTATAACAGAGCTCCACAGCAATAATACTCCCAGTAATGTGTCTGTGTATAACAGAGCTCCACAGCAATAATACTCCCAGTAATGTGTCTGAGTGTATAACAGAGCTCCACAGCAATAATACTCCCAGTAATGTGTCTGTGTATAACAGAGCTCCACAGCAATAATACTCCCAGTAATGTGTCTGAGTGTATAACAGAGTTCCACAGCAATAATACTCCCAGTAATGTGTCTGAGTGTATAACAGAGCTCCACAGCAATAATACTCCCAGTAATGTGTCTGAGTGTATAACAGAGTTCCACAGCAATAATACTCCCAGTAATGTGTCTGTGTATAACAGAGCCCCACAGCAATAATACTCCCAGTAATGTGTCTGAGTGTATAACAGAGCTCCACAGCAATAATACTCCCAGTAATGTGTCTGAGTGTATAACAGAGCTCCACAGTAATAATACTCCCAGTAATGTGTCTGAGTGTATAACAGAGCTCCACAGCAATAATACTCCCAGTAATGTGTCTGAGTGTATAACAGAGCTCCACAGCAATAATACTCCCAGTAATGTGTCTGAGTGTATAACAGAGCTCCACAGCAATAATACTCCCAGTAATGTGTCTGAGTGTATAACAGAGCTCCACAGCAATAATACTCCCAGTAATGTGTCTGAGTGTATAACAGAGCTCCACAGTAATAATACTCCCAGTAATGTGTCTGAGTGTATAACAGAACCCCACAGCAATAATACTCCCAGTAATGTGTCTGAGTGTATAACAGAGCTCCACAACAATAATACTCCCAGTAATGTGTCTGAGTGTATAACAGAGCTCCACAGTAATAATACTCCCAGTAATGTGTCTGAGTGTATAACAGAGCCCCACAGTAATAATACTCCCAGTAATGTGTCTGAGTGTATAACAGAGCTCCACAGTAATAATACTCCCAGTAATGTGTCTGAGTGTATAACAGAGCTCCACAGCAATAATACTCCCAGTAATGTGTCTGAGTGTATAACAGAGCTCCACAGCAATAATACTCCCAGTAATGTGTCTGAGTGTATAACAGAGCTCCACAGCAATAATACTCCCAGTAATGTGTCTGAGTGTATAACAGAGCTCCACAGTAATAATACTCCCAGTAATGTGTCTGAGTGTATAACAGAGCTCCACAGTAATAATACTCCCAGTAATGTGTCTGAGTGTATAACAGAGCCCCACAGTAATAATACTCCCAGTAATGTGTCTGAGTGAATAACAGAGCTCCACAGCAATAATACTCCCAGTAATGTGTCTGAGTGTATAACAGAGCTCCACAGCGATAACACTCCCAGTAATGTGTCTGAGTGTATAAAAGAGCTCCACAGTAATAATACTCCCAGTAATGTGTCTGAGCGTATAACAGAGCTCCACAGGAATAATACTCTGAGTAATGTGTCTGAGTGTATAACAGAGCTCCACAGCAATAATACTCCCAGTAATGTGTCTGTGTATAACAGAGCTCCACAGCAATAATACTCCCAGTAATGTGTCTGAGTGTATCACAGAGCTCCACAGCAATAATACTCCCAGTAATGTGTCTGAGTGTATCACAGAGCCCCACAGCAATAATACTCCCAGTAATGTGTCTGAGTGTATCACAGAGCTCCACAGCATTAATACTCCCAGTAATGTGTCTGAGTGTATAACAGAGCTCCACAGCAATAATACTCCCAGTAATGTGTCTGAGTGTATAACAGAGCTCCACAGCAATAATACTCCCAGTAATGTGTCTGAGTGTATAACAGAGCTCCACAGCGATAACACTCCCAGTAATGTGTCTGAGTGTATAAAAGAGCTCCACAGTAATAATACTCCCAGTAATGTGTCTGAGCGTATAACAGAGCTCCACAGCAATAATACTCACAGTAATGTGTCTGTGTATAACAGAGCTCCACAGCAATAATACTCCCAGTAATGTGTCTGAGTGTATAACAGAGCTCCACAGCAATAATACTCCCAGTAATGTGTCTGAGTGTGTAACAGAGCCCCACAGTAATAATACTCCCAGTAATGTGTCTGAGTGTATAACAGAGCTCCACAGCAATAATACTCCCAGTAATGTGTCTGAGTGTATAACAGAGCTCCACAGCAATAATACTCCCAGTAATGTGTCTGAGTGTATAACAGAACTCCACAGCAATAATACTCCCAGTAATGTGTCTGTGTGTATAACTGAGTCTGAGCTCCACAGCAATAATACTCCCAGTAATGTGTCTGAGCGTATAACAGAGCTCCACAGCAATAATACTCCCAGTAATGTGTCTGTGTATAACAGAGCTCCACAGCAATAATACTCCCAGTAATGTGTCTGAGTGTATCACAGAGCTCCACAGCAATAATACTCCCAGTAATGTGTCTGAGCGTATAACAGAGCTCCACAGCAATAATACTCCCAGTAATGTGTCTGTGTATAACAGAGCTCCACAGCAATAATACTCCCAGTAATGTGTCTGAGTGTATCACAGAGCTCCACAGCAATAATACTCCCAGTAATGTGTCTGAGTGTATCACAGAGCCCCACAGCAATAATACTCCCAGTAATGTGTCTGAGTGTATCACAGAGCTCCACAGCATTAATACTCCCAGTAATGTGTCTGAGTGTATAACAGAGCTCCACAGCAATAATACTCCCAGTAATGTGTCTGAGTGTATAACAGAGCTCCACAGCAATAATACTCCCAGTAATGTGTCTGAGCGTATAACAGAGCTCCACAGCAATAATACTCCCAGTAATGTGTCTGTGTATAACAGAGCTCCACAGCAATAATACTCCCAGTAATGTGTCTGAGTGTATCACAGAGCTCCACAGCAATAATACTCCCAGTAATGTGTCTGAGTGTATCACAGAGCCCCACAGCAATAATACTCCCAGTAATGTGTCTGAGTGTATCACAGAGCTCCACAGCATTAATACTCCCAGTAATGTGTCTGAGTGTATAACAGAGCTCCACAGCAATAATACTCCCAGTAATGTGTCTGAGTGTATAACAGAGCTCCACAGCAATAATACTCCCAGTAATGTGTCTGAGCGTATAACAGAGCTCCACAGCAATAATACTCACAGTAATGTGTCTGTGTATAACAGAGCTCCACAGCAATAATACTCCCAGTAATGTGTCTGAGTGTATAACAGAGCTCCACAGCAATAATACTCCCAGTAATGTGTCTGAGTGTATAACAGAGCTCCACAGCAATAATACTCCCAGTAATGTGTCTGAGTGTATAACAGAGCCCCACAGTAATAATACTCCCAGTAATGTGTCTGAGTGTATAACAGAGCTCCACAGCAATAATACTCCCAGTAATGTGTCTGAGTGTATAACAGAGCTCCACAGCGATAACACTCCCAGTAATGTGTCTGAGTGTATAAAAGAGCTCCACAGTAATAATACTCCCAGTAATGTGTCTGAGCGTATAACAGAGCTCCACAGCAATAATACTCACAGTAATGTGTCTGTGTATAACAGAGCTCCACAGCAATAATACTCCCAGTAATGTGTCTGAGTGTATAACAGAGCTCCACAGCAATAATACTCCCAGTAATGTGTCTGAGTGTGTAACAGAGCCCCACAGTAATAATACTCCCAGTAATGTGTCTGAGTGTATAACAGAGCTCCACAGCAATAATACTCCCAGTAATGTGTCTGAGTGTATAACAGAGCTCCACAGCAATAATACTCCCAGTAATGTGTCTGAGTGTATAACAGAACTCCACAGCAATAATACTCCCAGTAATGTGTCTGTGTGTATAACTGAGTCTGAGCTCCACAGCAATAATACTCCCAGTAATGTGTCTGAGTGTATAACAGAGCTCCATAGCAATAATACTCCCAGTAATGTGTCTGAGTGAATAACAGAGCTCCACAGCAATAATACTCCCAGTAATGTGTCTGAGTGTATAACAGAGCTCCACAGCAATAATACTCACAGTAATGTGTCTGAGTGTATAACAGAGCTCCACAGCAATAATACTCCCAGTAATGTGTCTGTGTATAACAGAGCTCCACAGCAATAATACTCCCAGTAATGTGTCTGAGTGTATAACAGAGCTCCACAGCAATAATACTCCCAGTAATGTGTCTGAGTGTATAACAGAACTCCACAGCAATAATACTCCCAGTAATGTGTCTGTGTGTATAACTGAGTCTGAGCTCCACAGCAATAATACTCCCAGTAATGTGTCTGAGTGTATAACAGAGCTCCATAGCAATAATACTCCCAGTAATGTGTCTGAGTGAATAACAGAGCTCCACAGCAATAATACTCACAGTAATGTGTCTGAGTGTATAACAGAGCTCCACAGCAATAATACTCCCAGTAATGTGTCTGAGTGTATAACAGAACTCCACAGCAATAATACTCCCAGTAATGTGTCTGTGTGTATAACTGAGTCTGAGCTCCACAGCAATAATACTCCCAGTAATGTGTCTGAGTGTATAACAGAGCTCCATAGCAATAATACTCCCAGTAATGTGTCTGAGTGAATAACAGAGCTCCACAGCAATAATACTCACAGTAATGTGTCTGAGTGTATAACAGAGCTCCACAGCAATAATACTCACAGTAATGTGTCTGAGTGTATAACAGAGCTCCACAGCAATAATACTCCCAGTAATGTGTCTGTGTATAACAGAGCTCCACAGCAATAATACTCCCAGTAATGTGTCTGAGTGTATAACAGAGCTCCACAGCAATAATACTCCCAGTAATGTGTCTGAGTGTATAACAGAGCTCCACAGCAATAATACTCCCAGTAATGTGTCTGAGTGTGTATCAGAGCTCCACAGCAATAATACTCCCAGTAATGTGTCTGAGTGTATAACTGAGTCTGAGCTCCACAGCAATAATACTCCCAGTAATGTGTCTGAGTGTATAACAGAGCTCCATAGCAATAATACTCCCAGTAATGTGTCTGAGTGAATAACAGAGCTCCACAGCAATAATACTCCCAGTAATGTGTCTGAGTGTATAACAGAGCCCCACAGCAATAATACTCCCAGTAATGTGTCTGAGTGTATAACAGAGCTCCACAGCAATAATACTCCCAGTAATGTGTCTGAGTGTATAACAGAGCTCCACAGCAGTAATACTCCCAGTAATGTGTATGTGTGTATAACAGAGCTCCACAGCAATAATACTCCCAGTAATGTGTCTGAGTGTATAACAGAGCTCCACAGCAATAATACTCCCAGTAATGTGTCTGAGTGTATAACAGAGCTCCACAGCAATAATACTCCCAGTAATGTGTATGTGTGTATAACAGAGCTCCACAGCAATAATACTCCCAGTGATGTGTCTGAGTGTATAAACAGAGCTCCACAGCAATAATACACCCAGTAATGTGTCTGTGTGTATAACAGAGCTCCACAGCAATAATACTCTCAGTAATGTGTCTGAGTGTATCACAGAGCTCCGCAGCAATAATACTCCCAGTAATGTGTCTGAGTGTATAACAGAGCTCCACAGCAATAATACTCCCAGTAATGTGTCTGAGTGTATAACAGAGCTCCACGGCAATAATACTCCCAGTAATGTGTCTGTGTGAATAACAGAGCTCCACAGCAATAATACTCCCAGTGATGTGTCTGAGTGTATAAACAGAGCTCCACAGCAATAATACACCCAGTAATGTGTCTGTGTGTATAACAGAGCTCCACAGCAATAATACTCTCAGTAATGTGTCTGAGTGTATCACAGAGCTCCGCAGCAATAATACTCCCAGTAATGTGTCTGAGTGTATAACAGAGCTCCACAGCAATAATACTCCCAGTAATGTGTCTGAGTGTATAACAGAGCTCCACGGCAATAATACTCCCAGTAATGTGTCTGTGTGAATAACAGAGCTCCACAGCAATAATACTCCCAGTAATGTGTCTGAGTGTATAACAGAGCTCCACAGCAATAATACTCACAGTAATGTGTCTGAGTGTATAACAGAGCTCCACAGCAGTAATACTCCCAGTAATGTGTATTTAAACTACAATAAATGTGTTTAGAAATCAGGCTGTGTAAATAGGATACATTGTTCTTATTCAAAATTACATTTTTGTTCTATAAATTATTAGTACGTTACTTAAAACGTCTCAGAACAGCCCTGCCCCGCCGCACTCAAAGCACATAAAGTGTAAGCACCCCTCTTTGTCCGTTTCAAATGTTGGGAGGTATGTATAATATATTTCCATGGTTTCCATGGAAACTGCACCCCAGACGTAGCATTACGGTTATTAAGAAAAATGGTCAACATTTAGAATTTTGCCCCCAGAATTATGGTGGCTCCCCATTTTTATAACGTTGCCACAGAATCTTCCTTAAAGAAAAACGGTTTTAATTCTTATTACAGAATGGATAAGAAAATCTTTAAATAATGTTTAATACCAATGAATACATTTCATTAGAAACTGTTACTTCCTAAGTTTTTTAATATTATATTTACTTATCCCTGCATTTAGGAAATATGTATTGTGGTCTGAAAAAGACAATTATTTGTAAAAAATCCAAATCACTTTATCCTGCAGGTAAACGCCTCCATTTTAGTTCTCTGTCAGTCATTCTTATAAGCTCTGACCTGGTAGAAAAAGTATACTGAGAATATAAACTGTAGCTGGGTTATTCAAAATTCAAAGTCAGTTCAAATGTAATCAAATGTAAGACCAAAATAGCTGAACCAGAAGCATAGATGTCTTGGAAAATGTTTCCAAGCGCAGCTGTTTTGGCCTTAAATTTCATATTCGCTTTGATTCCCCAACAATTTTCACTTTATTGAATAGCCCAGTTTGGTGGTTTTTGTTTGGTTTTTCAGTTTGTGTCATAAGATTCCAACCATGTCAGTTCCCGATGTATAAAACTAATATCTCATTCATTCTACATTGGAACCTTTTTTTCTGGTTCCATCAGACTGGCTGTGGCCTAATAAAATGTCAGAAATGAGTATTGAATTACGCCTCACCTTTATAGGTGGCGAATATTTAGCAAAGACCCCCAATGATGACATTGCCACTTGATGTGTGGAGGCCGCGGGAAGGTAGGTTTTACTTACCTAACGCTGTCCCTTGCAGCCTGCATTCTTTAGATCTTCTGCCAGGAGCACACGTCGGCACTGTACTCTTGTGCATGCGCGAGAGTACAACATTGATGACTATGGAGGATCCCGCAAGAGCTACCATAGACAATGCCTTATGCCTCACAGCCATCACTACTTACAGCTGGGGGAAATTACTCAACATTACTGAGGCAGCTGTGCTTTTTGCCAGGTTTTGTCAAGCGTAGGAAAACGCATATGACAATGTAGTCACTACTTTGTCTTATGATATTTTATGGCTGCTTGAACATTTTATAAAGATTTTATTTTTATGAAATACTTTTTCTCGTGGGGTGGGGGAGTGACAGAGCCTCTCTAACCCAAGTTATAGGTGATTTTCAATGTTTATTCAATTATGTAATTTCGACAGAAGTGAAAGTTCCCCTTTTTTTTCTGAAACACCACGTATCTGTACAGACGGTGTTTTTCAAGAAATGAAATTGGCTCAGAAAACTTTATTGAAATACCCATCACAAGCACACGTGAAGAAGCCGTAACACAGGCTTCCCCAAACTCCGGCCCTCCTGATGTTGATGTACTCCGACTCCCATGATTCTCAGCCTATTTCATTCATAGAATCATGGGAGTTGTAGTTCAGCAACATCAGGAGGGCCAGAGTTTGGGGAAGCCTGCCGTAACTCTTGGTGACCTGCATGGGATTTGGCTACCTGGTTTAGTAAAACATAGACTTTGGTATACCAGGAAATGTACTAAAATAAGGATTTTCTTATTTATATACATTGTGGAAAAAACGACTTGCGTACGCAGTGTATATAATACAAGCAAGCTTTCATTGCAAAACATAAAAAATGCTTAAAACATTTTATGATGTTTTTCTTTCATGTATGAGCACGACTGTCTATTGTTTACTGGGTAACAGTTTTTATACTTTTTTTTTTTTTTTCCCCACAGTTCTTTTGAACGTGGTTGTTACTGCTTGCCAAACAAATCTAATTTGAACAATGTTTCTCTGTGTTTGTGAATGTTGCAAACGATTTGTGTTTTTGTGTTTATAATTGCTGTTAATGTGTGCGCACATGTGGTGCAGCACACAGCCTCAGATGCCTCCATACTTCTGGTTAATGGTTTGACTACAATGTATCCCAGTCCAGCTCCAAAAAATATGTCAACATAAAATTAAGTGGGGCATTCTATTGTGGATTAAAAACCGTGCATGTTATTCACTAAACACAGAATTTTCCGAAACTAAATCCGAATGGAAAACCTGAGGCAAAAATAACTGTTCGGGAAAAAAAATCTTTAAATTTTTTCCATTCTAGCTAATTTTTTCCATTCGGAGTTAATTTTTAAAAATGATGTAGTTTAGTGAATAACTCTGAGAGTTATGGTGACATAAACTGTCATAGATCCTTAAGGGATTAAATCATTAACTATGTACGGTAATTTATAAAATATCTAAAAATAAAATGTAATGTATAAAATATGTTGAGTAAACCCATCCCACAAGTCTTTTTTAAGGCAGCGTACCAGAATTCTTCTGACGTAAGTGATCAGAAATATTTTATATTTGCCAGTACTAAGGGACGGGTACCAAAAGGAGCCCAGGAAAATATAAATAGATATAAAATAAGAAAAACGGAAAGTCCAAACACAGCGATAGAGATTCCAGTTAGATTTGCACTGATATCAGAGTGGCTATGCCTGCAGCATTTATTGCATTGAACGGTTCTGTTGCAATAAGGAACTAATTCAACCAATGGAACAGGCCCCACATAATATAAATCCCATTATATTGGCTCGTAAAACAAATCCAACATCATAAAAAAGCACATATTAAAAAGTCAAATTATTGCCGTGGTATACAAAATGTAACCTTTTTTTTGTGATACATAAAACTTTTAGAGTCGTTATTTAATAGGAAATTCTTAAATCCTCGATTAATATAACATAACTGTTTTAAGGATAGAAAAATGACTGTAATTTCTTTGCCAGGAAATAATTAAGGCCTGCTTCCTAACGTTATGTTTCATGTAATGCACCATAATGTGATTATACTGCATGTAACCTAATCTCGGCCAATTATATGGGACATGCAAGCTTTAAGGACTAATGCTAAATACCGTTTTCTATTGGAAAATATTCGCTTTCACTGGAAACCAATCTGATGCTGATAAATGACGTTCTTTAGTAGCATTTATTTAAAAAAGTCAAAGTGGATTTTTATGTCTGGCTGTCACATTTCACTAGAAGCTAGAGACTGCTAAAGAGTAATTTTTAAATTTTATTTATTATCATGTGTTTTTGTTTTTTATCGTGACAAACTGACTCATGTCAAAAGGAAGGTAAAAAAAATATACTTTCTCTGAAGATAATTGCTCTACTGTACGTTATGTAATACTTGCTAAGTAGGACCAACAGCAATAGCTAGGCAAGGGTTTTAATGGTGTAACCCAGCAAGACCTGCACTTCAAAGACTTGCCAGTAGAGGCATTCTCATAGAATTTTAAAGCTAACAGAGCAAAGTTAAGAAAGGGACTCTATAGGCAGCCAGACAACTTATCTCATGAAGTGTTCTGGGTGCCATGTCCCTCTAGTTTTGATCCTGCAAGTAAAAGCATTGAGGTTCTGCAGGAACAACTTGTTCCTAACAGGTTGTCATTGCCTCTAGTGTCAGTAATGCATCTGACAGCCACTAGAGGCGCTTTAGCAGAAGTAGCTGAGTAGAACTCTATTTTAATGAGGTCATAGACCCCATCTGATTGGCCCAGTGTTTTGCAGTGCATGTGAACTAGCCTCTCAATGCTTTGGTGATCTAAGCCAAGAAGGTGGGGCCAGCCACGGATAGAGAAGTGCAGTCTGGGAGAAGAGTTGAGTAAACATACGGTAGTTCTTATCCTAGCGGTGGAGGGATTGCCTAAATGGTGAATAGGACACTATTGTGTTTGGAATACACATTTATATTCTTAATGCTATAGTGTTCCTTTAAAGCCTCGATTTAATATTGTTGAATAATATTTTCAAATTATTTTATATTTTTGGATAAACTTTTTTAAAATTAATATTTCAAAATATTAAAATATGAAAAAATATATACTATATAATAAATCAAGATATTTTTCATAATATTAAATCAGTTCAAATAGTTTAGTCGAAAATATTAAAAGAGCACTATAATGTTAGAAATACAAAGCTGTATTCCTAATGCTGTAGTGTCCATGTCCCTAACTTAATAGCCGCTCCACCCCACTAGTTTGGTAATTTAAGGGTTAAAACCATTTCTTTCTCTTACCTCTGGCTCGGTCTCCTCCTCCTGCGACGTCACAGCAATGGTGGAACCTAATGTACATGTGCCGCTAGCATCACGTGAGCTGTAAAGTTTCCCCATAACAATCAATGCTTTCCTATGGGGAATTTGAAGACGTTAGATTTCATCATGCAATGCTTGAGGAGGTCCAACGTTGTGTCACGGAGTAAGACTCAATTAGGGAAGATAGCCACTAGAGGGGGAGTTAAACCAGCAATGTAATCATTGCAGTTTCTCTTAAAGTGCAACGTTTACATTGCAGGATTAACCAGACCGGTCAGTCAATGAGATGAGGTGGTCTGGGTGCCTGTAGTGTCCCTTCAATTCAGCTGAAAAGCTTATCCAACAATAGTAAATCAAGGCCTAACTTTGTTCTGCCATCAAGGGGGGGGGGGGGGGTAAAGTTAAGCTGTCCGCTGAGCTTCTTTTTCCATTTTTTTAGTTAGTCATGCTGCCCCCATCCCCACCTAACTCACACACATCTTGGTTATTGTTATTAATAAAGGAAGGGGGTAGGTAGGTTTTATATATTTTTTTTTTATGAGGAAAGAGAAGGTGTGTCTATATCTGCACACGCCCTCCATTTTCCTGATGTTCTCTGGTGCTTGGCTTCTATGGCCACCCAGGGAAAGTCTACAATAAACGCAGCTCAAACACCTCACTTATACTGAAAAAAATATATATCTAGACGTTCAAAGTGCTAATGATGGCGATACTTCTACTATCTCTTCAGCCAGATAATGTAAAGCATCCTAAGAGGGCCCTGGCACTTAACCAGACTCGTCACCAGCAGGCCGCTGACACCGTCTCCTGCTATTTTTGTCAAACCATTTTCAAGCTGAGGTTTCACTGGGCACCCTTAGGCCCGACCCATCACTTAACACATTGCTGTTGTGGAAATTACACATGTGGGCAGATATCAGTTTTATCCGAATTTAGATGACATTTATTGACTGAATGTGCCATCTGACACAGCAGGCTGTAGTGGTTATAGTGTGTAAAGTGCAAATTTTAATTGGGGAAAACATTTAAAGACATAGTAATGGTGTGGATAGCTGCAGGTTTCCCCACTCAGAGATTCCTATGCTGTATATAGATCCCCATATTGGCTGGAAGGTGTGAGCATGTAACCTTCTACTTGCTAACAGAATATTACTCTGGTAGAGGAACCTATTCAACACATTGTTTAAAAATGTGTTGAATACAATTTAAACTCCGGATGTCTGTATTAGAATAAAAATATCACCAGGAAGAAATTAGTTACATGCTACCCCACGATAAAGCAGCCAGTGTTTGGGATAGGCCTAGCACATACAGCAGAAATATATATACATACTTACCAGCAGCTGAGACTCTCTGATCCATGTATGGAGAAGAGTTACGTTCCTACAGGGCTCTAAGCACTTTGCTGGTTTGGGGACCCACTTGACATTAGGGGTGGTGAATGGGCCAAGCCAAATCATGACTCCAGGGTCCCTGCTAATCCCTTAATCCTGCTATGATCTTGTTTTGGCCATGTCCTATATTCAGTAGAATCCAGCCACAAGAGAGGTCCTGCGCAAAAATTGTAAGCAGTAGAAAATTAACTAATGTAGAATACAGTTCAGGCAGCTAGTGAGTAATTAACTTGTGTTTTGATACAGCTGACCCTACAATTTGAAAGTGATAAGATAAACAGAATTCTTAAATATAAACAGTCCACATCAGGTTATCGGAGATATCCAACAGATAGATCACCGGATGGACAACATCTTCCATGATGCTTTGGCAGCCTTCAACAACATTTGGGGATCTGCTCTGTGGCCACCTCTGATATACTATACTATATACTATAAATGTGTGACTCCCTTAAGGAAATATTTGTGCAGTCTCTGTGTTCGTACTGTGAATAATAGGTATATTTTAAGAGAGTGTTGACTTATGTGACTCAGTGGTTTGGGTTGAAAACTACCAACGTCTTTTGTATGTAAGTGGTTAAACTTGTGCATTTGTTTTCTCCCAAATATCGATTTCTACAAATTTGGGACAACAGACAACTTGTTCGAATTTACAAACTCATAAAACAACATATAGATAAAGCACAAAGCAAGCAATATGTCTGCCCCACCAAAAAAAGAAATATCATTGATGGCTTAGGGACAGGCTCTAAATGTTGATTTTGTTGTTTTTGTGTTTTTCACCTTTTTTTCACAATACTGATTGTCTGTTTGTTTGTTATCTCATCAATTTTGTTTTTTCTGAAATGATTGCATGGGTGAAGCATTGCCTAAATACATAAACACACAGGACCACATACTAGAGATGAATGAGTTTGGGTTCACTGATCATCCGGTTGAATTTCCCATATTGCCCATTGGCTAATCATATGTCGTTTAAATATGTCGTTTACAACAGTGGTAAATTAGCCCACATTGATATATTGATATTTTTAATAATAAGAATTTACTATTTATTTGAGATAAATATTTCTAATGGGTCGTATAGTAAACCATGAACTGCCTTGGAGTGGAAACACAATTTGGTAAATTATAACAGCTATGCTTGAGAATACTGTATTTCTCCTCTGATTGACTTTCTTATACTCAGGGGGGAGTCCAAGAATAAATGCAGAGAGCTGTCACCAGTGATGGCTGCAGGGAATTGGCTGTGTCTATGGAGGATTTTTCCGTCTTGCGGGATCCTCCACAGACCTCAATGCATGCACAAGAGTACAGCAGTGACGTTGGCTCCTGGCGTTGAAGAGGAGCAGACCAAACATGATGGTGGCGCCTGCTAGGGACAGGTTCAGGAAAGTAAATCTCACCTTATCTCTCCCACCCCAGCCATCGGACCCCCAGTGACGATGTCCTCATCGGGGGTCTTTGCGAATTCGGCAAAGTCCTCCGATGGTGGAAGAGCCAGTTTAAAGGACCAGTAAAGGCATCTAGACCACTTTATCGCAATTAACTGGTCTAGGTGCAAGGACCCTTTAGTTTTAACACTATAATCTAAACAATTGTAGTTCAGTAGATGATTAATGTTTGCAGGGAATTTGTTAGGAAAATAGTCTCTTGTGGCTGTCTTCCTGACAAAGTCTGCTCATAGACTGAGTGCGCATGCGCACTCCCAATGCTTTCCTATGGTGAAGCATTGGATTGGCTGAGATCATCAGGCTTGATGATTTCAGCCAGGGGGTGGGGAGGTCGTGGTGATACCACACGGTGAGGTAGTGCATGTTAATGAAACCTACCTTTTAAGCCTTCTTGGGTAGGCAGACACCTAAATAGGCAGGTTAACATTATAGTGTTAGGAGGAATACATGTTTGTATTCCTTTAATAATGAACACAACGAATCATTAAAGCATGACTGGCCTGGAAGTCAAAGAGAATTCTAAGTGAATTTCACATTTTACTCCAAAATAGCTGAACTAAAGGAAGTTTCCAACGTACCTATATTTTAAGTTGTTTTTGGTCTAAAATTTGAAATATACTGCGAATTCACCGCTATACAGTGAATATTGCAAATTCAGTTTTCAGTTCAATATTTAGCAATTATCCCTTTAAGTAATTAGACAGGAGGGTGTTTTGAATTCCTTAAAGGGATACTATAGTGCTAGAAATGCAAAGTTATAGTCCTAGCACTATAGCTCTCTCATGCCTCCACCACTCTCACGCCCCTCCCCCCCTCGGGCATAGTAGGGGTTAAAGTACCCTAACAGTACTTTCAAGCGCCAACGTCACCTGTCTGGGGGCACAAATGCGCATGCCGCAAACACATTAGACCCTCCCAATTGCTGCAATTCTTTCCTCTGTGGAAGTGACTGACGCTGGATTTTTAAAAGTCACCTAACCACCAGGAAGTGCCTCTAGTGGCAGTCTTAACCCTGCAATGTAATTATTGCAGTTTCTCAGAGGCTGCAATAATTACCACTGCAGTGTTAAGGGGACAGGGACACTGCGCCAAGACCACTTCAATAAGCCGAAGTGGTCTGGGTGCCTATAGTGTCTCTTTAAACTGGGAATTGTGATGAATTGACAAGTAAACTGCAAATTTCAGGCCAATTTAGCTAAATTCACCTCTTTTAGCATTCATTTTGCAATTCCTTAGTCACTACTCCACACATCCTTATTTAGTGAATACAATGCTTATTCTTTTTTTTTTTTTTTTTTTTTTTAGAAAAAAAAAGCAACTTTAACCCCTTAAGGACACATGACATGTGTGACATGTCATGATTCCCTTTTATTCCAGAAGTTTGGTCCTTAAGGGGTTAAACCATTACATTCTATTCCATTTTTTGTTTGGCTGGAGGGAGTCGACATTCTTTATTTTTTTGGCACAAAGAACCAATGTTTTTAAATTGTAATTGAAATCCTGGGACTCGTTTTCAATTATTTTTTGAGCTTGAGGGACAGAAATACATGAACTCCTCTCATTTGTTTCCCACACTTCCCACAATATTACCATTATTTTGTGCATTCTTAATGATGTTTTAATGTGCATTAAAAAAAATATCAGTGTTTTACTACCCTTAAAGAATTTACCCAATTTCATAATATTCTACCTTAAAAGGAATCTTGGCCATATAAAGAAAGAGGTAGGGTTAGTGCAGTACCAAAAAGTAAATTGTAAATTAAACAGGCTATCTGTGTACAGCCTTCACCTCTTTCTGTTGCTGAACAGTGATATAGACCAAGGGCAGATGCAAAGTGCACAAAAAGTGCTAATGGTGTTTATTTGAAGGACCATAAATAGAGTACAAACACACTGCCTGTTGACAAACAATAGCTCCAATGTAGGACTACCTTCTCCAGGGACTGTTTTCCTGTTTTGCAAATGTGTACTTTTAGTTCCAATCTGTCGTTTGTTGCCCAAGGTCTTGTCGTAGGTCAGTGAGAAGACTGTCTGAATCAATGGGACAATTCCAAGGGTTGAATTGGAAGCTTCTCAGCATGAATAGGTGGGTAAGACGTTGATAGATAGATACATTTGTTGGAATAAAGGGCTTGTATTTTTTTTTTTCTTTATAGAATTCACAATTCTTAATTTAATGAATTTTAATGCAGCGTTGAGATACATGTAATGCAAGTAAAAGTCATCAATTCAATACTATTCACTGTACGTGCTAAACCAAAGTTGGAAACCGCAACCATGGGGAGTCCAAGAGAATTTTATATGAAAAAGGTCTATGGATACCAAAAAAGTTGCGGGGGCAACGAGGCAACATAATCTTGAGTTTCTGCCTAAAAGGATTAGAGTCAACAGTTAAAGCCTCTAGCTGACAGGTAGCACGAGGTGGAGAATTCTAGATTAAGGAATGGTTTGCAGAAAAGAAAAATGTCAATCTTTGAGGTCTTAATCCAAATTTTCTGATAATTTTCATGTGTCATCAATAGAGGCTGTACATTTTTCTATGGACAGGATAAATCATACCTTAGCTTTGACTTGTGGATCAGTAGGGTGTAAAGATTTCATTTTTAGTTTTACGTAATCTGGATCTGCTTTAACATATGTTTAATCAAAAGCTCGAGAGCCTCTAAAAAGTATTCCCATTTGTTTTTCTTTCCAAATTACAATTCTGAATTCCCAGTATCAAGGGTTCTCTGAGAACCAGTTTTAGAATCAGTTGGTGACCACAGTTTGTGAGTTTCTACAAAGAAATTTGGAAGATGGGCTATTAAAGGGTTCATATTTTGAAGGGTCTTGGGGTCAGTTTGTTTTGAATATTCCCAGGCATAACAATGCAGATGCATGTATCCTACAGAGTTAGTGTTCCCTTAGGATTAATCATGATTAAACTTCAAATATTAATTAAATCAGATGCTGTGTGGCCACAATGAACATACCAAAGTGAAACCATCTGACAATCATGGCTCTAATATTACTAGTTAAAGAAATTATTTAGTGTTAGGAATACAATGTTATAAAAAACTTTAGTGTTAGGAATAGAATGTTATGAAATACTTTAGTGTTAGGAATTCTAACACTAACGTGTTCCTCTGCCCCCGTGTACCTTCCCCGGCGATGTAAAGGGTTAAATAACGTTTATTCAATTACTGTCAGGATACCTGTGGTTTGTCAGGCTGTGATTCAGCCTGGGGATCTCCTCCAGACGGAGTGGGATTGTCCTCAGCCTCCTTCACTCCTTCACAGTGGTTCTGGTGCCGGCTGGTGTGACTCAGCCCCTTTTAATGACGCTGTAACGGATCGACGGGCACCCCGACTGGGTACCTCCGTTGAAGGATGCTCCTAGCACTTCCTGAGGGTTTCCAGCACTCCAGCAGACACCATAACCACCGTAGACTCCTTCAGAGAGCAAAACAGGAACAAGCTCTTACAAGAGCTTAGGAGTGATATAGCAAGGGAGTATGACTAGCATTGAAATCCCTTGTAGCAGATTCCCCCAATAAGAGACGGCACTCCAAATTGAGGGTGAAGTAGAACTAGTTTTACTTGGCACCAAAGGGTTTAACACATACAGGACCGCCCACAGGGTTTTTCAGAACAACCAATAAAAACATTACAACACATACAATAAAGTAAACCACTCCCAGCAGAAACCCTCCCCTCTGCCTGTGATACAATTATCTCAAGACAATAGACTAACTTAATTAGCACAGGCAGAAAATATACAGTTTTTACATAATTCTTATAACTTTAAAAGTATGCATGCAATATTAAAGTATGCATGCAAATATTTAAAAGTTACATATTTGAAATCAACGTCCTTCAAATATAAATATACTCATAAATCATTTAAATTGGTCCAGTGGTTCAAAAGTTAGGTCGAAAGTCCTTTGTGACCACTGAAGCATGGCTTTTCCAGCCCTAACCAGTTCCACAGAGTAAGGTAAGGTAAGGTAGCCCCACCATAGATTGCTAGGTACTCTTTAAGCTAGGCTAGGCAAGAACAATATGCTCAATTACATTTCTATTTCAGGCTACTTTGAAATGGTAAATTACGTTAGTTTGCCAGTTCTGCTTGTTGTCTCGGTTATCACGTTGAGGCAGGCAGGGAATATTATTATCCCGTGGATCTCTGTTGTCGCTGTCATCCCACGTCACACTTTGCCTTGATAGAAAAATCAGTCGATTTCGGGTACACCGCTGGTGAGGTGACGACAGGGTAGTGGAGTGGAAAGGGTTCTCGGATCTCTGCTGTGTTGAGGCGCTCTAATGGCTTTGCGGGGCCTTGCTGCTGCCTGGCTGTCTTTGTGCTTTGCGAGGTCTTCCATTGTGGTGTAAAGTGCGGTCTTCCATGAGTTGTGTGCGGCTCTTTGTGTGGGAGACCGGCTCCCCTTCATGTCTGTGGTGAAGGTGTTAGCTTGTGTGCCTCCAGTGTGGTCCCTTGTGATGCGGGTACTGGTTTGCTGTGCCCCCGTATCCTCCGCTTGTTTCGGGCCCGGCTTGGAACTGGGGTCGGAGCCCCGGGTCGCGTCCCAGAAGGTATGTCTCGTGTCGGGGCGCTTTGGTATGAGTTTACCTCTGGTTGTTGTGGGTAGTGGGGTAGCCTGTGCCTGTTAGCACCTTGCTTTGTGAGCGCTTGGTCGTTGCAGGCTACTCTTAGTGTCTTCGGCGCGCATGGCGTCCACCATCTTATTGAGGTGCTTAGGCCGCAGCTCACAGTGGTGAAGCTGCTGGGACTTAGTTGGCCTGTTGTTGTCGTGGCCACTGGGTTAGGACCGGTATCACCCCCGTCGGTCCAGAGGGGGTGGGGGAACAGGATCAGGTCTGCGCCGATTTGGATTTATTGCATGCTACTATATCCTTATGTAAATTGTATAACAACTAAGTCCGTTGTACCATGTCTAGTGCAGGCTTTTTTCCTCTCAGTACCCTCTTTCCATTTTTGTGTTTTTTTTTAATATAACATTTTGCAAGTCTAAAATTGCTAAAATAAGCAATCATGAGAAATGCAAGTTAATAAATGTATTTTTTATTTTAAATTCAAAAGATGCTATACACTGACAAGAGTTTGGCCAATGTAATTCTTGAAAGGCACCCCATAGTCTTGAAACAAGTACAGAAGTCTGAAACTTTTTAATATGGTTGTTCCCATGGTGGAACAACTTTGAGGGTGAAAGGGTATCTGTGTTTTGCTGTTCCTAATGACTGAACTTGTCTCTTTTGATAAGCACACTTTTCAGGGTCATTAATTGAGAGTGTCAGAAAATTGAAATGATTCCCAATGGAGATATTATTAAATCTGTTTCTCCGTCTTTGTGTGTGTGTTCCTGATTAAGATTGTCAGGTCTCCTTTACTGTAAAACAAGTGAGATTCACAGACGTCTGAAGAGACTCGCATTTCTTTCAGGAAAAAAAAAAAAAAAGACTGTAGGGAGATTCTAGATGATCCTGAGAATTCCATTCATCTACAACACAACCATTTCTCTGGAGACCACAGCCTGTTAACACACATTTGTTATCTCAAGATTATAAATATACCAAAAAATATTCTAGATCATCTTGGCACTTTGATGTTCCCATCCTTCCATGGTCCGTATATGTATGAAGATTATGGTTTACATACCACCAAGATGTTCCAATGATCATGTTATGATTACTATTACATCATATACAAAACATGTTCTATAGATAGATCTCCTTAGAAAGCTATGATTCTGTAAAGATTTTACACAGGAGTCTGTGTGTGTGTGGCAAGGGGAAGATTAGGGAGTGTTTTGTGACTTTATCAACCTTGGTTTTGTTTTACTTAGTTAAGATATCATTGGCTTTTCTTAGCTGGGTCAGAGAGATAAAGAGATTTAAACACAGACAATGCATAAAGCCTTCAAGAAGCTACACTTTTTGCTGATGAAACATTATGATATTACCCCTTTAACTATCTATTTCAATTCTACAGTAAATATATATATATATATATATATATATATATATATATATATATATATATATATATATATATATATATATTTTAAGTTGGCAGATCTAGTTTAAGTCGTCTAGAATATCATCCCAGATTCCCAGCCCATACATCCCAACACGTGTGCCGTGTCCCGTGGTTTTGTATATTCTGTTTGGCATCTCTGTGACATCTTTGGGAAATAGTCTGTGAGTGCGGAAACAGATATTGTGTATTCACATTAAGATTATTTAATGTTCTGTTACAATGTTAGTTGTACCTGCGTTTCATCATGTCATTTAATTGACGCCGACATCACTGGCTGTCACGCCTCCATATGACCTCACAACCGTCTAGCCACTAGTTCCCAGTTTTCGATTCCACCTTAAAATATTTTTGTGCATTTTCCCTACAATTATTTGTTTATTCCTTTTGAACGACTTCGAAGAAAACTATGCAATATGTGTATATTTTTCTAAGCATTTATTCTTAGCCTTTTTTTCCTGTCTTGTCAGTTTCCTATCTCCATTCTTCCAGTTATTTATGGTATAATTTAAAGATGATGCCACAAATGAAATATGTAGCATTCCCCCTCCATTATCCAATTAATCTCCAATAAACTATTATTACTTTCTTCAAAATATACAGTATCCTGTCCTTGGAGGAAATTCATGCCAGATGTGTGTGTGTGTGTGTGTGTGTGTGTTTAAATGGTTATTGGCCGATAAGGGTCAGTAACTAAAAATAATTGTTAAAGTAATTGTTGAATTTTTAATATTTTTTTTTTATGACTTAAAAATGAAGCTCATCCCTAATTGTCAGTAAAAAGGAAATCCGTGTAATAAATTACTCCGGAATGCTGTTTAGTGATGTATTCCAGAGGTATGAGGCAGCTTGGGAAAGAGGGGGAAAAAAAGAGAGGAATGGAAGACACGGGTCATGGGACACACGCATGCCTCCCTACTGTCTTGGAATTGTCTCTTAATTTGTGGGCCACTGTCCTGGGTTATACGTTCATTGCTGCAATTATTTGGATTATTGAAAATGGCTTTGAAGAGCGATATGGATTAAGCATACATGACAGTACAAACCAAAGAAAAGAAAATGTTACTTGCGCTTTCTCCTTAATCCCTATGTATATTTAGACAAATGGAGGTCATTTAGTTGCTCCAATGGCCATTGGAGGGATGCCCGCCTGCCAACGTCAAGGCAGACCCCCCTAAGCGGGTCCTAACACTGACCCTTCAGCCTGCTTCCTTGAGCTTCTGGCAAAGATATCTCTAATGAGACAGAAAGGGGTATTTTTTATATACACCCCTTTACTTATTAACCCTTAATAGGGAACACATGGGATGGGTAGCAGCATTGGAACCAGGCTGTGTGATACAAAGTAAATACAAATACAAAAAGAGAAGTCCTGCGCTTTTTTGTATTTGTATTTACTTTGTATCACACAGCCTGGTTACAATGCTGCTACCCATCCCATGTGTTCCCTATTAAGGGTTAATAAGTAAAGGGGTGTATATAAAAAATACCCCTTTCTGTCTCATTAGAGATATCTTTGCCAGAAGCTCAAGGAAGCAGGCTGAAGGGTCAGTGTTAGGACCCGCTTAGGGGGGTCTGCCTTGAAGTTGGCAGGCGGGCATCCCTCCAATGGCCATTGGAGCAACTAAATTACCTCCATTTGTCTAAATATACATAGGGATTAAGGAGAAAGCGCAAGTAACATTTTCTTTTCTTTGGTTTTTACTATATATTGGGGCTGATGTGTGTTGTAGTCCTTGCTGCTTAAGCGCAGGACTTCTCTTTTTGTATTTGTATTTACTTTGTATCACACAGCCTGGTTACAATGCTGCTACCCATCCCATGTGTTCCCTATTAAGGGTTAATAAGTAAAGGGGTGTATATAAAAAATACCCCTTTCTGTCTCATTAGAGATATCTTTGCCAGAAGCTCAAGGAAGCAGGCTGAAGGGTCAGTGTTAGGACCCGCTTAGGGGGGTCTGCCTTGACGTTGGCAGGCGGGCATCCCTCCAATGGCCATTGGAGCAACTAAATGACCTCCATTTGTCTAAATATACATAGGGATTAAGGAGAAAGCGCAAGTAACATTTTCTTTTCTTTGGTTTTTACTATATATTGGGGCTGATGTGTGTTGTAGTCCTTGCTGCTTAAGCACAGGACTTCTCTTTTTGTATTTGTATTTACTTTGTATCACACAGCCTGGTTACAATGCTGCTACCCATCCCATGTGTTCCCTATTAAGGGTTAATAAGTAAAGGGGTGTATATAAAAAATACCCCTTTCTGTCTCATTAGAGATATCTTTGCCAGAAGCTCAAGGAAGCAGGCTGAAGGGTCAGTGTTAGGACCCGCTTAGGGGGGTCTGCCTTGACGATGGCAGGTGGGCATTTCCTCCAATGGCCATTGGAGCAATTAAATGACCTCCATTTGTCTAAATATACATAGGGATTAAGGAGAAAGCGCAAGTAACATTTTCTTTTCTTTGGTTTTTACTATATATTGGGGCTGATGTGTGTTGTAGTCCTTGCTGCTTAAGCGCAGGACTTCTCTTTTTGTATTTGTATTTACTTTGCATCACACAGCCTGGTTACAATGCTGCTACCCATCCCATGTGTTCCCTATTAAGGGTTAATAAGTATAGGGGTGTATATAAAAAATACCCCTTTCTGTCTCATTAGAGATATCTTTGCCAGAAGCTCAAGGAAGCAGGCTGAAGGGTCAGTGTTAGGACCCGCTTAGGGGGGTCTGCCTTGACGTTGGCAGGCGGGCATTTCCTCCAATGGCCATTGGAGCAACTAAATGACCTCCATTTGTCTAAATATACATAGGGATTAAGGAGAAAGCGCAAGTAACATTTTCTTTTCTTTGGTTTTTACTATATATTGGGGCTGAGGTGTGTTGTAGTCCTTGCTGCTTAAGCGCAGGACTTCTCTTTTTGTATTTGTATTTACTTTGCATCACACAGCCTGGTTACAATGCTGCTACCCATCCCATGTGTTCCCTATTAAGGGTTAATAAGTAAAGGGGTGTATATAAAAAATACCCCTTTCTGTCTCATTAGAGATATCTTTGCCAGAAGCTCAAGGAAGCAGGCTGAAGGGTCAGTGTTAGGACCCGCTTAGGGGGGTCTGCCTTGAAGTTGGCAGGCGGGCATCCCTCCAATGGCCATTGGAGCAACTAAATGACCTCCATTTGTCTAAATATACATAGGGATTAAGGAGAAAGCGCAAGTAACATTTTCTTTTCTTTGGTTTTTACTATATATTGGGGCTGATGTGTGTTGTAGTCCTTGCTGCTTAAGCGCAGGACTTCTCTTTTTGTATTTGTATTTACTTTGTATCACACAGCCTGGTTACAATGCTGCTACCCATCCCATGTGTTCCCTATTAAGGGTTAATAAGTAAAGGGGTGTATATAAAAAATACCCCTTTCTGTCTCATTAGAGATATCTTTGCCAGAAGCTCAAGGAAGCAGGCTGAAGGGTCAGTGTTAGGACCCGCTTAGGGGGGTCTGCCTTGACGTTGGCAGGCGGGCATCCCTCCAATGGCCATTGGAGCAACTAAATGACCTCCATTTGTCTAAATATACATAGGGATTAAGGAGAAAGCGCAAGTAACTTTTTCTTTTCTTTGGTTTTTACTATATATTGGGGCTGATGTGTGTTGTAGTCCTTGCTGCTTAAGCACAGGACTTCTCTTTTTGTATTTGTATTTACTTTGTATCACACAGCCTGGTTACAATGCTGCTACCCATCCCATGTGTTCCCTATTAATGGTTAATAAGTAAAGGGGTGTATATAAAAAATACCCCTTTCTGTCTCATTAGAGATATCTTTGCCAGAAGCTCAAGGAAGCAGGCTGAAGGGTCAGTGTTAGGACCCGCTTAGGGGGGTCTGCCTTGACGTTGGCAGGCGGGCATCCCTCCAATGGCCATTGGAGCAACTAAATGACCTCCATTTGTCTAAATATACATAGGGATTAAGGAGAAAGCGCAAGTAACATTTTCTTTTCTTTGGTTTTTACTATATATTGGGGCTGATGTGTGTTGTAGTCCTTGATACATGACAGTACAGTTTTTTATTTTATTTTTTTTGTGAAAAGGAACACTCCTTCGCTCAGACAGAGAGGTTCAAGCTCTCTTTAGCCTATACAGGAGGCAGGGTATGACAACTGACTGAAATGAAACAGTTCTAAAATGGTTTGACTACTTACACTAGGAGGATGCTGAGGTACTCCTAGGCCATAATCACTACAGCACACTGTAGTGGTTCTGGTGCTGGAGTGTTCCTTTAATGACAACAGTATATATTATGGGAGTTAAAGGGAAACCATAGTGCCAGGAACACAAACTTCATTAAAAGCAGCAACTAGAGGAGGAGTTAAGCCTAGCAGGTCATTATTGCATTATTGTTTATTAAAAACTGCAATAATTACATTATCTTAGTTAAGGGTGATGGGACACTGCACCCTGACCACTTCAATGAGCTGAAGTGGTCTGGCTGCCTACAGTGTCCCCTGAAAGTGGAATTGTTACTGGTGTCATTAGTGAGATTTTGCACCACTGAAGAGCTAACTAAACATAGCATTGATTGGTTTTGAGATATATATATATATATATAATCTCAATTGTTTTTTGTGTTTAGTTTTACAGGCCTTCCTGCCAGCCGCCGGGCAAGGTATGTACAATATTTTACCCTTGGCAATGGTGTATGCGGGGCGGATGTGTGTGCCAATTACTGCTGAAGGAATAGCCGAGCAAGCATGATCGTGCCTGAGGCATTATGGGGAAGCGAAGTCGAACACAATGCGGATGTGCAGCAGAGGTAAGTGCTTATTTTTTACTTTTTATTAACCTCTCCTTGTTTTTTGCCCCAGTAAACACTACAATAGTCCAGAGATGGCACAGTTCCACATTAAACAAAACGCAAGGGAAATTAAAAAGTACATGTAATCCTGTTGTCTTTATTAAAAGTAGCAAGACAAGAGCTGATATGATTTTTTTTTCTTTCAATTATAAAGCTGTGACTATTATGTTAGACATTCCTCTAATCCCCTACTAGTTATCAATTAGCATTGGCCACCAGAAGCAGTCACAGAACAGACAGCACTGTTTGACTTAGATCAGTTCAACTTAATGTGGCCCTGAAAACTGAGCATTTCATAAGGATCGACGGGTTTACTTACTGAAGTTCGAATTTACCTATATCAGCTTCTCATTGCTTCCCTATTGAGAAGCACTGGATTGGCTGAGATCATCAATCTTGATGATCTCAGCCAAGGAGGCGGAGCGGACACTGTAAGACCAGCATGGTGAGGGGAGAAAGGACAATAATACCTTTCAAACATGCACAGGAGGGAGGGGAAAGATGGCAGACACCTGCATAGGTAAGGGAACACTAAAGGGTCAGAAAGACATGTTTGTATACTGAAAACAGTAGTGTTCCTTTACTCATTCTACTGTCTGTCTAAAAGGACTCTTCCAAACTATTTGCATTGATCTATCTAGGAAGAGGAGGACTTCTTGACTGATTTCATCATATGTGTGTTGTCTGGTTGTAATATGATAACTTCATATTACAAGCTTATGTTTAATACGAAGTAAGTAGCCATGTAGCCATCATCTGCTATAAAATATAATCTTACTCCGAGCGTGAGAGACACTAAATTTAACACATCTTTAAATCAAACAAGTAACAGGAATGATAGAAACTAACTACTGCTTACACTGTTTTTTTTTTTATCATTCTTTACATCCATAATGGTATATTTAAATTGGTTTTCTCTCTCTCTGTTGTTTGTTCTATGTGCTATATTTAAACAATATGAAATATCTAATCTAAAAAACCAATGGACTACAGCCTAGTTTGATAGCAAGGGGCACTGCTGTAGACTTATTACAGGAAGTTGATTTATGAGTTTAGTCAGTTTCATAACACCATCTGCATATTGCTCTTGGCTGGTTTGACAGTGTCTGGAGGACACCCTACCTTCCCTGGTGGTCCATGGATTCTGTGTTGCCCATTGTGTTATCCCTTTGGTGCATCAGGGCCACCCATACTTTGATTCAGTCCAACGGACTTTGTGATTCTAGCATTTCCATGATGCCCTTACAGCCAGAATGCTGGCAAAGCATCAAGGGATATGTAGTCCACAACATCTGGAGTGCAGAAGGTTGCCTACACCTGGGATGGGCTATACATACATCTGTTGGGGCATCATCATGGGCTGTGCATCCTTGTGAAGCAATTTTGACCAAAGACTTTGGTGCATGTTGTGTTTCACCACAAACTCTGTGGACATCTTCTCAACCTATTGTCTTAATTTTGGGCAGAGTCTTTGGCGACACTTCAGGCTATTATGTCATTCGGAGCAATGTCGATGTCCCATATACATTGACCTAATTTCTGAGGCATTGATATATCGAAGGAATTCTATCATGCGGAATAAGGTGTACATACCATGGAGCTATACCACATTACATTCTATTCTAGGGTGAAAGATTTGTATTTTGGTGTGAGTGTAGGATGGTGATGCTAAACAGACCTCTTTTAGGTTTAATCAGAAACATTTTAATATGTTGTACTTAATATTTTCAACCTGGGCTTGTATTTCTTTCAAGTACAAAACCGTCCATCTAGCTATTGGGTTTGGCAGTTCACTGGAACTTATTATACAGGTGCCCTTCAAAACACACATATGCTGACACCAGTTATGTAATTTGAAAGAACAAATATTTTTTTTAATGTTTTTTGTTTGCTGATTTGTTTTTCTTCTTCCTGGAGTATTGTACATCATGTTCTACCGCTATACAGGGAGTGCAGAATTATTAGGCAAGTTGTATTTTTGAGGATTAATTTTATTATTGAACAACAACCATGTTCTCAATGAACCCAAAAAACTCATTAATATCAAAGCTGAATATTTTTGGAAGTAGTTTTTAGTTTGTTTTTAGTTATAGCTATTTTAGGGGGATATCTGTGTGTGCAGATGACTATTACTGTGCATAATTATTAGGCAACTTAACAAAAACAAATATATACCCATTTCAAATATTTATTTTTACCAGTGAAACCAATATAACATCTCAACATTCACAAATATACATTTCTGACATTCAAAAACATAACAAAAACAAATCAGTGACCAATATAGCCACCTTTCTTTGCAAGGACACTCAAAAGCCTGCCATCCATGGATTCTGTCAGTGTTTTGATCTGTTCACCATTAACATTGCGTGCAGCAGCTACCACAGCCTCCCAGACACTGTTCAGAGAGGTGTACTGTTTTCCCTCCTTGTAAATCTCACATTTGATGATGGACCACAGGTTCTCAATGGGGTTCAGATCAGGTGAACAAGGAGGCCATGTCATTAGATTTTCTTCTTTTATACCCTTTCTTGCCAGCCACGCTGTGGAGTACTTGGACGCGTGTGATGGAGCATTGTCCTGCATGAAAATCATGTTTTTCTTGAAGGATGCAGACTTCTTCCTGTACCACTGCTTGAAGAAGGTGTCTTCCAGAAACTGGCAGTAGGACTGGGAGTTGAGCTTGACTCCATCCTCAACCCGAAAAGGTCCCACAAGCTCATCTTTGATGATACCAGCCCAAACCAGTACTCCACCTCCACCTTGCTGGCGTCTGAGTCGGACTGGAGCTCTCTGCCCTTTACCAATTCATCCATCTGGCCCATCAAGACTCACTCTCATTTCATCAGTCCATAAAACCTTAGAAAAATCAGTCTTGAGATATTTCTTGGCCTAGTCTTGACGTTTCAGCTTGTGTGTCTTGTTCAGTGGTGGTCGTCTTTCAGCCTTTCTTACCTTGGCCATGTCTCTGAGTATTGCACACCTTGTGCTTTTGGGCACTCCAGTGATGTTGCAGCTCTGAAATATGGCCAAACTGGTGGCAAGTGGCATCTTGGCAGCTGCACGCTTGACTTTTCTCAGTTCATGGGGAGTTATTTTGCGCCTTGGTTTCTCCACACGCTTCTTGCGACCCTGTTGACTATTTTGAATGAAACGCTTGATTGTTCGATGATCACGCTTCAGAAGCTTTGCAATTTTAAGAGTGCTGCATCCCTCTGCAAGATATCTCACTATTTTTGACTTTTCTGAGCCTGTCAAGTCCTTCTTTTGACCCATTTTGCCAAAGGAAAGGAAGTTGCCTAATAATTATGCACACCTGATATAGGGTGTTGATGTCATTAGACCACACCCCTTCTCATTACAGAGATGCACATCACCTAATATGCTTAATTGGTAGTAGGCTTTCGAGCCTATACAGCTTGGAGTAAGACAACATGCATAAAGAGGATGATGTGGTCAAAATACTAATTTGCCTAAAAAATCTGCACTCCCTGTACTGTCTCCTGGGGGCTGATACATATCTGGTTGTGAAAGGGTTTCCAGTATTTTTTGCCTCACTGTAAATCCCATCATTCACAATGAAGAAATAATACAATCATAAATAAATGTGATATAAAAATATTTTTCATTTTTAACCCCTTAAGGACCAAACTTCTGGAATAAAAGGGAATCATGACATGTCACACATGTCATGTGTCCTTAAGGGGTTAAAGGACAACTATAGTGCCAGGAAAACTCGTTTTCCTGGCACTATAGGGTCTTTAGGTCCCCCCACCCTTCGGGTCCCCCTCCCGCTGGGCTGAAGGGGTTAAAACACTTACCTTTCTCCAGCGCTGGGCTCCCTCGGCGCTGGGATCTCTCCTCCTCCTGCCGATGTCAGCGCCGAATGCGCATGTGCGGCATGAGTCGCACGTGCATTCAAACCGCCCATAGGAAAGCATTACTCAATGCTTTCCTATGGATGTCCAGCGTCTTCTCACTGTGATTTTTCACAGTGAGAAGCGTGGAAGCACCTCTAGCAGCTGTCAGTGAGACAGCCACTAGAAGCTGGATTAACCCTAGTGTAAACATAGCAGTCTCTCTGAAACTGCTATGTTTACAGCTGCAGGGTTAACACTAGCAGGACCTGGCACCCAGACCACTTCATTGAGCTGAATTGGTCTGGGTGCCTATAGTGGTCCTTTAACCCCTTAAGGACACATGACATGTGTGACATGCCATGATTCCCTTTTATTCCAGAAGTTTGGTCCTTAAGGGGTTAAAGGACGTTTTCTAAATGCGTCCTAAATCATACTCAATCATTATTACCTTAGCATTGCCCCCTGTATCTGCCACTGGCATCAATGGGATTTAGGGGATTGGTGGACACAAACAGACTGGTCCCATCACAACCTGCAGACACAGTGTAGCGGAGCTCCAATACTCAAGTGAGTATCTCTGCTAAAGTCTACTCAGGTTGGAAGAAATGCTGCTGAAAAGATTATAGCCCACCTCCCCAAGCACTAGACAACACTTAGTGAACAGAAGAACAACAACCTTTATTAAAAACAGAGCATCTATTTATACTCCCAAGGGTAGGGTTACAGTGGTATGCAGTGGCAGCGGGGAATTTAGATAGAACCAATCACACTACATATCCTAAGTCAACCAAGAGCAGCATGGACTTCGGATAGCAACCAATCAGACTACAAAACTGAAAACCAATGTGACTGAAGCCCTGTAATTACCAGGAAGGGTGGGGGCAAACAACAACAAGGGCTGAGGACCACATAAAATATTTAAAGGAGTGGCAGGACAGCCAGTTTGAACTGGTCTAGAAGTGTCCCTGGAACAATGGGACCACCCTGTTAGGAGAACAATAAGACAGGAAAACGGGGAGGGGGAAGGAACATACAACATGGACAATCAATACATTATACACAACAGGGTGACCAAAACACAAAAGCAATATGGGGACTTTCATAAAGTATTTTTTCCATCCCCAGTGATGGTGACTACCGTCACACAGAAATCTCTCAAACCGCAGATGCCCACCACACGCACAGCTGGCCCCCATTTTAGTCCACTCATTGCCATAAAAGGCAGACCGCCATCTGATATTACATGCACTCTCATTACAAACCTCAAAAGCACTCAGAAGCTTCTGAGGTAGCACTTAGTGTCTCTGCCTACAGATGACAATGCTAAGACTTGCTAAGTCAATGTAAGACTCTAGTAATTATTGATCCTGACACACCATGACATCACCACATTACCATCAGAACAAGGGCTGGTATCTGTTAGCACTTTAGTGGGGCTGAAGCTCACAGTGATAACTTCTGCTTAGAAAGGTGTATCTGGAAGCAATGGTAGAGAACACGAATGTGCACTTCTTGATAATTTATTTGATTTGTATAGACTGATAGCTTGTTTGAGCAGAGTCCTCTTCAACCTATCATTCCTATGAGTTTTTTGTAATTGTCCTATATATAGTTAAATCCCCCCCTAATCTCCCCCTCCCGCCCCCCCTTTTATAATACTGTAAAGCGCTACGGAATCTGTTGGCACTATATAAATGGCAATAATAATAATAATTTCGAGACGTGCAATTTGTTTCGTTCCGAATTCAGTTTTGTCTGCATTTGGCAACTGGCAAGCATCTGAATTTCCAAATTCTTGCAAGGCGAAAACAAACTGAAAACGAAGGAATTCTGAATTAATCAAAATAAACTATTTTGGATCCATTCATTTTCCTAAGGATAAATTAGGGACTTGTCTATTAAGCAATAGAAAAAGCAAAATTAACAAAAAGGGCTTTTTAATTTGTCTTTGCTCTTTCAGCTGTTTAGTAGATAGCATCCTAATTTGGTATCCTTATGGTATTGCCAACAGTAAGGGTACCACATTAGGAGCTTATTTACTAAGCAACTCAAAGTGCAAATTTAAGATAAGCATTTGGTACTCCTGCGGGAGATGACCATATTTAAGGATAACAAATTTAGAGAGCTATCTGCTAAACCGCACCCTAATTTGGTATCCTAGGGAATAATGCCATTGGAATTTTGTTTCTCTTCTGAATTTTTCGTAAATTTTGTTTTGTATCAAATCGATCATTTTCAAATTTTGGACAAAACCAAAATTTTAACATTAACGAATTGAAGCAAACAGCGATACATTTTTCGACTGTGCACATATCTACTTATTTCTCTTTTAGATGGGATACTTATTCGAAAAACTCTTGCTGTCACTGACGTAGGAGATATAAAATGCATACGTAGCATGCACAGCTTGAAAATATACATATTTTATCATTTCTTTAACGCAGCAATCTGTTAAAAAGGCAAAGGCCGGGCTGTCTTTATGCATGGGCACGCGGGCAGTTGCCTGGGGACCCCACAAGCATAGGGGCCCCACCGCGTTGTCCATATCCAGAAGCGACAGGGGAGATCCTTTCATCTCCCCTGCCGGCCCACGCAAAGACTGTCACACTACCTGCCTTCCAGGCCGGTGGGGAGATCAAAGATCTCCCTCACCGGCCTCCGAGCACTTCGTGTAGGAGAGGAAGGACCCGGATGGCAGATAGTTCATCCCGTGAGCAGGATGTGTGGAACCTTGCCGTGCGTTACCATGGCAACGCTCCACACATCTCGCTAGAGGAGAGAAGGCTGAATTTATCGCGCCACCACTGGACCTCCAGGGATTGTAGTGTCCCCGGTTCCCCCCTGGCCAAAGGTAAGAAGAAAGGGGTGGGGGGGGCATCAAACTTTTTTTTTTTAAATAATAGAAAAAAAAAAAAAAAAATATATATATATATATATATATATATATATATATATATAAAGAAAAAGGAAGAATTTCTTGCACTCACGCTATAATATCCCTTGTGTGCCGGGTGCTAAGCCAGGGCTTGGTTATCCAGGTATCCAAAGAGGTAGCAGCACTCACGGAATTTAAAAGTTCTAGTCTTTATTACCGTAGTTATTTAAAAAATCACGACCAACGTTTCAGTCCACCAAACTGGACTTTCCTCAGGATCAATATTGATTCTGAGGAAAGTCCCGTTTGGTGGACTGAAACGTTGGTCGTGATTTTTTTAATAAAGACTAGAACTTTGAAATTCCGTGAGTGCTGCTACCTCTTTGGATACATATATATATATATATATACACACACACTTTTTGCTGCTTTGTCAGACTCACCAACAATATATGCTCCATGGACAAAGACACATTACTCTCTCGCACACTCATTACTCTCTCGCACACTCATTACTCTCTCGCACACTCATTACTCTCTCGCACACTCATTACTCTCTTGCACACTCATTACTCTCTCTCACACACACATTGCTCCTCACACAAATTACTCTCACACACACTGCACTCCCTCACACACATATTACACCCCACACACACTACCCCCTTCACACTGCACTCCCTCACACACTACACCTTTGCACACACTGCACTCCCTCACACACACTACACACTCTGCACTCCCTTATGCACACACACCACACTTTCTCACACACACCACCCTCTTACACGCGGAACTCCCTCACAGAACTACACCCACTCACACACTGCACCCCTCACACACACCACCACCTTACATGCTGCACTCCCTCACACACTACACCACTGCACTCCCTCACACACACCACCCATTACATGCTGCACTCCCTCACACACTCTCCACCCCCTCACACACACACTACACACCCTCACATGCTGCACTCCCTCACACACACACACACACAGTACACCGCCTCAGACACTGCACCCATTCACACACACACTGCATCCCCTCACACGCTGCATCCCTCACACACATACACTGCACCCCTCACTGTGGTCTGTGTCTATTTAGAAGTCCGTGTGTGTGTGTGTGTGTGTGTGTGTGTACTCAGCAGTTAGCCTGTGTGTACTCAGCAGTCAGTGTGTGTGTGTACTCAGCAGTGTGTCTGAGTGTATTCAGCAGTCTCTGTTTTCAGAAATGTGTGTGTGTGTATGCATTGCATTTGTTAGAGGTAGCAATAAACATAAGCTTAATTTTATCAATAATTTAGATTTTTATTTTTGTGAGTGGTTGTGTAGTCAGGGCCCTAGTGCACCACTTTGCCCGGGGGCCTATAATGCTGTTAAGATGGCACTGGGCAAAGAAAGGTGTAGTAAAGATTTGTTACATTCTAAAATGCTCACAATGTGTTCAGTATTACACTAGAGTTTCCTGTAGTGTGCCCCTTATAAGATACACAGTAGACAAGAACTATGCATACACCATGATGCGTTATGCAATCCTGTCTGTCTTCGGAGTTAAAGGAGCACATTCCTGGGCTCACTGTTAACAAAAGAGAACGTCTGGGCTGATTTAAAGGCAATACGCCATAAGCATTTAGGAAAATTATATTTTTGTTAAAACATAAAAGCTACTACACAAGATGTTATGTTTAATGATCAGGCGCCATGGTTTGATTATGTCCATGTACCTAAGTTCTCCTGATGTTTGAGTTTATAATTTAACACAATATCTGTTCTGTTTTATTTCACATTTCTTCAAACCATTTCTTTACTTTGGAGGAAAGTGTGATGTAAGACTTGCCCCCTAACTTCTCTGGCAACTGGGTTGCAGGGCAGCATAGCAGTGAGTAGGGTTGTGAAAAATATCATTACCTTTGGAACGGTGTTTTGAAGGTCCATGAAGATACATACAATGTTTACGAAGGGGGGTGTCTGTGTAATGTTGTGCACAGTGTTTCCATACATTTCCTTACAGCCAGCCCCACACACATTTGTTCTGCAGATGGATGTCTCTGGTCGAACCGAAGAGCAGTAGTTATTACCTGAGGATACAGAGGGAGCCTGCATTGCGTTACCTTAACTCTCTCAACATGCATGCCAATGGCAGTGTGCGGTAGGTGTCCACTAGTCCAGACGTCATAACTCTCCTGGAGGTTCTAGGAGTCTCCCGCTTTTTCAATGCACTTCCCTGACAACCACAAATCCTATTCAATAGCCCAGAGATCACACACAATTTGACATACAATGTATGTCAGATTGTTTGTGTGTGATTTCCGGGATATTGTATATGATTTGCTGCCCTTCGATGGGTATTATTTAGGGATGCACCGAAATTTCGGCTGCCGAAAGTTTCGGCCGAAAATGGGCCAAATGTGCAGAAAATTACCCCCCCCTCCCCCCCAGAGCACGTTGTTAATTTTTTATTTTAGCCAGGCTGCGGGCTAGCAGCAGAGGACCCGACATCGGGTCCCACAATAAGAAACCCAGTACAGTGAGCTGCCAGGTATATATTATATATACTCCTTATCTGACCGTAAATCAAACGTGCAGCGCACAGGAGTTGTAAACACCAGAGAAAGTAGCGCACGGCAGTAGAACTGGTACAGGACAAGCCATGAGCTGTGTTCTCTAGTGTTTGTAACCCCTGTGTCGCAGCCAGTTTTCAGGCAGTCAGCAGTGGGGGTGAGAGGGCTGAACCTGGACAGCACATATAGAACCCACAGCAACAGGTGCTGGAGAACTACAACTCCCATCATGCTTGCTCACCCTTTAGGCTCACAGAGCATCATGGGAGTTGCAGTTTTACAACAGCTACCTCTTTGACCTAGTAATAAATTCAGGATTATTAATTAGCTGTCAATTGTGAGGAAGTGAAAGTGAAATTACACAGATTTCCATTTCTGTGGATTTTACAATTTAAGGGCAACGCATGTCCCAGTACAGCGACCCTAAAAGCAACAGGATGGAACCAGCAGTATTATACGAGGAGGAGGACCTGGATGGCCGGGATGCATTAAGGAAAGGCATCTGGTACCAGGCCCTGGATTATGTACAATACCAGCGGGGTGAGAGTCTCCCCAGTGAAGAGCAGCGGTTGCAGAAGCAAGTGGCCCTGCGGATGCCCTTTCTGGGAGAGCAGCCCCTGGAGGAATGGGTGAAGGAACTAGAGCACTGGGTATGGCAGGAGCTATGGCTGGAGGATGCCTACCAGGCGCTCTAGTGATATATGGCACAGTATATACCCTGGACAGCCGAACATGACAAGCCAGAGGGAGAGGAGTTTGATGGTCCTGGCTTGTTATGGGAGTCCTTTAGAGAGCCTGGCTTTGGGAGCCCTGCGCAAACCAGACTTCAGGACATTTTCTATGAGAGGGAGGCTAGGCATGAGTGGGATGACCCCCATGAGGTAGAGCAAGACCTGGCTCACCTAGCAACCCTGGAGTGGGAACTGGAGCAGGACTACCGAGATCTCTTCCACTCCATTGGGAAGGCTCAGCAGGACAGTAAGGTGACAGACCCAGATCCAGACCCATTCAGCTCGGCAGAAATTGTAGAGTGTTACTGGGAAGGACCCCAGGTGGCCGGTAGAGATGGGACCGAGGTCTCTCCACTGGTCCTGCAGGGAATTGGGAGCCCAGTCTCCATTCCCCAGCGGCAGTGTGAAGTGCAGGGAGAGGAAAGCAGCGTCCTCCCTCCCCAGCGGCAGGCTGAGTTAAAGGGGGCAGAGGTAGTTGTTCCTGCCCCCCAGCAGCAGAGTGATATGCCGGGAAGGCAGTGTGAAATGCAGGGAGAGGAGAGCAGCGTCCTCCCTCCCCAGTGGCAGACTGAGTTACAGGGGGCAGAGGTAGTTGTTCCTGCCCCCCAGCAGCAGAGTGACATGCCGGGGAGGCAGTCTGAAATGCAGGGAGAGGAGAGCAGCGTCCTCCCTCCCCAGCGGCAGGCTGAGTTACAGGGGGCAGAGGTAGTTGTTCCTGCCCCCCAGCAGCAGCATGATTTTTTGGGAATTGGGAGCCCAGTCTCCATTCCCCAGCGGCCGAGTGATGTGCCGGGAATTGGGAGCCCAGTCTCCATTCCCCAGCGGTCGAGTGATGTGCCGGGAATTGGGAGCCTAGTCTCCATTCCCCAGCGGCAGGACACTGTATTGGGAGCAGAGACAGTCGGTCTCTCTCTACAGAGTATGGAAGTATGTATGGGAGAGAAGCTTGCTACCACCTCTCCCCTGCGGCGGATCCGTAATGTGCAGGGAATAGAGAGCTCAGTCTCCTTTCCCCAGCGGCAGAGTGTTCTATCGGGAGAGGAGCCTGTTACCCCCTCTCCCCAGCTACAGCTTAGAGTATCCAAAGGGGAGACAGTTGGTCTCCCCATCCGGCAGCAGAGCTGTGCAACAAAAGGGGAGACAGTCTGTCTCCAGCAGCAGAGCGGTGTAACTAAAGAGGAGACAGTCAGTCTCCAGCAACCAGGCTTCAACCAGACTACTCCCGCGGTAGTACTGGCATCAGGGCAGATTACTGCTGGTCTCTGCCCCCTCAGCAACCCACCAAGGCAGCCTACCAGTCCCCCACCCAGCCGTGGTGAGGCACCTGGACCTGGACAAGTTTTCCCCTTACTCAGGTGTAGTAACCAGTTACTGTGGGGGGGGCTGTATTACTGTTTGTGTTTTGTGGGTGGGCTGCTGGACTAACAAGGGCACTGACCGGCAGGAGGTCAGATACCCTGTTAGTCTGTTTGGAAAAGGGGAGAGATGTGACGAGAGCAATCTCGCCACATTGCATTGGAGAAGCCTGGTTGCCCGCCTGCTGCCTTTGGACTATGGCCCTGGGAGATTGGGCCCTTTAAAAAACGTATTCGGCCCTAACAGACTGCATGTCACTCATTCTGGCCCTTTAAATACAGTGGGGTCATTCGGTACTTGCCCTGTGTGAGCTATACCCCAGGTAGCTATGCCATGGAGCCCATTCATATAATGAAAGACTTTAGCTCCATGGCAATTGAACTGTATGTGTGTGGTCTGAGCGCCATTCAATAATATGCGCTCAGACCTAAGCTATCTGGGGATATGTTGAATGTCTTTATTTTATGTAGTAAATGTAACCTTGTGTATTTTATTGTATTTTATGTCTTTTTGCAACCATGTGCTCAATGGAGTCTGTCTCTGTCCTGGGAGGTAATTGGATTACTTCTCCATTGTCTCCAGGAGAGAGGGCTCTGTAAAACCGGTCTGAGACGGAAAGCCATGCTGGCAGGGTTTTTTTAAAAGATACTTTACTAACTTTTGAACCCCTGGTCTGATTCATGCCATTTTTTAATATGTTGTTCCCCTGAATGGATTGATTGTGGATATGTATTTTTATGTGAATGTGATGTATGGTTTTAGAGTTATGAAAGTTGGGTAGAAAGTATGTTTTAACTGTATGTGTAATTGAGTTTCCTCTCAGGATAAGGGGAGGGAATATGTGGGATGTAACTGTGATGTGATTGGTTGTTTTATACCTCCCTGTGGGCGGTCCTGTATTTGCAACAACTGTAATAAAAACCAGGCTGGGTGTGCCAGCACCTCAGATTCTGCTTGACCCTCAAAACGAAGTGTCGTCTCGTTATTGGGGGAATTGGATTGTATGCTGACTGCCAGGAGTGTAGGCGGATTGTATGCTTTTCCTGTTCAGCTATTCCAGGGTTTGTGTGTTTCCAGTTCGGGAGTTGGAAGATTCGTACAGTTTGCAGTTCGGGAGATTGGTGCTTGCAGTAGCTGCTTGTCTATCTGGAAGGGGATTATCGCCTAAACGGTTTTTATCCTCTTGTGGGCGAAACGGTCCGTTACACTGGGCATTTTTGAATCACAGCAGCCCACTGAAAAGAGGCAGGGCCAGAGAGGTTGTGTTTTGTCATTACCGACAAGCAAGCCCTCTCTGAGAGAGAGCATGCTGGTTTAGTGTGCAGAGCCCTGTTGAAGAGCTCTTGCATGAGAAAAAGTCCTTGTATTTGTTATTTGCAAAATAAGCAAATTTATTAACATGCTTGCACTTTATCTTGTGACATGTCTATGGTGACTCTATAAGTGGGATACCAGAGGACAAAATGACCAGGGAAGTGTATGTGTATGTGGTTTGATGTTTTCTGTAAATAGGTCGGTTTCATTTGTGTTGTGTTTGTGGTGTTATATGTGTGTCCAGGAGCTGTAGAGAGTGTGTGTGTATAGGGGCCATAGCATGTAGAGAGGATGTAGCAAGTGTGTGCATAAGAACTCTAGTGTATAATGTAAGTAATTTAGTGTGTATGTGTGGAGGACCCAGAGTGGGTGGAGGGGTGCAGTGTTTGTGAGGTGCTGTGTGTATGCACGTGTTTGGGGTGCAGTGTTTGTATGCGTGAGTGGTGCAATGTGTGTGTGAGAGGTGCAGTGTGTGTGTGAGAGGTGCAGTGTGTGTGTGTGGGGTGCAATGTGTGTGTGAGGGGTGCATTGTGTGTGTTGGGAGGTATTATGTATTGGGGGCAGATTAAGGCAAATATTATATATATTTATATTTTAAAAACTTTTTTTATGTAAAATAATAAGTGATATCCCACCTCCCTCCTTACCTTTTACCTGGGAGGGGGGACACTGATTGTGAACCCTGGTGGTTCTAGTGTGGAGTGAACTCTAGCCTGCAGCTCCTCTGGCTAAAGTTCACTCTAGCAGGATTGGAGCGTTGCCGTGGTCGCTGCAGGCCAGAGCCCACTGGTCCTAAACTTGCCGGCTGCTGCATTTGACTGCCTGTGGGTCGTGAGGGAGGCCCGTCATGGCACACAGCAGGGCATGGACATCACAGTCCACCGGACACATGCCCAGTTTGCCCGATGGCCAGTCCGGGCCTGGAATCAATCCCCACGGGTGACCATATTAATGGAAGAGGCTCTTGATAAGTCTTGTATTAGGAAAGCAGCTCAGATACTCCTGTAGGCAGTAATGACTTTACCTCAGATTTAAGCTCCATTCCTCTGGTGAGACATCTTAACTCCCTCAGACAAAAATGGAGTTGGAGGGACACCCGGAACATGCATTTGTCAGCAGTGGTGTTGCCGTAAAGACCAGAATAAATACAAAATACAGATTGAGGAACAGCGCACCCAATAAAAATAGTTTTGCATTTTACAAAGCTACTTAAAATCACCTATCTCAGCAAACAAATATGAGGATTCAGTTACACCATATGGCCATATTGTGTTAAGCCCACCACTACGTAACAGTCTGAACCCACTGACTGGACTCTCCACTAATTAGTAGAAAGAGCGGCAAATAAGTCCTGGATTGGTAACAAGGATTTTGCTGAAGAAAGAGCTACATAGACCTTGGCAATGGCAACTTGCAATGGGAACCTTGCATTTTAATAGATATGTCCATTCAGATTCAAATGAATTGGGATTTGTCCAAATTTTAGTCAGTTGTTGGGTCATGTAAACTCCTGAATTCCGAATCACCACATGACCGAATCACGAATCACCACATGACCGAATCACAAAACTGCAAAATAAGCAACGGATGAACCATTCTGTTTGATTTGGAGATCTGTGACACAAAAAAAAAAAAAGATTAATGGTTAGAAGACTGACATTAAACAATGATTTTATTTGCAGATCAAGTGAGAATTGATCGATATAATTGATGGAATAATATGTATGTAGTATATATTTAACCCCTTAAAACCGGAGGGAGTACTATTACGCCCTATTCTAAACGGCTCTAAACGCCGCAGGGCGTAATAGTACGCCCTCCGTTTTTTTTTACTTACCCGTTTTTTTTTTACTTACCGCCGGCGATCGCAGTTGGGGGGACTCCCAGGGAGCCCCCCGCGGCACGTCCGTCCTCCTGCAGCCCTCCCGGCCATGTGAGAGTGAGGTCCTTGCGAGGACCTCACAATCACATGGTCGGGTTAGCTGGCTGCTGCATTGCCAGCAGGGGGGACTGCCTGTAATGACAGTTAGTCCCCCTGCTGGCTGGAAATAAAATAAAAGATTAAAAAAAAAGTTAAATAAGTGTAAAAAAAAAAAAAATATATATATATATATGATCTAAGTATATATATATACACATATAAACACACACACACACACTGTCTAGGTGTATTTTACTATTAATATATATATATATATATATAATTATATATATATATATATATATATATATATATCGTCAAATTACACGTGGACTGATACTGATTAAATATATATTTATATTATTATTGTTATATATATAATATTAAAAGAAATATGTAAATACATTAAAAAATTTAATTATTTTTTTTTTTAAATGAATAAATAAATATATAGATGTGTTATTTTGTTCTAACTGTATTGTGATATTAATATATATATATGTATTTATATCAAAATACATGTAGAACGAAATAATATATATATCTATATTTAAATACAAATATTTGAAAAAAAAATATATATATACTTATATATACACATACGAATATATATACATATATTAATTCTACATATATATTTATGTAATTTTTTTACATAATTAGGTATCTTCATTAATTACAATTAGCGGGACCTGCATGACAACCCTATAACTTTCCAAGACACTATAAAACCTGTACATGGGGGGTACGGTTTTACTCGAGAGACTTCGCTGAACACAAATATTAGTGTTTCAAAACAGTAAAATGTATTACAACGATGATATCGCCAGTAAAAGTGACGTTTTTGCATTTTTCACGCACAAACAGCACTTACACGGATGATATTATTGCTGTGATACTTTTGACTGTTTTGAAACACAAATATTTGTGTTCAGCAAGGTCTCCCGAGTACAACAGTACCCCTCATGTACAGGTTTTATGGTGTTTTCAAAAGTTACAGCATCAAATATAAGGCTTGTGTTTCATTTTTTTCACATTAAAATTCGCCAGATTGGTTACGTTGCCTTTGAGACCCTATGGTAGCCCAAGAATTAAAATTACCCCTATGATGGCATACCATTTGCAATAGTAGACAACCCAAGATATTGCAAATGGGGTATGTCCAGTCTTTTTTAGTAGCCACTAAGTCACAAACACTGGCCAAAATTGGCGTTTTTTGCATGTTTCACACACAAACAAATATTAACGCTAACTTTGGCCAGTGTTTGTGACCAAATGGCCACTAAAAAAGACTGGACATATCCCATTTGCAATACCTTGGGTTGTCTACTATTGCAAATGGTATGCCATTATGGGTGTAAATTTAATTCCTGGGCTACTATACAGTCCCAAAGGCAACGTAACCAATCTGGCGAATTTCAAATATAACGTGCTATATTTGACCCTGTAACTTCCCAAAACACCATAAAACCTGTACATAGGGGGTACTGTTTTACACGTGAGACTTTGCTGAATACAAATATGTGTATTTTATTGCAGTAAAAGCAAACAGTATTATGACATTGACAGTTAAAACGTCATGTAGAACTAAAAAAATAAAATTTTCTCCCATTTTTTTCATATTAAATTATGTTTCATAGCTAAATATTTGATAATAAATGAAAGCCCCATTTCCCCTGAATAAAATGATATATAATAAGGGGGGGGGAGCATTTAATATGAAAGAGGTGAATTACGGTTGGACAGACATATAGCGCAAATGGCAGGTTTTGTTTACGTTTTGTTTTGTTCACAACGTGTACATTTGGCTCAGTCCTTAAGGGGTTAATACATATAGAGTATAATGTACCTGTATGTATACTGCAAAATATGTACTTAAAGGAGCACTTCACTGCTACCTGGTAAGAAAAAAATTAAAATCACTGTTTAGTAGATATACCTCTAATGCAATTATTGGGGATATATGTTAAACAATGTTGCCAAGGCTGCAGTTCTTATGAACTGCAGCCTTTGTAAGCCCTCCCCCTTTTTCCCGGAAGAGTTTTTCAGTCTCCTCACAGGAAAATAACACCATTGCACGCATGCCCGTCTGCAACAGAGGAGCTGATACCGGAGAAACTGACGGAAGCCAAGCACAGAGAGATGGACACAGGTTTCTTCAGGAAGGAAGAGATTCTTTATTGGATCACCGATCGGGACTCAGAGGGACTAGCGTCACCAAAATACAGCAAAGTCTGAGTACTGAATACATAGAGTACATTCCTTATATAGCACTGTAGCTCCTCCCACAATTAACTACACCCACACATACCCTTAACCTATTTAATGAATAGAGTCTAAACTCATCCATCCGGTCTAACCACGTGGCTCATCTGATACAAAGGAGAGGGACGCGTAATTCCAGTTCTTACATTCCTGCACCTGGTCAGTACAGTGATGACAGTATCTTAGCTACGTGTTATTAACTAACTGATACTACAAACACATATACATACATATGCCTTGTGGCAATCTTAGCCTGCTAAACTTGTATTTTACTGGAATTACATCACATTCCCCCCTTTGATGCCTCTGATATTTCACAATTACTTGAGGCATCACTTAACCTTGGTTTGCATATACCTCAGGTTACCATGAACCAGACCAGACTTATCTTATGATGTGAATCTTCAACATTCATCTTCTTGCATTGGTTCTCCCTGATCTAGAGCCTTATACTTATATATCGCCATTATCTGTGCAGCAGCCTTCCTCTCTGCTATACTTCCTATCAGGCTTTGCACAGACCTAACTACTAAGGGTATAAGACACGGTAGGAGTAGACACAACAGTAAAATCAGTAGGACTCCACCTACCACTGCCTTAAGCCCTCCAAACCACTCATACCAGCTACCAAACCAACTACTTGGATTGTACCCTTTCCATACCTGAGTAGGCACATGCGCTAGTTTAACCATATGGCTAGTAAGCTCAGCTATTGCTTGCCCTTCGTCATCTATTTGAAGACAGCAATTACTTAGGTTAAACTTCCCACATACACCTCCCTCTACTGCCAAAAGGTAATCCAAGGCTAATCTATTTTGGTAGACTGCTGTCCTCATCCTGGTGTTATGCTTCGCTAGAAGATTGAGTGCTTGTGATGTCTCATTTGTGATAATCTCAACCACCGCCTGTAATCTTATAATACGGTTGAGCATATAAATAGGGGTTCTATAACCAAAGGTACCATCCTCAGCCCACGTGGCTGGCCCATAGTAATCTATAATACGCTGGGGAGGCCATTCATCATCTTCCCAGGCGCCTATCTCTATGGGTCCCCTTTTCTTCCTATGATTCACATCATACACTTTAACACCTAAAGTCTCACCTGTTTCAATCGGTAACAAGAAGAAGGATGGTTTGAGCATACCCAACACACATGCCCCTTCCCAGTCCTGTGGCAGCTCCGAATAGGCTTTCTTACCACAGATCCAGTACAAATTTGCTGGGGCTCTCCAAGTAGATGTGATGGATAGATCAAACCACACATCCTTTAAATTGGCATATCTAGCAAACGGGTTAGATGGTTCTGAGACATTTGAAGCCGACCACCAAGTTGTATTCTTTGTATCATCATCATAAGCTTTTTGCCCTAGACAAGTTAATTCTCCTACAGAAGTATTATACATTATTCCTTTCCTTGCTATGCAAACATAACCTATGATGGAGGTCTTTAATCTCCACTCAGATTTACCTCTAACACTCATATGATAATCGGCTTGTGTAGATATTAATTGGTCAACTGCCTCAGAACCGGACATTACCTCCTTTGCTTCCCAAGGCCATTGGTCTCCCATGTTAGTACCTCCACACACATAGCAGTTGGTAACATTAAGACTACCGGCAATACTTTCAGCTAAATCGATGAACAGGTTTTTAGCATTATGGGGGATCTTATTATCTATACTCATCTCTTCGTAAAAGGAATGGTATACTTGATGAGTCTGGGAGGATACCGTATCAGTCTCTATTCCTATAAACAATAATGTCCCAGGATCTAAACCCGTCCCGTATATTTGAAACCCAAATAAATTTCCATACTTATCTAAGAACTTGTCGGGGTTATTAATGAGTATATGGACTGGGTTGCATTCCATAGACTTACAATAAGGGCTAGTCGGCAACTTAGTCACTATCATGTCTTTGTCTACTGTCTGTCCCCAAGTTGCCCACCCCACACAAGACCAATATGGGCAAAAGTTATAATCTCTATTTGGGCATCTAGGACTTACATATTTATTTTTGCTACTGGGACAAATATATTTATCGTTAGACCCATACGTCCTCTCCCATCTAAGATCCCCACATACATTCCACGGCTTTCTACCACTCGATATCGCTTTACACGCATCAAATAGCAGAACACCCGAAGAATGTACGGATTCTAACACCGTTTTATTAATTAGGGTCCCCTGAGGATCTCCATTCCTGAGAGTCAACCAAATTGTACGAGGCTGATACTCCGGACTGAAGCACTTAGGTTCTCCTACTCCTAAATGGCACACACTATAATCTATATTTAAGTATCTACATCTCGATACATCTCCTTTACATTCGTATTGTGAATGCCAAATTAGGGTTTGGGAAATATGGTTACCTGTTCTCGTAGTCTTAATGCATACCTCACAGCTAGGAGTGTCGGTACCTCTACCTTCCTGAATATAAAAACACATATAAATAAACACTATCAAAAGCACATCTTTCGCCGTCATCCTCAGTCTTCGTCCGTGCGATGGCGCCTCAGCTTCCAGGATGTGAGGGGCTGCAGGGAATGGAGTTCTGCTCATCTTCACAGGTGTCCCTTCGAGACTTTCCTGGCTTATACACTATGTGATGGTAAGCGGACAGGCTTTATTATGGCCTTCTCACTCACACCTGTAACAATAAAATTTGTAATCCACAATAATTCCTCGTTACTCCGACTGAGTAGTGCGTTTTAACCGGATCTTGCAGGGATTCTCTGGATCTGCTGTAACTTGCCAAGAATCGACTGCTGCTGGTTTAACCCTGGAGTGATGTATCCACGGAGTCACTTCTGCTACTTTTATTGCTGTAGGGGTAGACAAAAGAACAACATAAGGACCTCTCCACTTGGGCCCTAACGGTACATTATTCCACTCTTTAATCCACACTTGATCTCCTGGATGATAACTATGAACAGGGGGATAAATATTCACAGGTAATCTATCTTGTACCCATTTCTGTACCTCCTCCATAGTCTTACCCAACTCTACAACCTGCTGCCGGGTAATTCCTTCTCCCAACTGACTCAAGTCCCCCCTTAAGTTACCAAGTACGGGAGGTGGTCGCCCATACATGATTTCAAAAGGAGAGAGGCCCATCCTTCTGGTAGGGGTACTGCGGATTCGCAATAAAGCTATGGGTAAGAGAACGTTCCACTTAAGTTGGGTTTCCTGACACATTTTAGCCAACTGGTTCTTTATAGTTCTATTCATTCTCTCTACCTTACCAGAACTCTGGGGTCTATATGCAGTATGAAGCCTCCACTTTATACCAAGCATATGAGTCAGTTGTTGTAGGCACTGATGAACAAAAGCTGGACCATTGTCCGATCCTATAGAACAGGGTAGTCCATATCGGGGTATTATTTCTCGTAGCAGGAATCTCACAACTTCTCCTGCTTTCTCTGTACGAGTAGGACATGCTTCTACCCAGCCTGAATAGGTGCACACAATTACCAGCAGGTAACGATGTCCACCCGATTTAGGCATCACTGTAAAGTCTATTTGTAGATCGGACATGGGGAGTCCCCCCATAAACTGAACTCCTGGTGGCTTTACTGGTCCTTGTCTTGCATTATTCTTAGCACACGTTACACATCTGCGTACAATGGCCTGAGTCAAGTTGGACAATCTTGGTATGTAGAAATGTTTTCTAAGAGATTCTTCAGTACTGTCTCTCCCAGAATGTGTCCCGTTGTGATAATTTTGGACAATTTCTACCGCTAGCGATGCTGGTATAACTATTCTTCCATCTTCTAGCTGATACCACTTGTTCTCCAGATACTTTCCCGGTTCAGTCTTTAACCACTCCTCTTCTTGAGCTGTATAAACTGGAGTCCATTGGGACAGTGGAGTTGGTATAAGAGCAGCTATATGCCCTACATACTCCTGTCTTCCTGATTCAGCAGCACGCTTAGCTGCACTATCTGCCATCCGATTTCCCTTGGTTACATCACCATCTCCTCTCAGATGCGCTCGACAATGTATGATACCGACTTCTTTCGGCTCCCACACTGCTTCCAATAGTTGTAGGATTTCAGTTGCGTACTTGATTTCTTTGCCTTCTGAATTCAGTAGTCCTCTTTCTTTATACAAAGCTCCGTGGGCATGAGTGGTTAAAAACGCATACTTAGAGTCCGTATAGATATTTACTCTTAAACCTTCAGCCAATTGTAACGCTCGTGTTAGTGCTATTAATTCTGCCTTTTGTGCTGATGTTCCTTTCGCCAGTGGCCGAGCTTCTATCACCTTGTCTATTGTTGTCACTGCATATCCTGCATAGCGGATCCCTTCTTTCACATAACTACTGCCGTCGGTGTAATATTGAACATCGGGGTTCTGGATGGGAAAATCACGAAGATCTGGTCTACTTGAGAATACTTCATCCATTACTTCCAAACAATCATGTTGACTTTCAGTAGGTTGTGGCAAAAGGGTAGCTGGATTTAAGGTGTTTACAGTCTCTAAATGCACTCTTGGGTTTTCACACAACATTGCTTGATACTTGGTCATACGGCTATTACTAAACCAATGATTTCCTTTGTAATCCAACAACGTCTGTACTGCATGTGGGACTCGTACATAAAGTTCTTGACCCAGAGTGAGTTTATCGGCTTCAGCTACTAGCAGGGCGGCTGCAGCTACGGCTCTTAGACAAGGTGGAAGTCCGCTGGCCACTGCATCCAGTTGCTTAGACATGTAGGCAACAGGTCTTTGCCATGATCCCAAGTACTGTGTCAATACTCCCACAGCCATTCTTCTTTGCTCGTGTACATATAAGTAGAATGGTCGTGTGTGATCAGGTAGACCTAATGCTGGGGCACTCATCAAAGCCTTCTTCACATCTTCAAATGCCGTTTGCTGTTCTTGGGTCCATAAGAAGGGGTCGTGCTCTGTACCTTTGATAGCTGCATACAGAGGTTTTGCTAGTATCGCATAACTGGGAATCCATATCCTACAGAAGCCTGCTGCCCCCAAGAATTCTCGCACTTGTCTTCTATTCTTGGGTATTGGTATTTGGCAGACAGCTTCTTTTCTCTCTGGCCCCATAATTCTTTGACCTTCAGAGATATGGAATCCTAGATACTTGACAGTTGGCAAACACAACTGAGCCTTCTTTCTAGACACCTTGTATCCTGCCTTCCAGAGAATGTGTAGTAGATCGTGCGTTGCTTGCTGACAGATTTCTTTTGTAACTGCTGCTATCAACAAGTCATCTACATATTGTAACAATACACACTCTCCTGGGATGGACTCGAAATCCAATAGATCTTGACTTAGGGCTGAACCAAATAGGGTAGGTGAATTTTTAAACCCTTGGGGCAGTCTTGTCCAAGTCATTTGGCGTTTTGAGCCCGTTACAGCGTTCTCCCATTGGAAAGCGAAAATACATTGACTTTCTGCGGCAATTCGGAGGCAAAAGAAGGCATCTTTGAGATCTAAGACTGTGAAGTAAGTAGCCCCGCCCGGAATTAAAGCAAGCAGGTTATATGGATTGGGTACAACTGGATGTATGCTAACAACCGCATCATTGACTGCTCTTAAGTCCTGCACAGGTCGATACTCATCTGTGCCGGGCTTTTGAACAGGCAGCAATGGGGTGTTCCAGGGGGAAGTACAGAATTTTAGGATACCATACCGTATGAACTTATCCAGATAGGATTGGATGTTCTTCTTAGCCTTCTGCGGAATGTGATATTGTCTTAGGCTCACTGGATAAACCCCATGTTTCAGTTCAATTTTTATTGGTGGAATATTGCGGGCCAGTCCTGGTGGGTTGTTCTCTGCCCAAACTCCTGGTATGTTAAACAATGTCTCATCACTCCTAGGGTTTTGGCTAGTCAACACTGTATAAAGTCGCCACTCTTCTTCCTTTGGTACGGATAAAGTCATAATACCTGAAGGTCCATTAAACTTTAAAGATGTTGTTCCATCTGGTAGGAACGTAATCTGCGCTTGTAATTTGGATAGCATATCACGTCCCAGCAATTGGACTGGACATTCAGGCATATAAAGGAATTGGTGTTTTACTACGTGGCCTCCCAATGTACAGAGTCGACTTTTAAGAACCGGTCTTTCAGCACTTCTTCCAGTTGCTCCTATCACAGTAATAGTCCTTCCAGATGGAGGAGCAACTAGATTAGTCACCACTGAATGTTCAGCACCAGTGTCGATCATGAACGCACTCCTTTTCCCCCCTATTGATACATCGACCATAGGCTCCGCTCGACCAAGGGGGATGGAGCCCGGTCGGTATCAATAGTCCTCCATGACCGTGTCAGCCAATCCTACAAAGTCCCTACCTTCTCTATCGCGAGACCTTTGCGCTGCTGGAATATACCTGTCTTCCCTAACACTTCCTCTGTTCCCATTACTCCCTCTATAACCATTACTCCCTCCGGGACCTCCTCTACCTCTCGCTCTGCCTCTAAAGTTTCCGTAGCCTGCCCTGGGTTGGTCTCTCTCGTACTGCTCTCTTTGCGGACATTCGTTCCTCCAATGCCCTTCTTCCTTGCAATACGCACACTGATCCCTACTCAAAGGCTCCCTACTCCATCTATTATTGCCTCTATCTGGGCCCCGTTTATCTATGCCTGCGATCGCTACCGCTAGCATATCAGCCTTTTTACGCATCTTGCGCTCCTCCTCTTTCTTGCTTTCTGTTTCCCTATTCATATAGACCTTATTAGCTACCTCCATTAGTTGGGAGATTGACATACCTGCAAACCCTTCTAACTTTTGTAGCTTGCGCTTAATATCTCCGTAAGCTTGGCTGACAAAGGCGGAGTTAACCATTCGGGAATTGTCTGCGTCTTCCGGATTAAAGGGGGTGTACAAGCGGTACGCCTCCAATAATCGGTCATAAAAGACACTGGGCGCTTCATCGCTTTTCTGGATCACCTCAACTGTCTTCGACATGTTAATGGCTTTCTTTCCTCCGGCTTTCATGCCAGCAATTATAGCGTCTCTATAGGCTCTGAGTTGAACCATATCAGCACCATTTACGTTCCAATCGGGATCAGTGTTGGGATAATGTGTTGCGGCCCATGCTGCTGGATTAGCTTGGTTCAAAGCACGGGCTCTATCCTCTAATGCTTTAATGGCTGCTTGATTTATTCTTGTCCTTTCCTCATTGTTAAATAAAGTCATTAATAACTGCTGGCAATCAGCCCATGTCGGATTATGTGTCTGTACTATTGAGGTGAACAGATCAGTCATGGCTTGTGGTTTCTCAGTATACGAGGAATTATGGGTCTTCCAGTTTAAAAGGTCGGTAGTGGTGAAAGGGACATATACGAAGACAGGGTCAGCGTGTGCCATTTGACCTGCGGCATCGATATAAGCTGACCCGGGATTTAAGCGAAGAGGCATCTGATAGTGCTTTAATTGTTGGGCACCAGTCAACTGTCGGGTTTGGATGGGGCTACGTAGGGAAGCGTCAGTCATGGGTTCCGGTCGGGGAGATATAGGGTATGGGGATGTGGGAGGTTGGTTTTGGGAAAAGGTAGTGAATAGAACACTTCGGGCCGAGCTAGATGAAGCTTGACCGGAAGTCTGAAGTGGCGCCAAATCAGGATATTCGTTTCTAATGGGGGTGGGTTCTGGTTCCGGAAGGGGAGATTTAGTACGAGGGGGGGTGGATCCTGTACTGGAGGAGGAAGCGGAAGTGGATGAGGGTAATGAGGGAAGGGTTACAGGACTTCCTGTATTTGCGTCACTTCCTCTTACCGGAAAGTAAGGGGGCGGCAAAGGGATCTCGGACTCAGGGGGCGTGTCCAAAATGGGCCTAACACCAGCCCTAGTGGACGAACAAGTCCTAGCTACCATGAGGCGACACTGTTCCTCGTGGCATGTCCGGAGCCATTTTGGCGAGTCATTTACGGCCTGTCTCCAACAATCAATATAAGGAAACTGGCCGTAAAGTTCAGGCCTACCTGATACAGCCACGTGTAAGCGCTGTACCAGAGTTGGATCCAAACTGCCACGTGGCGGCCATGCCGCAACCAAAGTAGGCCACTCCCTAGTGCACAAAGTGACCAAACGTACAGGGGACATCTTAACCCCAAAATCACAAACTTTGAATCCCTTTTTAAAATTCTTAACCATACATCCTAAGGGATCCGGAATCGTTGACTGCGACGCACCCATATTTAACAGTGGAACGTCGTCGACAACGATTACTATACACGCGTACTATTCAACAGTCACACCCGTTTCCTCTGGCAACAGCACCACGTGGTACGGTTACCAAGTGAAACGTACACAATAACAATAAACACTCAGGGAATTCCCGTACACACACAGCTGCTACACCAGTCACTATATAATCAATATTATGCCCTTTGGCGTAACTACACAGTCACCCACGCTATAATTCTCTATATACGAATTACCCGTCTATAACACACCCCAGTAACATCGTCTTTTACAAATAGCGGTTACAGTACGGTTAGCATAGGTCAAAGCACAAGTTAAGGTCACAATACAATTATTAGTGGTTATGGTGTTAAACATGCAATGGACGACAATGATTAGTACTTATTATATAATGTCAGTAAATATACAGGGTTATGGTACCGTGCACTATAATACAGCAACACACTATTAACACTCTCGCTAGACGGCTGAGCTCGCGCTATCTAACAAGATATACACTTTACTAAAACAATCGTTAACACATTTACAATTCCCAACTAAACTATTGGCCAGTACCTTGAATGGACTACCTAAAACTATATACACCCGTTTTGGTTAGCCACACTGCCCAATCACCACATATATAGCGAGCTAGAGAACCGAATTTACACAGACGCCTCTTAGTCGCACTATACAACGAGCTAGAGAACCGAATTTACACAGGCGCCTCTTAGTCGTACTATCAAAAGTCTAGTGGGTTCCAAATTTACACGCCTTCCCACTTAGCCCAGATAGGATGAGAACTAGCGAACCGAATTTACACAGGCGCCGCTTAGTCTCCCGGTCCCTCCGACCTAGCGAACGTAATATACACCCTAGAACGCTAGTCTAGACAAGACACCGGTGTCCGGCTAGGGCTATCTTACACCAGGACCCCGCCTGACTAACCAAATCAAACGGTCTGACTAAAGAGCGTTCGATCGAGCGGTGCGCCTTCGCTCCTTCCCTCCGACAGAGGGGGCAGATACAGATTCAAAAACCCCTTTGGGCCTACCGCACAATCGGTATACCCCTAGCGGGTCCTGCCGTCTAAAACAACAGTTATCTTACCTCCTCGTTCCTGAACCTGAGTTCACACTCATCGACGGGGACACCCCAGCACTTCTCACGTAGAGGCCGATGATCTCCTGGACAACAGACCAGTGGCGCCGAGACGAAGGGAGGTCCACGCAGAAGTTCAGGGGTGCAGCCGTAGAGAACGTGGGCAAAGATAGACCGTCTCACGCCTCTGCCTCTCAGCTACCGTTGAACGATGAGCTTCCCGGCCAATGCACCAAATGATACCGGAGAAACTGACGGAAGCCAAGCACAGAGAGATGGACACAGGTTTCTTCAGGAAGGAAGAGATTCTTTATTGGATCACCGATCGGGACTCAGAGGGACTAGCGTCACCAAAATACAGCAAAGTCTGAGTACTGAATACATAGAGTACATTCCTTATATAGCACTGTAGCTCCTCCCACAATTAACTACACCCACACATACCCTTAACCTATTTAATGAATAGAGTCTAAACTCATCCATCCGGTCTAACCACGTGGCTCATCTGATACAAAGGAGAGGGACGCGTAATTCCAGTTCTTACATTCCTGCACCTGGTCAGTACAGTGATGACAGTATCTTAGCTACGTGTTATTAACTAACTGATACTACAAACACATATACATACATATGCCTTGTGGCAATCTTAGCCTGCTAAACTTGTATTTTACTGGAATTACATCACAGAGCTGGTCTGAGATCTCTGAGGGCGGGGGAGGCACACTCAAGTAGAGCCTGGCTGCCACTTCCGTTATCTCAGGGGAGCTGAAGAAATCGTCCCTGGTTGATGATTGATTTTTTTTTAATGTTTGATTGACAGCTAAGGGGGAGTCCCCTAGTTAATTTATAAAAGTGCTGATTTCTGAAGTGCTTTTGGGGTGTGGAGTGGCCCTTTAATATTTATATATTGCTGTGCACTGATTGGTCAATTTGCATGCTCTTATGGTCAGGGCCAGATTAAGAGCCCAGTGGGCCTGGTGCTGACAATTATGATGGGCCTAATTACAGAATCATATTGACCAAAAACAGTAAAACACTCCCAAGCGTCATGTATCTGATGGAGATGGTGCTGGAGAGAAAGAAAACAGCAGCTATAAGAAAACACATACCCTTGGCTAATCTCTCACTAATTTATGTTTTCATCTTTCAAGCAAATCCATAACCCCTAACAGCAGTGTCCAGTCAAGCAGGAAGTCAATGGGCATGGTAAAAGGGTGTGCCACTGACACAAATCATGTAACCTGCCAAAAGGGGCGAACATGCCCAAAAAGAGGACATGTCTGCCCAAAGAATTAGAAGGCCAGCCTGGCATGAATGCATGTCAGGCTGCCTGCCAATCATTCAGCTGGCCAATTAAGGGCATACTATGCAGACAGCACCCTGAAATGCATCTAATGATGCGCTCGCTCAACGCTTTCTAAGGACTAGCACTCGCTGGTCCACTTGTCTCCTTACCTTCTTACTAGCAGGCAGAAGCTCCTGGTATATAGTCTGGGACAGAGAAAAGCTGTATGTAGTGAGTGTAGAAGAAAGGGAACATGCCACAGTGTTAGAGAGACCAAAGTCAGCATTACATTAAAGGATCACTATAGGGTCAGGAACAAAAACATGAACTCATGACCCTATAGTGTTAACACCACCATCTAGCCCCCCTGGGCCCCTCATGCCTCCATAAATATATGTCAAAATCTTACTGTATTCAAGCCTGAAGCTGTAACTCTGCATGCTGTTAGACTCAGAAAAACAAGCAGTCTGCTGACATCATTAGAAGTGGTGGCCTGATCCAATCACAGTGCTTCCCCATAGGATTGGCTGAGACTGACAAAGAGGCAAGTCAGGGGCAGAGCCAGCATGATTCAAACACAGCCCTGGCCAATCAGCATCTCCTCATAGAGATGAATTGAATCAATGAATCTCTTTGAGGAATGTTCAGTGTCTGCATGCAGAGGGAGGAGATACGGAATGTTTGGACGCATTTTAGGCAGCCATGGCCCAGGAAGAATCTCTAACAGCCATCTGAGGAGTGGCCAGTGAAGTTATCACTAGGCTGTAATGTAAGCACTGCATTTTCTCTGAAAAGACAGTGTTTACAGCAAAAAGCCTGAAGGTAATGATTCTACTCACCAGAACAAATTAAATAAGCTGTAGTTGTTCTGGTGACTATAGTGTCCCTTTAACCATATTCATTGTCAGCCAGTTCACACAAGTTGTGTTCCCATACATCCCTCTTAAGTTTCCATACTTAAGTAAGAGTATGTGAAAAGTAGTTAGGGTTGCAACCTTTCTTGGAAAAACATACCGGCCTTGCTAATTTGCATAATTAAATATGTATGGATGACATCACATGATGATAATCACAAGGAGTGACATAAGAGAAAATGCTGTAAAATCACCAAAAAACTACTTAGTTTGATTCTGCTGTATAGATGGATTCCTGTGTCCACATGTGTCTGTGTCATAATGTCTCCCAATGTCCCTTAGTGTCTCAGTGTCTGCCATAATGTCTCCCAGTGTCCCTTAGTGCCTCAGTGTATGTCTCCTTGCAGTCTTTCCCCCCATTCCTTACTTTGCTGAGCTGTAGGCTGTCTCTGCAGGGTGGGAGCTGCTGTCTGGACTCTCTGTAGCTGCACCCCTGCAGATCAGTGAGTATAGATAGGCAGGGAGGGGTATGCTGGAACTTCCTATCCCTGCCTGTCTCCACATACAGCGACCCCTACTGGCCAGTGCTGGTATTGCAGAGTATTCTCTTGTTTATACTAAGAAAAATACCACCATTTGTATTGCCAGTATCACTGCAATATTGGCACCAGCCAGGCAGCCTCAAATACTGGCTGTGCCAATAAAATAAAAGCCAGGTGGAATCCCTAAGAGTAGTGTGTGGGGGGAAAAAAAATGTAAACAAAAAAATGTAAATTATATATTTTTTTTTTTAAATCAATGGGCCTATTCCATGGGCCTGGGCCTGGGCCTGGAGCTGCAGCTCCATTGTGATGTAATTCCAGTAAAATACAAGTTTAGCAGGCTAAGATTGCCACAAGGCATATGTATGTATATGTGTTTGTAGTATCAGTTAGTTAATAACACGTAGCTAAGATACTGTCATCACTGTACTGACCAGGTGCAGGAATGTAAGAACTGGAATTACGCGTCCCTCTCCTTTGTATCAGATGAGCCACGTGGTTAGACCGGATGGATGAGTTTAGACTCTATTCATTAAATAGGTTAAGGGTATGTGTGGGTGTAGTTAATTGTGGGAGGAGCTACAGTGCTATATAAGGAATGTACTCTATGTATTCAGTACTCAGACTTTGCTGTATTTTGGTGACGCTAGTCCCTCTGAGTCCCGATCGGTGATCCAATAAAGAATCTCTTCCTTCCTGAAGAAACCTGTGTCCATCTCTCTGTGCTTGGCTTCCGTCAGTTTCTCCGGTATCATTTGGTGCATTGGCCGGGAAGCTCATCGTTCAACGGTAGCTGAGAGGCAGAGGCGTGAGACGGTCTATCTTTGCCCACGTTCTCTACGGCTGCACCCCTGAACTTCTGCGTGGACCTCCCTTCGTCTCGGCGCCACTGGTCTGTTGTCCAGGAGATCATCGGCCTCTACGTGAGAAGTGCTGGGGTGTCCCCGTCGATGAGTGTGAACTCAGGTTCAGGAACGAGGAGGTAAGATAACTGCTGTTTTAGACGGCAGGACCCGCTAGGGGTATACCGATTGTGCGGTAGGCCCAAAGGGGTTTTTGAATCTGTATCTGCCCCCTCTGTCGGAGGGAAGGAGCGAAGGCGCACCGCTCGATCGAACGCTCTTTAGTCAGACCGTTTGATTTGGTTAGTCAGGCGGGGTCCTGGTGTAAGATAGCCCTAGCCGGACACCGGTGTCTTGTCTAGACTAGCGTTCTAGGGTGTATATTACGTTCGCTAGGTCGGAGGGACCGGGAGACTAAGCGGCGCCTGTGTAAATTCGGTTCGCTAGTTCTCATCCTATCTGGGCTAAGTGGGAAGGCGTGTAAATTTGGAACCCACTAGACTTTTGATAGTACGACTAAGAGGCGCCTGTGTAAATTCGGATCTCTAGCTCGTTGTATAGTGCGACTAAGAGGCGCCTGTGTAAATTCGGATCTCTAGCTCGCTATGTATATGTGGTGATTGGGCAGTGTGGCTAACCAAAACGGGTGTATATAGTTTTAGGTAGTCCATTCAAGGTACTGGCCAATAGTTTAGTTGGGAATTGTAAATGTGTTAACGATTGTTTAGTAAAGTGTATATCTTGTTAGATAGCGCGAGCTCAGCCGTCTAGCGAGAGTGTTAATAGTGTGTTGCTGTATTATAGTGCACGGTACCATAACCCTGTATATTTACTGACATTATATAATAAGTACTAATCATTGTCGTCCATTGCATGTTTAACACCATAACCACTAATAATTGTATTGTGACCTTAACTTGTGCTTTGACCTATGCTAACCGTACTGTAACCGCTATTTGTAAAAGACGATGTTACTGGGGTGTGTTATAGACGGGTAATTCGTATATAGAGAATTATAGCGTGGGTGACTGTGTAGTTACGCCAAAGGGCATAATATTGATTATATAGTGACTGGTGTAGCAGCTGTGTGTGTACGGGAATTCCCTGAGTGTTTATTGTTATTGTGTACGTTTCACTTGATAACCGTACCACGTGGTGCTGTTGCCAGAGGAAACGGGTGTGACTGTTGAATAGTACGCGTGTATAGTAATCGTTGTCGACAACGTTCCACTGTTAAATATGGGTGCGTCGCAGTCAACGATTCCGGATCCCTTAGGATGTATGGTTAAGAATTTTAAAAAGGGATTCAAAGTTTGTGATTTTGGGGTTAAGATGTCCCCTGTACGTTTGGTCACTTTGTGCACTAGGGAGTGGCCTACTTTGGTTGCGGCATGGCCGCCACGTGGCAGTTTGGATCCAACTCTGGTACAGCGCTTACACGTGGCTGTATCAGGTAGGCCTGAACTTTACGGCCAGTTTCCTTATATTGATTGTTGGAGACAGGCCGTAAATGACTCGCCAAAATGGCTCCGGACATGCCACGAGGAACAGTGTCGCCTCATGGTAGCTAGGACTTGTTCGTCCACTAGGGCTGGTGTTAGGCCCATTTTGGACACGCCCCCTGAGTCCGAGATCCCTTTGCCGCCCCCTTACTTTCCGTTAAGAAGAAGTGACGCAAACGCAGGAAGTCCTGTAACCCTTCCCTCACTACCCCCATCCACTTCCGCTTCCTCCTCCAGTGCAGGATCCACCCCCCTTCGTACTAAATCCCCCCTTCCGGAACCAGATAGACCAACCTCCATTAAAAATGAATATCCTGATTTGGCGCCACTTCAGACTTCCGGTCAAGCTTCATCTAGCTCGGCCCGAAGTGTTCTATTCACTACCTTTTCCCAAAACCAACCTCCCACATCCCCATACCCTATCTCTCCCCGACCGGAACCCATGACTGACGCTTCCCTACGTAGCCCCATCCAAACCCGACAGTTGACTGGTGCCCAACAATTAAAGCACTATCAGATGCCTCTTCGCTTAAATCCCGGGTCAGCTTATATCGATGCCGCAGGTCAAATGGCACACGCTGACCCTGTCTTCGTATATGTCCCTTTCACCACTACCGACCTTTTAAACTGGAAGACCCATAATTCCTCGTATACTGAGAAACCACAAGCCATGACTGATCTGTTCACCTCAATAGTACAGACGCATAATCCGACATGGGCTGATTGCCAGCAGTTACTAATGACTTTATTTAACAATGAGGAAAGGACAAGAATAAATCAAGCAGCCATTAAAGCATTAGAAGATAGAGCCCGTGCTTTGAACCAAGCTAATCCAGCAGCATGGGCCGCAACACATTATCCCAACACTGATCCCGATTGGAACGTAAATGGTGCTGATATGGTTCAACTCAGAGCCTATAGAGACGCTATAATTGCTGGCATGAAAGCCGGAGGAAAGAAAGCCATTAACATGTCGAAGACAGTTGAGGTGATCCAGAAAAGCGATGAAGCGCCCAGTGTCTTTTATGACCGATTATTGGAGGCGTACCGCTTGTACACCCCCTTTAATCCGGAAGACGCAGACAATTCCCGAATGGTGAACTCCGCCTTTGTCAGCCAAGCTTACGGAGATATTAAGCGCAAGCTACAAAAGCTAGAAGGGTTTGCAGGTATGTCAATCACCCAACTAATGGAGGTAGCTAATAAGGTGTATATGAATAGGGAAACAGAAAGCAAGAAAGAGGAGGAGCGCAAGATGCGTAAAAAGGCTGATATGCTAGCGGTAGCGATCGCAGGCGTAGATAAACGGGGCCCAGATAGAGGCAATAATAGATGGAGTAGGGAGCCTTTGAGTAGGGATCAGTGTGCGTATTGCAAGGAAGAAGGGCATTGGAGGAACGAATGTCCGCAAAGAGAGCAGTACGAGAGGGTCCTACCCAGGGCAGGCTACGGAAACTTTAGAGGCAGAGCGAGAGGTAGAGGAGGCCCCGGAGGGAGTAATGGTTATAGAGGGAGTAATGGGAACAGAGGAAGTGTTAGGGAAGACAGATATATTCCAGCAGCGCAAAGGTCCCGCGATAGAGAAGGTAGGGACTTCGTAGGATTGGCTGACACGGTCATGGAGGACTATTGATACCGACCGGGCTCCATCCCCCTTGGTCGAGCGGAGCCTATGGTCGATGTATCAATAGGGGGGAAAAGGAGTGCGTTCATGATCGACACTGGTGCTGAACATTCAGTGGTGACTAATCTAGTTGCTCCTCCATCTGGAAGGACTATTACTGTGATAGGAGCAACTGGAAGAAGTGCTGAAAGACCGGTTCTTAAAAGTCGACTCTGTACATTGGGAGGCCACGTAGTAAAACACCAATTCCTTTATATGCCTGAATGTCCAGTCCAATTGCTGGGACGTGATATGCTATCCAAATTACAAGCGCAGATTACGTTCCTACCAGATGGAACAACATCTTTAAAGTTTAATGGACCTTCAGGTATTATGACTTTATCCGTACCAAAGGAAGAAGAGTGGCGACTTTATACAGTGTTGACTAGCCAAAACCCTAGGAGTGATGAGACATTGTTTAACATACCAGGAGTTTGGGCAGAGAACAACCCACCAGGACTGGCCCGCAATATTCCACCAATAAAAATTGAACTGAAACATGGGGTTTATCCAGTGAGCCTAAGACAATATCACATTCCGCAGAAGGCTAAGAAGAACATCCAATCCTATCTGGATAAGTTCATACGGTATGGTATCCTAAAATTCTGTACTTCCCCCTGGAACACCCCATTGCTGCCTGTTCAAAAGCCCGGCACAGATGAGTATCGACCTGTGCAGGACTTAAGAGCAGTCAATGATGCGGTTGTTAGCATACATCCAGTTGTACCCAATCCATATAACCTGCTTGCTTTAATTCCGGGCGGGGCTACTTACTTCACAGTCTTAAATCTCAAAGATGCCTTCTTTTGCCTCCGAATTGCCGCAGAAAGTCAATGTATTTTCGCTTTCCAGTGGGAGAACGCTGTAACGGGCTCAAAACGCCAAATGACTTGGACAAGACTGCCCCAAGGGTTTAAAAATTCACCTACCCTATTTGGTTCAGCCCTAAGTCAAGATCTATTGGATTTCGAGTCCATCCCAGGAGAGTGTGTATTGTTACAATATGTAGATGACTTGTTGATAGCAGCAGTTACAAAAGAAATCTGTCAGCAAGCAACGCACGATCTACTACACATTCTCTGGAAGGCAGGATACAAGGTGTCTAGAAAGAAGGCTCAGTTGTGTTTGCCAACTGTCAAGTATCTAGGATTCCATATCTCTGAAGGTCAAAGAATTATGGGGCCAGAGAGAAAAGAAGCTGTCTGCCAAATACCAATACCCAAGAATAGAAGACAAGTGCGAGAATTCTTGGGGGCAGCAGGCTTCTGTAGGATATGGATTCCCAGCTATGCGATACTAGCAAAACCTCTGTACGCAGCTATCAAAGGTACAGAGCACGACCCCTTCTTATGGACCCAAGAACAGCAAACGGCATTTGAAGATGTGAAGAAGGCTTTGATGAGTGCCCCAGCATTAGGTCTACCTGATCACACACGACCATTCTACTTATATGTACACGAGCAAAGAAGAATGGCTGTGGGAGTATTGACACAGTACTTGGGATCATGGCAAAGACCTGTTGCCTACATGTCTAAGCAACTGGATGCAGTGGCCAGCGGACTTCCACCTTGTCTAAGAGCCGTAGCTGCAGCCGCCCTGCTAGTAGCTGAAGCCGATAAACTCACTCTGGGTCAAGAACTTTATGTACGAGTCCCACATGCAGTACAGACGTTGTTGGATTACAAAGGAAATCATTGGTTTAGTAATAGCCGTATGACCAAGTATCAAGCAATGTTGTGTGAAAACCCAAGAGTGCATTTAGAGACTGTAAACACCTTAAATCCAGCTACCCTTTTGCCACAACCTACTGAAAGTCAACATGATTGTTTGGAAGTAATGGATGAAGTATTCTCAAGTAGACCAGATCTTCGTGATTTTCCCATCCAGAACCCCGATGTTCAATATTACACCGACGGCAGTAGTTATGTGAAAGAAGGGATCCGCTATGCAGGATATGCAGTAACAACCATAGACAAGGTGATAGAAGCTCGGCCACTGGCGAAAGGAACATCAGCACAAAAGGCAGAATTAATAGCACTAACACGAGCGTTACAATTGGCTGAAGGTTTAAGAGTAAATATCTATACGGACTCTAAGTATGCGTTTTTAACCACTCATGCCCACGGAGCTTTGTATAAAGAAAGAGGACTACTGAATTCAGAGGGCAAAGAAATCAAGTACGCAGCTGAAATCCTACAACTATTGGAAGCAGTGTGGGAGCCGAAAGAAGTCGGTATTATTCATTGTCGAGCACATCTGAGAGGTGATGGTGATGTAACCAAGGGAAATCGGATGGCAGATAGTGCAGCTAAGCGTGCTGCTGAATCAGGAAGACAGGAGTATGTGGGGCATATAGCTGCTCTTATACCAACTCCACTGTCCCAATGGACTCCAGTTTATACAGCTCAAGAAGAGGAGTGGTTAAAGACTGAACCGGGAAAGTATCTGGAGAACAAGTGGTATCAGCTAGAAGATGGAAGAATAGTTATACCAGCATCGCTAGCGGTAGAAATTGTCCAAAATTATCACAACGGGACACATTCTGGGAGAGACAGTACTGAAGAATCTCTTAGAAAACATTTCTACATACCAAGATTGTCCAACTTGACTCAGGCCATTGTACGCAGATGTGTAACGTGTGCTAAGAATAATGCAAGACAAGGACCAGTAAAGCCACCAGGAGTTCAGTTTATGGGGGGACTCCCCATGTCCGATCTACAAATAGACTTTACAGTGATGCCTAAATCGGGTGGACATCGTTACCTGCTGGTAATTGTGTGCACCTATTCAGGCTGGGTAGAAGCATGTCCTACTCGTACAGAGAAAGCAGGAGAAGTTGTGAGATTCCTGCTACGAGAAATAATACCCCGATATGGACTACCCTGTTCTATAGGATCGGACAATGGTCCAGCTTTTGTTCATCAGTGCCTACAACAACTGACTCATATGCTTGGTATAAAGTGGAGGCTTCATACTGCATATAGACCCCAGAGTTCTGGTAAGGTAGAGAGAATGAATAGAACTATAAAGAACCAGTTGGCTAAAATGTGTCAGGAAACCCAACTTAAGTGGAACGTTCTCTTACCCATAGCTTTATTGCGAATCCGCAGTACCCCTACCAGAAGGATGGGCCTCTCTCCTTTTGAAATCATGTATGGGCGACCACCTCCCGTACTTGGTAACTTAAGGGGGGACTTGAGTCAGTTGGGAGAAGGAATTACCCGGCAGCAGGTTGTAGAGTTGGGTAAGACTATGGAGGAGGTACAGAAATGGGTACAAGATAGATTACCTGTGAATATTTATCCCCCTGTTCATAGTTATCATCCAGGAGATCAAGTGTGGATTAAAGAGTGGAATAATGTACCGTTAGGGCCCAAGTGGAGAGGTCCTTATGTTGTTCTTTTGTCTACCCCTACAGCAATAAAAGTAGCAGAAGTGACTCCGTGGATACATCACTCCAGGGTTAAACCAGCAGCAGTCGATTCTTGGCAAGTTACAGTAGATCCAGAGAATCCCTGCAAGATCCGGTTAAAACGCACTACTCAGTCGGAGTAACGAGGAATTATTGTGGATTACAAATTTTATTGTTACAGGTGTGAGTGAGAAGGCCATAATAAAGCCTGTCCGCTTACCATCACATAGTGTATAAGCCAGGAAAGTCTCGAAGGGACACCTGTGAAGACGAGCAGAACTCCATTCCCTGCAGCCCTCACATCCTGGAAGCTGAGGTTCCATCGCACGGACGAAGACTGAGGATGACGGCGAAAGATGTGCTTTTGATTGTGTTTATTTACATGTGTTTTTATATTCAGGAAGGTAGAGGTACCGACACTCCTAGCTGTGAGGTATGCATTAAGACTACGAGAACAGGTAACCATATTTCCCAAACCCTAATTTGGCATTCACAATACGAGTGTAAAGGAGATGTATCGAGATGTAGATACTTAAATATAGATTATAGTGTGTGCCATTTAGGAGTAGGAGAACCTAAGTGCTTCAGTCCGGAGTATCAACCTCGTACAATCTGGTTGACTCTCAGGAATGGAGATCCTCAGGGGACCCTAATTAATAAAACGGTGTTAGAATCCGTACATTCTTCGGGTGTTCTGCTATTTGATGCGTGTAAAGCGATATCGAGTGGTAGAAAGCCGTGGAATGTATGTGGGGATCTTAGATGGGAGAGGACGTATGGGTCTAACGATAAATATATTTGTCCCAGTAGCAAAAATAAATATGTAAGTCCTAGATGCCCAAATAGAGATTATAACTTTTGCCCATATTGGTCTTGTGTGGGGTGGGCAACTTGGGGACAGACAGTAGACAAAGACATGATAGTGACTAAGTTGCCGACTAGCCCTTATTGTAAGTCTATGGAATGCAACCCAGTCCATATACTCATTAATAACCCCGACAAGTTCTTAGATAAGTATGGAAATTTATTTGGGTTTCAAATATACGGGACGGGTTTAGATCCTGGGACATTATTGTTTATAGGAATAGAGACTGATACAGTATCCTCCCAGACTCATCAAGTATACCATTCCTTTTACGAAGAGATGAGTATAGATAATAAGATCCCCCATAATGCTAAAAACCTGTTCATCGATTTAGCTGAAAGTATTGCCGGTAGTCTTAATGTTACCAACTGCTATGTGTGTGGAGGTACTAACATGGGAGACCAATGGCCTTGGGAAGCAAAGGAGGTAATGTCCGGTTCTGAGGCAGTTGACCAATTAATATCTACACAAGCCGATTATCATATGAGTGTTAGAGGTAAATCTGAGTGGAGATTAAAGACCTCCATCATAGGTTATGTTTGCATAGCAAGGAAAGGAATGATGTATAATACTTCTGTAGGAGAATTAACTTGTCTAGGGCAAAAAGCTTATGATGATGATACAAAGAATACAACTTGGTGGTCGGCTTCAAATGTCTCAGAACCATCTAACCCGTTTGCTAGATATGCCAATTTAAAGGATGTGTGGTTTGATCTATCCATCACATCTACCTGGAGAGCCCCAGCAAATTTGTACTGGATCTGTGGTAAGAAAGCCTATTCAGAGTTGCCACAGGACTGGGAAGGGGCATGTGTGTTGGGTATGCTCAAACCATCCTTCTTCTTGTTACCGATTGAAACAGGTGAGACTTTAGGTGTTAAAGTGTATGATGTGAATCATAGGAAGAAAAGGGGACCCATAGAGATAGGCGCCTGGGAAGATAATGAATGGCCTCCCCAGCGTATTATAGATTATTATGGGCCAGCCACGTGGGCTGAGGATGGTACCTTTGGTTATAGAACCCCTATTTATATGCTCAACCGTATTATAAGATTACAGGCGGTGGTTGAGATTATCACAAATGAGACATCACAAGCGCTCAATCTTCTAGCGAAGCATAACACCAGGATGAGGACAGCAGTCTACCAAAATAGATTAGCCTTGGATTACCTTTTGGCAGTAGAGGGAGGTGTATGTGGGAAGTTTAACCTAAGTAATTGCTGTCTTCAAATAGATGACGAAGGGCAAGCAATAGCTGAGCTTACTAGCCATATGGTTAAACTAGCGCATGTGCCTACTCAGGTATGGAAAGGGTACAATCCAAGTAGTTGGTTTGGTAGCTGGTATGAGTGGTTTGGAGGGCTTAAGGCAGTGGTAGGTGGAGTCCTACTGATTTTACTGTTGTGTCTACTCCTACCGTGTCTTATACCCTTAGTAGTTAGGTCTGTGCAAAGCCTGATAGGAAGTATAGCAGAGAGGAAGGCTGCTGCACAGATAATGGCGATATATAAGTATAAGGCTCTAGATCAGGGAGAACCAATGCAAGAAGATGAATGTTGAAGATTCACATCATAAGATAAGTCTGGTCTGGTTCATGGTAACCTGAGGTATATGCAAACCAAGGTTAAGTGATGCCTCAAGTAATTGTGAAATATCAGAGGCATCAAAGGGGGGAATGTGATGTAATTCCAGTAAAATACAAGTTTAGCAGGCTAAGATTGCCACAAGGCATATGTATGTATATGTGTTTGTAGTATCAGTTAGTTAATAACACGTAGCTAAGATACTGTCATCACTGTACTGACCAGGTGCAGGAATGTAAGAACTGGAATTACGCGTCCCTCTCCTTTGTATCAGATGAGCCACGTGGTTAGACCGGATGGATGAGTTTAGACTCTATTCATTAAATAGGTTAAGGGTATGTGTGGGTGTAGTTAATTGTGGGAGGAGCTACAGTGCTATATAAGGAATGTACTCTATGTATTCAGTACTCAGACTTTGCTGTATTTTGGTGACGCTAGTCCCTCTGAGTCCCGATCGGTGATCCAATAAAGAATCTCTTCCTTCCTGAAGAAACCTGTGTCCATCTCTCTGTGCTTGGCTTCCGTCAGTTTCTCCGGTATCACCATCAGCCCCTATGTTAATCCGGCCCTGCTTATGGTTCATCTGTATCATTATCCCCCAAACAATTACTTATTCAAAACCCATCTGAAGCTAACCATTACATCAACAAATACAGATTCCACTGAACCAAATTTTCCTGCTGTGCAGAAGTCTACGTTTTAATGTCCTTCTAAATTATATATTTATTTCCATTGTACAATATAACAGAGTTAAAACAAGCTGATGTCCTTTAGATGGAAAGCTAATTTGAGTACACCTTGCACTTTCACACATCATTTTTTTGCTGCCTATATATTACCATTGCACAGTGCTGCTGGAAATGTTGTACTATATAAATAATATATTATTATTATTATTATTGCCATTTATATAGCGCCAACAGATTCTGTAACTTTATAGGAAATATAAAATGCTGACCGATTTGTAGGCAAAGCTTTTCCACATACGCATACAGTGAGAAGATTTAACTGATAGGACAGAGATACAGTATTGTGTACATTTTAAATAACCTTTATGTTTATAATAATATATAAATGTAGGTTTGACAGTGGGCAGTGGATTCTGGGAAACAAGGTGCCATGGGTTAATCTTGCTCACACACACAGTTCCCCTCCTACCCCTCACCTTCCTGCTGTCCTGGGTGAGTAATGGAAAAGATTCAAGGAGGGTGACAGCAAATTACTACATTAGACCCTCAAACAATGGACAGCGAGGTGTGACGTGTTTGGCCACCACCCTGGGAGGCACAGCAGATTCTTAAAGAAACCACTACAGCGTGTCACTAGACTACTTGCATTGGAGCAGTTTGCAAGGCACTTCTGGCACCATAACCACTACAACGCGTTGATATTTGCTGGAAAGCCAAGAGATCCCAGGATGTTCTGTGGGTTGTGGGGGGAGAGGGCATTCATCGGTACCGGGATGGTCTATGTTCACCAAAGCTGCTCTTACGTACAATAAACATAAGGTACTTTTGGGCCTAGTTGTTCATCAGGGTGCAGCACGGTTGTATATTAATATTTAAAGTGTCAACGCTTTATTTGGTGCTTTGGTTTCAAGGACAACTTTTCCCACGATGCTCAGCCAAACCAAAGAAGATGTCGGTGTCTCCATGGCGACATGGCATGAATCTGGCACTCCTGAAGTATTGTGGCAACAGATACCCCAACACACCTCATAGTAATTACATAGTTACATAATAATCTAAGTTGAATAAACACTCACGTCCATCGAGTTTAATCTACCTCTACTAGGTTTTAATTAGAAGAAGAATGGCGTTCTCCGTTTGCTGGTGCCCTGGGGGGGAAATTGTCTGCCTGCTGCCTTGCCAGCCCACCCCTATGTCCACCACCATTTGTCTCTAGATGTGATATTTAGATAATTTATTTGTACACTGCTTCTATATATGTGGGTGCTTTATAAATTAAGCAAGAATTGTTAGGCTACAGGCATTTCTGTAGCGTATGTGTCATCAATTATTCTAGAAAGATTTTATTATTATTGGCATTCGTGTTAAAATCTATTTCTACAGAGCTAACAATACAGTACAGTATTATGAAGTCTGTTTGGCGGAGACATGTTAAAACATGAGAAAGACAGGGCGCTGCCCAGAAGCGTACCAATCTAGAGCAATAGTGGTCACAGTTCCTGTTGGACTACAGCTTCCAAGGCTTCTAAGCTCTTGTCAACCTACGACAAGCAAAGCATTATGGGAATGGAGAAGGCAGGCCTCAACACTCCTGATTTTAAAGAATTTATATTTTCTAGTGTGGAATGATAGAAAATACTAGAGAAAGTTATTTAACCAATTTAGAGTTGGTATTCTATCAAAAGCATTTTTGACGGTTCTTGACGGCACTAGTGATAATGGGTGATGTTTTTAAACTGCATACCTGCCAACGTTGGAAAGTATGCATTTGGGGGGAGGGGGCTGAGTGGAGCTTCGCCGGTGACATCACATCACTAGCACCCCACCCATAATTGGGGGGAGCTTTTAAAGGGACACTATATTCCCCAGAACAACTGCAACTTATTGAATTTGTTCTGGTGAGTAGAATCATTCCCTTCAGGCTTTTTGCTGTAAACACTCTCTTTTCAGAGAAAATGCAGTGTTTACATTACAGCCTAGTGATAACTTCACTGGCCACTCCTCAGATAGCTGTTAGAGATCCTTCCTGGGTCATGTCTGCCTAAAATGCATCCATTCATTCAGTATCTCCTCCCTCTGCATGCAGACACTGAACTATCCTCATAGAGATTCATTGATTCAATGCATCTCTATGAGGAGATGCTGATTGGCCAGGGCTGTGTTTGAATCATGCTGGCTCTGCCCCTGATCTGCCTCCTTGAAAGTCTCAACCAATCCTATGGGGAAGCACTGTGATTGGATCAGGCTACCACTTCTGACTATGTCAGCAGACTGATTGTTTTTCTGAGGCAAACAGCATGCAGAGTTACAGCTTCTGGCTTGAATACAGTAAGATTTTGACATATATTTATGGAGGCATGAGGGGCCCTGGGGGGCTAGATTGAGGTTTTAATACTATAGGGTCAGGAATACATGTTTGTGTTCCTGACCCTATAGTGATCCTTTAATGATGCTCCCCTGCTGTGCTGCCCAGGGATAGTTTAACTAAAGCAGGGCGTCGATACAGGACAAAATCTGGACCGTCCTGTCAAAAGCGGGACTGTTTGGAGGCATGAACCTGTTGTGTTCTGAATGTGTATTTGTTATGTTATCGCTTTAAGTTTAGCTGTGTGTTACTGCAACACCACTCATTTACAATTGTCTGTCAACCATATTTGCTTTAATTGATTAACAAGTAACTATTTGAATTTGATAACAATACTCAGGAGAAGTGTTTGTCCTTCTCACAAACACAACGGTTTGTGGTATTAGTAATTTAGTTGAAATGTGTCAGACAATGTATCAGTTCCTTTGAACTATTTATTTTGATAAGGGTAACATGGTTCTATTACTGTGTCGATAAATCCTCTTTGGAATGACTGTGAACGTTTAAGCTTGACTGTTTAGCATGAGCTATTGGGTTTCTTTTTTATTTTGTGTTTTGACAAATCGATAATGGCTAAAGTGTTGTTGCAATTGAATGCAACAGTGTGAATAAACGTGATCACTTTGGCATTGTTAATGGCATCATTAGCTATTAACATATGGACAAATATATTACGATAGATTATGATCAACCCCTGCTAGTCACTAGTTGAGTGGTTTTTTTTTTGGTTTGTTTTGTTTTCATAAATAACTTTCATTTGTTTCAAATACCAGGATATTCAGAGGTATCTGGCATTAAATGCAATTGCAAAGTTCCTTGAGTCTCTACACGTAACCGTTCCTCTTTAATTCCTCTTTAATCAAGATATTTACGTAGCTTGGGGGCTGCAAGCCAGTACCTCTTTAATCAAGATATTTAGGGCTGTAAGTCAACCTCTTTGTGAACCAAATGGTTTTTATTAGGGTATAAGGTTCATCAAGGCCATTGTACTAGTTAACACAATGCATTAAGATAAGGAATTGTTAGCTTTATTTGTTATCCTGACGAGAACCTTTTACGCAAATAAGGAAAACAAAGTATACAGTGGTTAAAAACACTATATTGCATGCCAATTGGCACTGTTTAAATGGAAAGTTACGCAATTGTTAAATGTAAATTAAAAAGCTGTGCTAATACATTGAAACAGATTTTGATAGTGTATAAATCCAAATGTACCCCTCTATATCTTAAAACACACTTGTTCTTTTTGATTTTATTTCCCACCCAAGGATTCTATTATCTTGGTATTGAACACTTCTGCTGTGAGACCATTTGGAAGGACAATTACGTTTTGAATTTTAAAGTACAGTCCCCTTGGGCCATCACAGGTCTTTCTCTGGTATCACGACTTGGACAATTTCTACCAATATATAAGTCTTTGTGCAGTCCCCTGAGCATAGGTGGCCTATTGACCTGGTCAACATGTACAGAAGAGTGGCATGTTCCTTTTATGGCCATGTGTGTCACCAATTATCCAAATTGTGTAACTAACATGCGCTCAATTCAATGTTTCCCTCAAATTACCCTTTTCCTTCCTGGATTGGTACCGGGCAATGTTGGCAGGCACGGAGTCTGTTCCAGGCATCTAGATCTATTTTCCTACCATCCAATTTCCGACTATAATCGCTTGCTTCAACGATAACAAGACACAAATGTTTTGCTGTGTGGTTTTACAGCAGAGAGGTGAAGGGCAGATTGGCCAGAAAAGTGTTTCGTACTCGATTTATGAAGGCATATCTCAGGCAGAATGCGCATTTTATCCAACTCTGTGTGTGTCATGCACAAGTAAAAGGCATCTCCTAGTTATGCTATGTATACTGAATGTGGAGTGCTTGATGGAATCTTTTTGAGTAGATCAGGAGAGATTGTGTAAGAAAGTGTAGTAATGTATTTGGGGGTTGATAAGCCAAAAATATGTTGTATAGAGGTAGTACAGATTGTAAACTATTCCAGTAAATCCAGATGTGGCCGGGAGCATGCGACTGACATGCCAAGGAATTCTGGGAGATTGAGCTGAAGGGCCTGGCATCTCGTTAGTAACCCTCTAAATGCCGTGAGTCCATAACATGCTGCAGATACTGGCAGCATTACATGTAACACAACGTGCGCCAGAACTGTGCTGAGTAAGCACTTATAGCATGTGCGACTGTATCTCGTTTACCCAAACAAATTAAAAAAAGTTACAGGCGGACAGGGGGATAGCCTTCAGATCTGGCTTCCAGGTTAATTGACGTTCCCTGTAACTGTCATCTCTTGCTCGAGTTTCCTTATAATTTTCTAAAAGAGCTTCAAAACTGAATTCTTGCAATTCATCTTACAAGAATTCACTCTAATCTTCCATCATCACCAACTGTTTGGGAAAACAGGAAACATTGTATGTTTAGATAGGCGCAACTCAAGGCATTGAAAGAGTGGGCCTCATGATGTCCCAATAACAGTGCATAGTATACAAATTAAAGGGACACTATAGTCACCAGAACAACTGCAGCTTAATGTAGTTGTTCAGGTGAGTATAATCATTACCTGCAGGCATTTTCATGCAAACACTGCAGATGCTGGATGTCCTCATTAACAGCGTGAGGACGTCCAACATCAGTTAGGAAAATCTTGGTTACCTAACCACCCGAAAGTCCCTCTAGTGGCTGTCTGGTAGCCGGCCACTAGAGGTGGAGTGAACTTTTCAAGGTAATTATTGCAGTTTTTGAGAGTTTATTGCAGGGTTAAGGAGACTGGGACACTGCACCCAGATTACTTTAATGAGCTGAAGTGGTCTGGGTGCCGATAGTCTCCCTTTAAGCACACACTCTGACTAAGATACAAACACACAGACGTCACTGACAGACACAGACTCATTGATTTGACACACACACACATTCCTCAACAGACTCACACTGGCAGATACACCCTGACAGTCACACACACTCAATGATAAACACACATACGTCACTGACAGACACAGACTCACTGATTTGACACACACCTATTCACTGACACACACTCAAACACTGACAGACACTCATTGAAAGTCACACACACACTCACTGATAAACAGACTCTCACTGTTGGACAGACACTCACAAACATACACACACATACACACACACTCAGACACACACATACACTAACAGACACCCACATCCACATACACTCACAAACTATTAATATTATTTTAATGTAATTTTCCACCCATCCTTCCTACCTGGAGAGCTGGCGTGGGTCTGTCATTAGTGGTCCAGTAGGGCTGCTGTGAGACCTGTGGCTGTGCTAGCATCAGAGGCGGCAAAGGGAGCTGTGATCTTCCTGCTCTGCTTCTTAGCGCCTTGTGGGCTGCCTACTGATGCCGGGAGCCAGAATGACATCCCGCCATCAGCAAACGGCGTGCGAGGGAGCAGAGCAGGGAAATCACAGCTCCCTCGCCGCCTCTGATGCCAATATAGCCGCACACTGGGGTATCCATAAGGTGACCAGTTCTTGGACCCCCGGGGATGTCCGAGTGGGCGTTTGGGGGCGGCATTTTTTTCCGCCCCTTGGTCAGTGCCGCCCAAGGCAAATGCCTTGTTTGCCTTAGGCTACATACAGCACCGCTGACCAGAATAGGAAGGGTTACTCTAATAAAAACACTGTTTTAGTAAAACACAGTTTTTTGGTTTGAGTAAGCGATTAATGCAAATGTGTTTTTGAGTATGTGTCTAGGACAAAACATTAAGCTTTTAACTGTACATCATGTACACAGCCAGCATTCAGAATGTCTCGAACAGAACCCATAGGATGTGGCCCAAGTTCAAGGCATGTCAGCAAGCCAAACATGTGCAGGTCAGCAGACACACTGAATTCCAGCCACTCTTCTACCAAATGCACATTCACAGCCTGTGAGTTAATCACAGATGGCATGGAAATAACATTATTTGTATTTATTTTATTCCATATGTCCCGTTCCCACTGAGACCGAACAATGATAGGGCAAATAAAACCATGGCATATAGCCCCAGTCATCTGCACATTGTTGTATTGTAGGGAGAGATACATTATGCTATTGCAACCATGTTAAAAGGCAGAAACCATATCATTTTGTGCTCAAAAGATTTAGGGGAAGTTTTATCAAAGTGTTCTGTTAAACGTGGTCTAAATTACTAACCGCGGGGCAATCGCCATGGAAACTTTTGGAATAAGCAGGTACAATAGATTGGTGACCCCTTCCCTTCTACATTTTTTGCACCACTTTTTTAGAACTGAACACTTTAATGAATCTATAACTTGAAGGACCACTCTGGGCACCTTAACAACTATGTTGCAATTTAAGTTTTTATGGTGCGAGTATGTTCCAGGCGCCATCTCAACAACAAAGGAAGTAACTGGGCAGAGCGATTGGGTGCTGTCTTCTAAAGTATGGAGTTAAATTGTTGGTGATTTCACTCCTTAGAGTAAGACGATGCCTCCTCCCACCATAACAACTTAATTGAGATTAAGTAGTAATGGCGCCCACAGTGTCCCTTTAACCTAGTCCATTGTCTGTGCTAGTTAGGTGCACGTTTACACACAATGCACCATTCATGGTAATAATAAACACTGAATTTCCACAGGATTTAAAAAAACAACAACTTAATAGCAGAGACAAAACAATAGGGTGAATGTAAGGTAGACCTCTCATCATTATTGTATGTGCGTATGAGTTCACTTATTTAAAACAGGTGGACCCATGAAAATATAGTAATGGGAACATGGTGTATTATCAGCCCTTTGATGACCTGACTAAATATGGACTAAAGACAGAGATCACTGAGGATGAGAAGAAGATAGAAAAATACTAGCCAAGATCACAATTCCAGAAAACAAAATACTTACGGAAGAGGCCAAGAGTCAATGCGGTTATCAGAAACTAGAATGACTAGGACCTAATGCTACACATGCAAGAAACTCCCAAAGGTATTTTGTGGTGGTAGTGGCATCAGTTCATAGAAGCAAGCCCTAGACCAGGGGTGTCCAAACTCCGGCCCTCCAGATGTTGCTGAACTGCAATGCCCATTAATCTGGCTATCTATTTCATAAAAAGAATCATGGGATTGTTGTTTAGCAACATCTGGAGGGACGGAGTTTGGACAATCCTGCCCTAGACAATTGTTGCAACTTGCAAATAGACCCAATCAACGCATTCACTCCTACACATGCTTGAGGGACGCTTCTCCAATACGACCAGTGTCATGAGAGAAATTACAGAGCCTAGAAATTGTTCTATCAGACCAGGACCCATTGCCACGAAATCTGGACAGATGAAGCAAGATGGACTCACCCAGATATGGAAGAAGGTGCCACATGCTGAGCCAACATGATCATGCAGCCTTCTTTGTTCTTGTTAAATTCAAGTTTATAAAAAAAAAAAATAAATACAACCAATTGTGTGCACAAAAAAACTACTTTTAGGATTGTTAAAGCTGTACAGAAACTTGTGTAGCATTCTGCACGCTCATTTTACAAGTGATTTGCCTCAAGGCTAGCAATTCTCTTAATGACGGCTGCCTCTGGATCTCCCACCCTTCGCGTTTAAACTACACGTGGTCACGCTTATGTCATATTGCCAGCAGGCAGCCTTATCGTTTCTTGCAGACAGCTCCACAACAGGCCTTGTCTGAAGGATTCAGTCACTGGCCCGTCTCAGAAAAGCCTCCAGCAGCTTTCATTTAACTTATTTTCTTACGATTACACACCAAGTTGCTTAGTGACCGGCCCAAACATCAAAACAAACACGTCTTGTGTCTGACCATACATCTTGGCTTCTGCACTTCCTGTGTTTGTGCTTCAAAGTCTGGGAATGAAATCTCCTCACTAAAGATCAATTGTCTTTCGTGCTGACTTGTAATAGCCATCAGGAGGGTTTACACGAACGCAGGTTGTTAAATTATTACCAGGTTCTCTCAACACTGCAATAGCAGTTTATCGACTAATCCTCTCGGGAACCCTTTGGAGAGCAGGCTTATTTTTGAATTTCCCAGATAAGATTTATAGGGCCAATACATGCTGCTTGGCAGTGGGCGCGATACGGTTGAAGGTTTCACATACATTAAAGGATTTAGTCAAAGTACCAGAGGGAAATGTATTTCAGAGAAAGAGAGGATTTCAGAACAAGTTATTGCACTGTAAACGTAGATGGTGGTAGTATCAGGGGGAAAGTAAAAATTTGATGTTACTAGAAAGTGTGTTGGGTACATGGAATGGCCGCCCGTCATCGGCAGCCAAGGACAAAAAACATTTAAGAGAAGCTGAATGCGGGACTTACATGGCTTGGATTTTACACATGGCATAAACCGTTGTTGGTGGAATGCTAAACTAATGAGAACAAAGTATGAAAACACATTTACTGCAGCTACGTCGCATGTTAATGTCCGTTTTATTTATACGCTTTACCACACACATATAATGGTCGAAAACCGTTAAATGTTTTTCTAGCGGTTATAAATAAAATAATCGTGTGTTTTATTCAGTAAAAGGAAATTAAGTGAACTACAAATTTTAAATGAAAGAAAAATAAACTAAAATTATTTAACAGGGTCATTTTTTTACAGCTCTGCTCTCTTGGCCACAAAAAAAAAAAAAGAAAGAAAAGTTAATTCCCTGCAAGTTTTCCTTATTTCCCCCTCCTATATAATGTATTCTTCATAGTCTGGAGTTCTGAATGAAGAAGAATTCTGGAGCAAAGGTCTAAACTAGGAACATTCCACTGATTTCCATGGAGACTGCTCTTCTGAGTTGTGCTATATCTAAATGACTCCTTGTGTGTTCTTATTAATTGGGAAGTAGGGAATCTAATGTCTATGCAGGCTAAGCATCATGGGAAATGTAGTTCACATATATTTGCAGTGCCAAGAATAGCCAGCATTGGTCTAGGTTCTCCCTGCCCTTTGCACGTTGACTTTATCTTCAGGCTACACCTGCTGGTGGCATTCTTTTACCTTATCCCAACTCTGCTTCCCCTACAGGGCCCTACACATTCCTGCTCCCCTTCTCACTGCCCATCGGAAAGCCTGAGTGACGCCAGAATACTGAAAATGCCCAAATATGGGAAGAGAGGAAATAAATGTCATTGTGATGAGGGCAGTTTTAACCCAAATCTTCATATGAGAGAGAAGTGGTGAGAGAGGGAGGGAGGCTGCCCCTCCACCCCTCCTTCCCATCGCTCTCCAGACAGGCTGATCTCACTCAGACAGGAGATCTCTTAGTTTTCACAGGATCTTTAACCAGAGCATGGCCGGCGTACTCTGATCTACGTGCGGCTGGCACGTGTTTGATGGCAATTAGGGTTAACAAGGGCCAGGGAGGTAACCGGTTAATGAGACAAACTGCCTGCGGTTTCCTTTACATAGTGGAGTCTGTTTCCTTGTCTTAACATTCTTTGCTCATTCCTCTGGCTCTCTGCGTTTAAAGGAAATGAATCCATCATGAGATCTTAGTATTAATGTTTAAACAGAGATGTGTAAAACTTTAGACTTTGTTACTCCTGGGTTCTATCTATGTAAATCTGCATTTGAAATTTCCATCTCCCCTGCCCTCCATTAAACATACTAAGAGAGCTGTTCAGTAACTCTAACAGGGCTGGAAAACACATCTGCGCACACGCTCGCGCACGTGTCTGCATGCGAGGGCTTGTGCGCATGTGTGTTTTGCATGCGTTTGGAGTATTCAATTGCATGCATTTATACGACTATTTTGGTGTATGATTGAATGGTAACAGTGACTGGATGGGTGATTGGGAGAGCGTGTATGCGTGTGGAAGCTGCTTGTAGTGTTGTACGTTTGTAGGAATGTTGTTTACCGGGTTGCATGGCTGGACGTGGCTTCTTGTTGTGTTGCATTTGGGCTGTAGTGGTGGAATAGGGGCTTTAGTGGGGGGTAGTGATTATAGTGGGCTTCTATGGGATGTAGTGTGGAATATGGGCTTTAGCGGGAAGATTATGGTATATTGGGTGGTAGGGGCCATGGTGAGGTGATTGTGCTATATTGGGGGGATAGGAGCCATGGTGGGGAGGGTAGTGGCTATATATAGTAAGGATGATAGTAGTGGGGGGAAAGGGGATATTATGAAGTGATAGGGCCTGTAGTGGGAGGTTAGGGACTATTGTGGGTTGGCTAGTGGTTATAGTGGAGTGACAGAGGGTCTAGTGGGGGCATAGGGCTAATGTGAGAGGATAGGGACTATTGTGGGGTGGATAGTTGGTATAGTCCGGTGACACATGCTGTAGTGGGGTAATAGGGGTTGTAGTGGGTTGACAGGGTTAAACTGTGGATGACAGGGCTATAGAGTGGTGACATGGGCTATAGAGGGGCTGTGGTGGGGTGACAAGGGCTGAATAAAAGTGTATTACCACTAGACTTACCTTGGGCCAGGGAGAGTGGTCCGGTGAGAGATGCAGAACTAGGGTACCAAATGGTCCAGTTCACTGTATCATTCTGGCACCATTTTGGGTACCATCTGCTGTCTATCAGACTGCTCTTATGCACCTCAGGCTGTGCATCATTTCGTAGGCACCTCAGGCTGTGCATCATTTGGTTCAATTAGGTTTCCATCCCTTTGGCTTTAATTCCATCCTATACAACTGCCGAACAGTCGAGTTTCCCTATCATGGTTTCAGTTTACCAGTGAGTGCATTATATAGTTTTGCTACATTTCTAGTTCTTTGACTTGGCTTGTATTTGACTATCCAGATCTCTTCTTCCCTCGACCTTGGCCTTTTGTCCTGACCTCAACCTCTGCTCTGCAGTCTACATTTCTCTATCTGTTCACAATTTTTTGTAATCTCACTGTCATCACTGTGATAAATCCAGTCACTCCTAGAGTATATGCTCCTATCCTGATTTTCATGTTTCATATATTAGAAGGTTAGATTGAAGTTCTGCATATTGGGATCATTCGTAATCCTTGGGTGCCTACTTGCGCCATAACCACTACAATTATAATTCTAAACTCATACATAATGACCTACGTTCCAGATTGTCTACTGTTCCATATGTGATGTCAGGAAGGAATTTGTCATGTTTACTTTAAAAAATACTGTAATGTTCTTCTAAACATACATTTAAATATTAAACTCTACAAAAATCTGACATGATGTAATATATTTGTTACGTCCGGTGCAAAAGAGGTTTTATCGTGAGAAAATATTTGCTGGAATGTGCATTTTTAAAAACATCTGTCACTGAGAGAATTAGGAAGTTCCACTCCCCAGCTTAAGGGAGCCTGAGACACGCAGGAGATACAACCTATCCACTCGTGAAATTCTGGATAGTCATATTTTGGTGATGATCACGGCTGTCTAACATTGAACATTAAAATTTACTGTACATTTTTGTGTTAACATTCACAAACATATTTTGATACTTTTCTATGACAATTTTAACATGATCTATTCATTAAAAGAGGGCACTATAACATGCATTAACCTCTTAAGGACACATGACATGTGTGACATGTCATGATTCCCTTTTATTCCAGAAGTTTGGTCTTAAGCAATCACAATCACTCACATTAAACCATTTTTGCCTTATGAAACTCAACTGGTGAAAAAACTTGATAAATCACTGAAAACACCTTTTTAACAAATTAACCAAGACCTCAAAAATTAGCAAATGCTTTTGTGCAAAAACAGACACAACAAACCTCCCTTGAGTTGATGTAGCACTTGAGGTATGTGGTGGGGCCTGATAATTATAACAATCTATTGTTGTGAAACAGATAATACGACAAATACACATGTACATTATACACACATTTCTCATTTGAGTATGCTACCACCAGGAAAAGATAGTGACATTTTTGGATTGTGATTACGTTGAAATCACTAACTCAATTCCACCCAAATGTCCAACCTTGATTTTGGTCCAAGCCATAGTTGGCAAAGCTTGAGCCCATAACTAGCCTCTTGGCTAGTTCCTGTTATGCACAAACATCTGGACTGCAAGTGGCTGAGCATCATGTAGTCCACAAGAGCAGCCCTTCACTTCCCTTCTCCTAAAGGAAAGGAGGGGATATGGAGAAAAATGTTGTCCACTCAATCCTTCTGCTCCCAGTCCCACTTATAAGATCACCTGTCTCTCACAGATATAAAAATTCAGGCCTCAATTAGGCTTCCGAAGACCGTTCCCATTCTCTCGTCTTCCTTCATTTTGCCAGTCCTTATATTTATCATTCCCCAGAGCAATGTAATTTGAAAATCTCCACTCTCCAAGCAAGAAATAAAGAAAATCTTGAATGTGCAAATATAAAATAAACCTCTATTTAGGATTGCATCAGAAACTTTGTCATCACCATCTTCCTTTGTGTCCACGTTAAAACCTCAAAATGGCGGCTACTACGTGTTCACAGATGGCAAAGCCAATTGCACTAAACATCAGTGATTGAAGACTGGTGAAATATTGAAAGTGGTTACGTGCCAGAAAGTGTCATAAGCATAGCTCTAATGTAATACCATACCAAAACCAGTTTTAAAAAAAAATATTTAAAATTTAACATGTGACACATGGCAGGATCACTTGAGTGTTTGCAACAGGGGATTGTTTATATGGTGTTGATATGGTATGAAGAACTAGCCATTGACAAACTTTGCTAAATTTAGCAAAATAGGAGGCCAACCGCCAATATAGCACACAAGTACGCAGGCTAAGTAAAAGAGTTACATTAATTGTACCAAATTGTACCATGTTTTATTCGGGGGAAAAAAAGCGCTCTGCACGCAACCACTAAAACTCTTTCCATCTTGCTAAACCCTAGTAAAGAACGGCTATAAAAATAATTCTACGTATTCTAATAAATAGACGATTGTTAGCAGAATAAAAGACTCCTTCAACAGGTGATGGAAAATGCTCTTCGCCTGCCATGTATTTGGGTAAATTTACATAGAAAGGAGAAATTTGACTTCCTGCAGTTAAGAATGGAAAAAGCAACCACCATGTGTGTTGGATAATGTTTTGGTTATATGTGCTTCTGTGTGCAGTGTTGTGTTTCTGTTTTCAGTTAGGTCTGTCTTCAGTGTCCCCTTGTAAGTTCACTTGCTGTACCTAAGGTCCTTATCCTGTCAGCACTTTTCTGCATCCTTGTAACGGTCTCTGACACCAGAACCTTAACTGTTCCTTCCCTTTATGGCTTCTGAGACTGCTGGTAGTTTCCATATTTGTACTTTGTTAAAGGCACACTCCAAATCTCAAAAGGCTGAAGCAAGCCGTAGTGGTTTATTGTTTAACCAAGTTCCCACTGTCTTACTTGATAAAAATGCTGATTTCCTCAAACCCAGCTTATTCTTAAAGGAACACTCCAAGGTCCATAACTTCTACAGTCCACTGGAGTGGTTATAGTGGCAGGAGTTTCCTAGGGCCCTCTCAGAGTCTAACCATTGAAGAATGGTTTAAAAACTTACCTGGAGGAAACTGGGTGCCTACGACCACATCCCGTAAGGAGCTTATGTTGGCTCTACTGAGATAAGTCCTGCTGTCTGCTCATTGGCTGAGAGCATCAGCTGTGTGCTCTCCGGCAGAAGATAGACCTCCGGTTGCATTTCCTACTCTTGGACTACTTACTATTGAAATGGGCCAGGGCACTTCTGGCAGTGGCACCATAAACACTACAGCGGCTGTAGTATTTATTGAGTTTGTAGTGTCTCTTTAATGACTAGTAGATAATCTTACTATATATTTTCTTTGTCAATACTGATCTCCCCATACAAAGGTAGAAAGATTACCAGACCATTACAGCATCTTGGACTTATTGTAACAAAATCTCGACTCACGAGAAGCCTTCACATATCTTCTTTTTTTCTTTTCTGTTTTTTTTATTTCGATAAAACATCAATACCTGCTGACGTGTTAATATCGAGATATGTCTATAGCTTGCTGTAAGAGGAGCCCTACAGCCACAGATGTGACAGATATGATAATTGGTCAGCGTGCTGACACATCATAAATTCGGCATCTCTGGTACACAATGTTTTAAAATATTTGGTGCTCATTGAAGAGACAGGTTAAAAATTGACAGAAACACAATTGAAGAGTCTATGATGCCATTGAGGATTATAAAATCCTATAGAAATGGGACCCTAGCCAGTCATCACTGCATCTGGGCGTAAAGAGACAAATTGATTTGGGTGTGAACGTTTTTTTCAAAGTCAAAAAAATAAAATTTAAAAAAAGGATATTTTATAGCAGAATTTTTGAGTATGAAAGCAGAGACAGAGCAATTAGCCCAATAGTCACGTCACGCATTTGAGTCAAATCTAAGCCTAGAAATTTTGTTGTTAATGTATGTTGAGACTTGTACATACAATGGGTTGGATTTAAAACACTTTTCGAGCAATTCTAGAGCAAATGGTTAAATCTGGATGATTACATTGCTTTTCTGTGTTGATTTCTAAATTTACCAGTGTTCCCGCATATTGGTGATGTTTTGGTAAATATCAATATATAGTCATTACTGCCATTGTAAAACCATAAATATTCTTTAAACCTGCATTACCCCCCCCCCCCCCCCACCCCCCCGTTCTTCCTGTTGGTGTAAGGGATTATGGTATCTGGAAGAACTGACCTGGGCCAGCCAAAGAAGGGTAGAAAGCAGGTAAATTAGTTGGTCTGTCTGACGGAGTTGTGAATTGCCATTCTAGGATTCAGCTGGAACTCCATGCTACATACGACCCCATTTCACCATAAAATGGACAGATCTTCAAATATTCAATTCTCTGATCCTTTCACTGCATGGATCCAAATGGGAACAGAAATTAAAGTCAACTTCTCCAAATGGGGCTAAATTTATTTCTTCAGGAGTTTCGATAAGTCATTTGTTGGTTGACTTGAAAGGCTGATGTATAGTATGTATAGTTCTTATTTTGCATTTTCCAGTGATTCTACAGTGTCTCCATTTCTTCATCTCTTCCTTTTGCTACTTATTTCTAATAATGTTCACTCAATGTTCCATGGGCATATTCCACACTTTTAAAGTAATGGAATCTGCACTCTTCTAGGTCAACAACACAAGGTGCAGAATTGGGCCGAAGACCGACATTCCCCAATACACATGTAAAATAAAAGAGATGATCTGGGCACTCAGGGGTGACTCATAAGGCATTTTTAATAAAGACCGTTGCATATTACAAGCATCAACGTTTTAACCTCCAAAGTAAGTCTTTATCAAGCTTGATAAAGTCTTCTCTAAATGCCTGGACCATCTGTTATTTTACAGTTCCTTCTCTTATCTCTCTCCTTATCTCCTGAAACTTGTAATTAAATGTTTCTCTTCTGTCTCTAGCTAGATCACCGCCTGCTTCTTGAAACTCATTTTTTCCAAAACAGAGCTTGTCTTCTTTCTTTCGAACCTTAATCCTCTTGATTTTCTTCCTTCAGGTAAATAATACAATCAATCCGACCATGCAAGCTCATCGGATTGGTGTCATTTTCCACCCGATCTTTTTTTCACACCTCATTAGCCTCCAAATCCTGTACAATTAATTTTGAAAAAAACATCACACTTATATTTTCCACTTTCTACTGCAAGATGCAACACACTCATCATTGATCTCCCTCAAGCCTAAATTTATTGTCTAAGATCCATAAAGAACTCCTCTGCCAGGTTTATCTTCCAAACCTTACACTTCGAACCTCTCAGCCCTTTCCTATCTGTACACTGACTTATTGCACCATATGTCCTAATGTGTTTTACACCCCACCTCCTATAGACTGTAAGCTCGTTTGAGCAGGGTCCTCTTCAACCTATTGTTCCTGTAAGTTTTCTTGTAATTGTCCTATTTATAGTTAAATCCCCCTCTCATAATATTGTAAAGCGCTACGGAATCTGTTGGCGCTATATAAATGGCGATAATAATAATATTTGGATCACATTTTAAATCCTATCACCTACAAAGTTTTCAATAACACTTCAAATTATGATTAACAAAATAACTATTAAAAAAATATATATATATATACAGAATATTATTGTAGAATATAGTAAAGAATTGTAATTAAGTGACAAGCTATATGCAGTTTAAGTTTTAAATATAACCTGAAGTTTGGAAAATTCTTAGCCGCCCACTCTCGGGAACAAGATATCCAAGTGAATAAAACCATGTCCCTAAGGGGTGATTATAGCAATTATACGAATCACAAAAGACTGTTATTTTTTCCGTGGAGGTGGAGCCCGTGGAGGCTTTGTCTGCTGTTGTTGTGTTTTAAGCTTTACCCTTAGGCCTTCTGATAACAGATAAACCTTTCCCAGTTTCCACCCTTAGACCTCTGTTTAACTCTTACAGACCTGCGAGGGTGAAACATATGCCCTTTAGGGCTTAGAAATACAGAATACGTAAATACGCAGGAGCTAAACTGACTTTTTTTTTTGAGGAAGCAAGTATGGCATAGAACCGTAGAATTATTTTTAAAATACTCTGTTATCCGTCAATAGTACTCTTTTTAAGAGTCATTACATGAGACAGCACCAATGTGATTAACTGTCTCTTTACTGTTTGATGAGTCAGAGCTGGGACTGACAGAGGAAGTAATGCAGTGATAAGGTGTCTTTTCCAAGCAGACTGCATTAGGTCACAGGCACTGGTGGTTTCTGTATAAAATACTCGTCTATAAAGAAGTTCCAAACGGATGAACAATCATCGTGGAAACCAATGCAATGTTCCTACTAATAGCCCTCATTATTAATTTGTACATTGTGGTCCTCCCACATTTGGAAGATTATGTGAATACAGAACACCTGTGTTCTGGGGGATTATCTAGTAACTTTTATTGCTGCAAATAGACAAAGTTTATTGTTATTATTGTTATTTTTTTTACTTTTTTTCCCCCAGTATTGGGTGACTTTTGTTCCTCCTGTTTTATTTCTTTAAACGGTTGCACCAACCACTATGACCGCTTCAGTGATTTCAAGTGGTCATGGTAATTAGAATCTATATGTGCAGCATTTAAAATGGTGCGCATACAGACATATAGCACAGTGATGCCGGAGGTGTAACTCCACCTCTGCCAACATCATTAGTCAGCCCAAACTAGAGCATTATTAACCATATGTTGACCCTAGGCAGCTGCCTAGGGACCAGGGGCTAAATACGGGCCTTGGAACCATGGATTTACTTGGCACCATTAACCATCCATATATGAAGAATGAAGGGGGCCTAAACTGGAAACATGCCTAGGGCCTCGTTGGCTCTTAATCCTTCTCTGGCTAGAGCGTTTTGGGTTGGTTAATGTGAATTCTGTGCATATTTGGCATCTGTCATCCACATGCTGCCAACAGACGAGCAATGGCTGCATGCCACACTCCTCACGCCAACCAAGTCCTCTCGCAGTGAGGGGGGTGATATCACCACAGGAAGTTTGGGCTGAGAAAAGACATGGTGTTGATGTGGAATGAGATAAGTTTTAGCTTTATTTCTCTATTATTTTTTTCTTTTTTTTTTAGTTAAGTTTTAGCTTTCTTTTTCTTGTAGTGACCCTTTAATCTGAAGATGTTCTACTGTCAAACCAGCTGTAGAATGACTGTCATCACATACTAGAGAGGGGTCTTGATCCACCACTTATGTCACGTGTTGTAAGAAGGAGTTCATAAACCAGCGCCCATAAACAGCACAGCAAATATTAACCATTCATACAACAAATGCCTGTGAAGTTAGCAATCAATTACAAAGCAGCACATACCTGTCAGATATAGCATGTTATTACCAGGGACTTTACAGCCCCTTTAAATTGGAGGAAGGGTCACTTTCTAAAACCCTGACAACAAAATTAGTCTTTAAAATGTTTGGATTTGACACAAACCATGTTATGAATGCAGGTCTGGTGTAATTCGTGATGTCTCCTGTCTAAATTATTGCAATCTATAATGAATGCCTCTGCCAGATTTGTATTGCTCATCACCCTGTCCTCACACACTGCACTCCTTTGTCAATTCTTACACTGGCTTCCTGTGTCATTTGGAACCAAATGTATAGTCTTTACCTTAAATTTACTATTCCTTAACAACTATACATGCATTAAATGTATTTTTCTGCATGCAAGTCCACCACCGCTTGGTCCCTCCACCCTGTGGTGAGTTTTGCCGCCAGGATTGGGCCAAAACATTTTATCATCCGGGTCCACTGTCCTGAAAAACCTCTCCTGCTAAAGCAGCGCCTGCACAAAACGCCTTTTACAATCATCACACCCACGTGTATCTCTCCAGACCCCCATAATCCCTGCCCTGTGTTTTCTATAAGTACCTGCGCAAACCCCGCTGTTCTGTGATAGGGGTAGCATGACATTACAGTTTCTGTACTACAGAGACCTGGCTTCTTCCAGCTAAGTCTCTACAGAGATCTGGTGTAGGTCTGTTTATGATAGAGGGTTGAGGGGTTTATACCTGCCTCACTATTGCACTTAGCACATCTCTGGGATAGAACTGAATAAGGCATAGACTGATATCATTTATCCAGAGCAATGTCAGTACAGATTATTTATCGCCTTTCAGGACGATTGCAAATAACTGGTGCCGATATTCTTTACATTTAATGTGTTAAAAAAACAACACAATTGCTACACAAATCTGGGCTTAACTTAACATTCTGACAGCAATCACACTCCTATTATTCTGTGAGCCAGCCCAGTACATTAGAGTAAATTATTCCCCGTCTCACCTCCTTGGACCGGAGTGAAGGTAAGGTCAGGGGCGGCTCTAGACTTTGCGAAGCCTTAGGCGAAACTCAAAAATGAGGCCCCCACTAACACTATTAGTGAACAAAATAGGGGTTGCCTTGTGTGTGTATAAGGAGCTGTAGGTATATTGAATGACGAGCTAGCAGCGTTGGATACAGAGAGCTAGTCTCTGTAATCATCTTCAGAGGCTCGCATTGTCGCGGCTCCCTATGCCGCTGCGTTATGAGCAGACTGTAGTTATGGCATAATTTGCAATGAACAAATTTAATGTGTAATGATGCTAATCAAGGTAACAGGGTGAAAGGGGGTGACAGGTGGCAGAGTGTGGAGGGGGCAACAGGTGTCAGTGTGGGAGGGAGAGGGTGACAGAGGGAGGGGGTGACAGAGTGAGGGAAAAGGAGGTGCCAGGTGGCAGAGTAAGGGGTGCCAGGTGGCAGAGTTAGGCGGTGACAGGTGGCAGAGTGAGGGAGGGATGGGGTGAGAGGGGGCTGAGTGAAGAGGTTACAGGGGTCTGAGTGAGGTGGTGACAGGGGGCTAAGTGAGGGGTGATTGGTGGCAGTGGGAGGGAAGGTGTATAAATACCTTTGTGTTCCTGGCTCCTGGTGGTCCAGTGGGCTTCCTATCCGGTCTGCAGCTCAGCCGGGAGTGAGCTGAAGACCATGTGATAGGAGTCTTGCGATCTCCAGAATTCAGAGCATTGCAGTAGTCACTTCCGGCGGAGCTGCAGACTGTAGGCACTCTCCTCCCAGGGCAGACTGCTTGGAGGGGCCTCGCACCTGGCAGCATAATGGCCAAGCCGCCAGGCCCCCTCCCGAGGTCGGGCCCTCGGTCATGGACAGAGGACCTGACTTGTCAGTCTGCCTTATGGCGATTTAGGCGGGGGCACGGCACCAGCCATCGAAGCCTTAAATGGCCATCTACATAGCCTAATTAGAGAGCCACCTCTGGGTAAGGATATTGGAGGGACAGGGAGGGGGCGGAGGGGAGGGTCTAATGCACCTGGAAGCCTTCTTCTCTCTATCTCGCGAGCTGCAATATTATCATTGCCATGGTAATCCATGGCAATGTTCTAAAACGTAAGTGCTCGTGAGAGGGAGGAGCCTGGTCTGTACCCTGCAGAGGTACAGACCAAATAATTAGTCCACTGGATCACCTGTTATTATCATCAGAGGTAGTAAGAGGGAGGGGGGAGCGAATTAATTATTTAAGTACTTTTATACACACTACAATCCTTGCACTTATTTACACACAAACTATACCATCTATTAACACACACTACACCTCCTGCACTTACACACACCATAGGCGTGCGCACGGGGTGTGCCGGGCACACCCTAATCCTCGCGGCACGCCTATGGATTGAGACAGACAGTGGAGATCTCAGGATCTCCCCTGTCATGCCGGCTCTGCTCTAAGCCTCCATGGGCCGGTGGGGAAATCGAAGATCTACCTCACCAGCCCACAGCAGCATGGAGGGAGGCAGGAGAGGACCCGGGGAGCTATAGCCAGCGGCAATGCTTAGATCTCGCGTGAGTGAACGCTGGCCCACATACTCTACAGGCCCTATAAACACGCTGCCACGCACACATACTTTACATCCTCGAAACACACACACACACACATTACAGCTCAAAGCCACACGTATTACACCACAAGCAGTCCCCTTTACAAACTACCATACAAACAGTCTCCTCTATACACATGCAATCCCACAAACAACCTGCAAACACATACAACACTACAGGGAGCATTCCCACACATGCACAACACACTTTGACAGCCCTATTCCACTTTTGTTCTCTGGTATCTCACGATTGGGGAATGCGAGAGACAAGTCACTAATTTCTTGCGTTGTACAGAGAATAAATACAGGACACATAAACTCATTTGGTGGGGGTGGGGAGGAGGGGACGTATCAGCTATGCTGAAACCATGATACCACTTGACATCTGGAGACATGGAAACGGAGATGGATGTTTATGTATTGTGGGGACCCCAAGCTACGGTTAGCATTGGCCACTTGGTTGACATTTAACTCGTGTCTAAAAAAAAAAAAAAACAGCTACTCAGGGAAAGAAGGGGCAGCAAAATGCAGCATTAGTCCAATGGTCTCACTGCAACCCCTCGTAGGGACCGCTTTCATGTCCTCTCTTCACACTTCCTTTACCACCTCTTACTTAGAGGGCTTTTAGAAGGCAGATTTGTTTCTATAAAATACCTGCGTGACTTCAGTCTGTCAGACTTTCCTCCAGTTTGCTGATGTCTTTAGGAAAGAGAATTAAATTAGCGGGTAATTCTTCTCCCGAGCACCGTATCAGCTCACACCACCTACATTTCCACAGTCCATATCACCATATCTCTTATTAATACTCTACAGTTACTGTGCACATCTCTTCATTTTGTAAATGCGTTGTTGGATAGCAATAACACCCCAAGCAATCCACCTTTCCTTCAGGATACATTGTACTTTTTAACCAGATGGTAATTTCTTTAACCTCTTACGGACACAACTTCTAGAATAAAAGCGAATCATGACGGTATATATCTGTCATGTGTCCAGGGGTTAAGCAGGACCTCCATTACCTCTTGATTCTGTAAACCGTAACATCTCCGCAGGTTATACCTGTTTTCAACTTATAATAATAAAAATAATATAAAATATTCCCATAGTATGTATGGGGGGGAAAAAATCTTGATGATGGGAAAAGCCATTCAAGGGTTAATTCCTTGTCAAGAGACAACTGAGTGCTTCTTCTGTAAAATCAGAAAAGGATCTAATGACCTCACACAATATATCAATAGCCACCAATTCTAATCACGTCTTGTGGGACGAGAAAGGTCCCCATACAGGATTTCCTGGAAGTTTGTGCTCTCGTAATTCTTGGAATCAGTGGTATGAGGGTTGTATTTCCCATTACTGAAGCTTGACAATTCAACTCGATTACCAGTACCTTAGCTAGATAACGTGTGGACGGAGACCAACCCCACCGACAATCAGACAGTCTCGGGGGAGCGTTGATATTTAGTCTTCACCAGTCTGTGACATGGTAACTTCCTGCCATTCAATATACAGATAAATATTCTACATCTTTATCCGATATTATTAAGAAATGCACACTGTGTGGCTTCTTTAGAAAAAATATAAAACTTTTCTATATTTTACTGATGTCTGCGCAGTCCTATACCATTTTGTTTATAGGTATCCCTGGTAAAATAAGCAATTTGGTCGCAATAATGTTAAATCATTTATTTTCCGAAGTGCATCATTGTAGAATGTTTTAGAAATGAACAGCGCCACCTGCTGTTAATTTTCCACCAATACCTGTTAATAGACATTTCATTTGGTATGGAAAGTTACAGTATGTACCACATAATACACCATAAATCAGGTCCTCGATAGCCTCGTGTTTCTTTTTAACACTTGTAGTAGTTGGCTTTTTAGTTGTTTTCTGTTATATCCCCACATTACAATTGTAAAGAGCTGTGGAATATATTGGCGATATATAAATTCCAATAATGATAAAATAAATCCAAAGTTGTATTAGTAAATGAAATAAAACCAAAGCCCATGCAGTATCTGTGATGTAATTTATATATATAGTTTTCCATTCGGCTAATGTATTCGAAAGACGTAGAGACCACGCAAAAAGACAAAACAAGCGTACTGATACAATGAGTACTATAATACAATATGCAGAACGACTGTGAACATTAGGGAGATTCAATCAAAAATAGAAAATGAAGTGCGCAAAAGTGTATGTATAAACATTAAAAAGAAAGGAAACAAACTGCCGTATACAGATACATTATATATAATATACAAGATACACTGGTGTTTTATTGGTGTGAATTGTGTTTTATTAATATTTAATTCAGAAGGTGCCATTTAAACTTTTAGTTTTTTTTTTTTATTCAGAGGTTTAATCATAAACAAGTCGATTTTCTACATACCGGAAAAAATTGAGTTATACTTGTAATTTTTTTTTTTAAAGAGAAGAAATTAATGCGATTTACTAGCACAGATTCACTTACGAGCATGTCTCAGGAATTTTAGTGGCTGTTATATCCCAGCAAACAAGAAACTGTCATAAGTGCCATTAGCATCCGCAAACACGCCCAGCATGTAACTGCTCTCTCACTCCAACAGTGAGGAAATGTTGACTCTCTCCAATATTTAATAAATAAATAAACAAATTAAATGTCTGGGGGTCTCTCAAAACCTCACTATTTACCAGGAAAGGCCCTGGCTAGCGGTCCTCTTATGCACAATGTGGGGGAAGGTAATTGAGTAGAGGCCCAGTGAAATGGGGGGTTAATGGAACAACATCTATTTCATGTAGTTTTGTTACAATTTGCATTTTTTTTAAATGCCGTGGTCAATTCTGCACACTTACAGTTCAGTGGCTAGACCTCAGTGTATCACTGCTCTTAAAGGAACACTATAGGGTCAGAAACACAAACATGTATTCCTGACCCTATAGTGTTTAATCCACCATTTAGATGGCTTGCCCCCTATCAGCCCCCATAAAAAAGTGAAAATTCACCTTATTTCCAGCACCGTGCGGGACAGCTGATGCTGGCCCAGCCTCGCCCCCGATCCACCTCCTTGGTGACATCATCAGAATTTATAGTCAATCAAATAAAGCATTGGATTGGCTAAAATTGGCAAAGGGACGAGATGGGGGTGGGACCAAACGCTGTTTTAGCCAATCGGCACCTCCTCATAGAGATTCACTGAATCAAAGCATCTCTATGAGGAAAATTCAGCGTCCCCATGCAGAGCGTGGAGACGCTTAACGGCAGTGCTGCTTACTGTGCAGCACTGCCCCAGGAAGCAACTCCAGTGGGCATCTGAGGAGTGGCCAATGGAGGTGTCCCTAGGGGCAATGTAAACACTGAAAATGCCTGAAGGCAATGATTATATTCACCAGAAAAACTACATTAAGCTATAGTTGTTCTGGTGACTATAGTGTCCCTTTAAAGAAAACTGACAAACGGGTATTACTCCCAAATATTAAAAACTAAAGAACAAAAAGTTACCTGCGCACTAGCCCAGATCCCTATGCATATTTAAATAAGTGGAGGTTATTAAGTTACCCCAATGGCCATTAGATGTAAGCCCACCTGCCACGTCAAGGCAGACCTCTTAGGTGGGTCCTACACTAACAATTCACCTTGCTTCCTTCAGCTCCAGGCAAAGATATCTCTAAAGAGACAGATAAGAGATTACATTTAAGAGATTACATGGATAATAAATGTGAAAACACTGACCCCTAGTGGATCATAGGAATTCATTTTCTAGACTATAAATAAAGGAATCTTTATTTACATCTGGGTATATAATTCATAGTGAATTTCAAAGTAAGGCCAGATTAGCCAAACTGAGTGCATAAGTTGACTTGAAGATTGTTTTACAGTTCGGTTATTTTGACCTTAAATTTGAAATTCACTTTTACAGGGTTATACACTAAAATGAGAATTGCCAGGAATTCAAAGCAAATTGCAAATTTAAGGCTCAAATAACAATTCTCCCAGCGAGCAATGCTTGCAGTTTTGTTACCATGGCCTCAAATTTGAAATTCACTTTGAATTAATTTTGAATTGTAACTAACGAACAATTCTCACATTAGTAAATCAGCCTGAGTGTGTATAAACATTAACAATAAATAACATAGTGTAGAGAAACGAAAGCGGGATTTACTGAGATAATATTTATTCACATACGGCTTATTAAAAAAACCAAAAAAAAAAAAAAAAAACAATTGTATCGAATCGAAGTACATTAGGAAAATGTTGGCAAACATGCTGATTTGGATAAATTCTCTGATATTGTTTCAACCACAGCTTGGCTACTGTGGCCTACATTTTTAAATTCATTTATTAAATCTAGTGAGCTGCTCACTCTGTGCAATTTACCAAAATGTAAATCTCTTTAGTTTAGAAAAACGGTGCCTCAGAGGGGATAAGATAACATTATACAAATATATTCGGGGCCAGTACAAACCATTATCCGGAAATCTATTCATAAACATAGAACACAAGATCACACATTTAAACTGGAAGAAAAGAGATTTAGTCTAAGGCAGTGTTTTCCAAACCAGTCCTCAAGGCACGCCTACCAGTCCAGGATTTAGGGATTGCACTGTTGTGTTTTTTAGAAAGAAAAAAAAAAAAGTTTGTTGCAAAATGTAAACCTCTTCAAACTGTTTTTGTTGTCTTCTTTTGTATCATCAACAAAAACACATGTGAGGAAGGCGGAACTTGATGGATGCAAGTCTCTTTTCAGCTATGTAACTATGTAACAAAAGTTGTCAGATGGCTTTTACCAGCTTTCTAACTTTTATAAGCAATGAAGCTACTTCCATGCTGTAGAGCTGTACGGTTCAATCACAGAAACCTAAACAAGCTATGTAAAACAATAGATATTATTTATTTTATTTATTTATAAAATATTTTACCAGGAAGGATACATTGAGATTTTTTTTCTCGTTTTTTAAGTATGTCGTAGGACCTAGGTCCACAAAACCTAAATATCCCATACAATCATGCTCAGGAGTGATTGATGGAAAACAAATATACAGCTGTTTTATTTACTCTGCTTGTCTCTCTGCTTCCTCTTGGCTAATGTGCAAGTGTTTTTTTTTTTTTTTTTTTTTTTAGTGTTTTTTTAAACTTTGAGCCAAATGTTACTGTTTTACGTTTTTTTTTAAGATTTTGAAAGCAGCAATTGTTAGCCAGCATATTGCAATTTGATTTACAATTCACTACAATTTGCTGTTTAGTGAATACGATTTATGCAGATTTAGGAAATACATGATATGACAAAAACAAAAACAAATGTGAGGAAGGCTGAACTTGATGGACACAAGTCTCTTTTCAGCTATGTAACTATGTATTGTCCCAGTGTTACCTTACTCAGCTGACCTTAGCGGAGCAATTAGGGAGTATCATTTGTCATATCAGATGTATCAAACACAAATTAATTAGAAATGGAGAGTACCCTTAAGTAGCCTCTGGTACCCAATACTATAATAGTGAACTGGAAAAATCTGTCAGCTACGCTTTCAGTTCGACAACTTTGATCTTAAAAGAACACTCCGGGCACCATAACAACTTAATAAAAATGAAGTTGTTATGGTGTTAGCAGGCCCATGGTGCTGGTTCAACATTACAGGTTATATCATTCTTGAATGGTTTAACCCCTATGTCCTTCCCCTTGCTCAAATTCTGGAAACTAAAGGCTCGGGCAGCATTCGGCAAGTTATGTTCCCTTTCAAGCCAGTTTTATGAATGGGAGTCACTGACAACGTTATTATGGTGCCCAAACTGGCTCTTTAAATTCATTATGAGTTCTTAGTGAATATTCCTCTATTTGTCTGACCTAATAAAAATACTCCACCCAGGTATGTAATCAGGATGGGGTGGGTGGGCAGGAGTGTGCAAGTGACACAGCTTGCATGACTGGAGAGGCCAAAATCGTGGTTAAAACACACCAAGATGACGGACCGGCTATACTAGACTGCTATAATTTATTATAAAACTGCTCAAGGCGCACCACAATGTTTTCATATCAATCATATTACACAATATTATTTTATTTACTAAACTCCAAACTTAAGTGAAACCAAATAGGCAAATTGAAGATAAAATTGTCGACCTGTGATTATAGTGGGCTTGTAATATTTTTCCAAATCGCCTATTTTAGCAAACATGTTTCAATTCGGATATTAATTTGCTGCAGTTTGGGGTTTAGTAAATGAACCCCACTGTGATAATGTGATAACTAACCCCCAATCTATTTTATAACCAGCCTGTTTAAATGGATGTCACATGACCTGCTGGCCTTACACGGTCAGCTGGGTTCTGTGTCATGTGATCTGCCAATGACTGTGGTCACATGATCATACAGGACATGATGGGGTCCAGCAGGGGGTGGAGTGAGTTCCTGGTAAGACAGTGGTAACATAAGAAATAAATGGATCTGTAGAGTTAAACTGTCTTCAATACAGTTTAACATGTAATAATATCAACTGAGCAGTGTTTGTACAGCAGAATAATCATTTTATACACGTATATATCACACCAGCTACTTTATACCTTCCAACAGTTCAAATAGACAAAGAGGAACACTTTAATTTTAGGAGTGTGAGTGGGGGTGTGACCAGAGGCGAGGCTCTTCTGAGAATTTTTTTTTTTTTTTATCATTCTTTATTTTTGCATTGACAGACAATCCAGCTTGTAAGCAGTACTTGGGCTTGTGCAAAAGCCGAGCTTCAAGAGGTACAATGGCATTTCAATGATACAGAAAGAACATAATGATTTTGTTAGAAATACATTTGATGTTCGGAAGCCCCATCTTTTCTTTCTTTGTTATTTTTCTTGAGGCCGCAGTTCGTCAATGTTTTTTAATTTTTATACAAACAATAAAAATTCAAAACCTGAAAACACCGTAATAGGTGTATTCCTTGAAGTAAAAGGTAACTCTAGAACTTTGGTATGTAACCTGTTAATCTTTTTTTATTTTTTTATTAACATTCTTTATTTATCGGTTTTGTGGTTATATCAATAGTCAAGGGAAGGGATACAGAGAGTAATAGGGGTGAGGGGGGGTGGGGTGGGGTGGAGTACAACCGTTCCATCCACTCAGGTTTGTACCGACGTAGGGTTCGTTATGGATTGTTGTAGTACAGCGGTGAATGTTGAAAATTTGACAAAGATAGCCATCAATCATTGATACCTTATTTATTTGCAGTTGTGGGTCTACGGTTGTATTGTCCGGTGCACCTTCAGTGCGGTGGAGTTATTGAGGTAGGGGAGGAGGATCTGTGCAAGTCGCGAGTGCGGCTGGGGGTGGGGGTGTATGGTCCTGTTGAAGTAGCCCTAGAATCCCGGTCTAGTGTGTTAGTCCGAGTCGGCCCTTTCTGATGTGAGTCTCCGGGTTGTTACTCAGTGGTCCCCGGGTTCGGTGAGGTTGTCTAGGGATATTGGGGTTGGGTTTCGAGAGCTATCCTGTTGTAGCTCCTGACTTCGGGCTCGTCATTCTTCCGTCGAGTGTGGGGAACCACTGCTGGTGTCCTTTATGCACCAGTGATTGAGCCCCATCAGTGGTTCTCCCCTCTCAGGTCCGTCATTGTATTCGTTCATGAGGTGGTCGTTGTGGTGTTTCCCCAGTTCCTGGGTGTGTGGCGCTTCCGGTCTTGTTGTGGATGGGAGGGATGATGGGATTAGGTCAATAGGTTGGTGGTGATGTGGGTGGCCTGGTTATAGTGGGTTGGGTTGAAGGTTAGGATCATAGCCTATGGACCGCCCGGGGCACCGTGCCCCCTCGTTTGTGACCGGGAGGGGCTGGAAATCAGTGGGGTCTAGTGTAGGAGTCATGGTATAATGTGTTCATTGAAAACTCGCTTGTCAGCGGCTCAGTTATCTGCTGTGTTGTCAGCTGATTCTCTGTTTGTGCGTGCGGGTTACCAGGGAATGGTTGTGTCTCCCTCTAGCCATGGGTCCCAGACTTTGTGAAATTGTTTCGGGGTGTCTCGGAGTTGTGCTGTCAATTTGTCCATCTGTGAACTCTCTACTATTTTTCTTGTTATCATTTCTTGGGAGGGGATGTGAGTCGTAGACCAGAGTTCGGCTATGGCTCTGCGGGTAGCTAGCGCGATTCAGGCAATTAGTTTGTTTTCTGATCTTGTGAAGGGATCCATGGGCTTGGATAGCAACAGGGCCCAAGGGTCTACCGGGCAAGGTTTGTGTAATAGTTTGGTGATTAATTGGGTGGCGCTTTGCCATAGCGGTCGGAGTTTTGGGCACGTCCACCAGCAGTGGAGGAACGTCCCCGTCTCTCCGCATAGTTTCCAGCACGTGTTGGACGGCTTCTGGTGCATGGCAGCCAAGCGTTGTGGTGTAAGGTACCACCGAAAAAGCATTTTATATGCCTGCTCGGTGTGAGTTACGCAGATAGAGACGGAGGCTGTTGCCTCCCATATATCCGACCAGTCTGTCGTTTCGGTTGGTGGGCCCAGGTCTGTCTCCCACGCTGATATGTATGGGAGGGAGCGTTGTGTGGGGTGGTTAGCTATGATTGTGTACAGGTCCGAGATCTGACCTTTTCTATTGGGGTGGGTCGCGCATCCGCGTTCAAATCTGGTGAGCGGTGCCGTCCCCGCTTGTTTGATGCTCGGGATTGCTGCAAAGCTACGTAGTTGGATGTAACGGAAGTGGTCAAACGTTGTTAGGGACGCTGAGTCGTTGATTTCGGAGTACTGGATAACGTTGTTGTCCCGATAGAGGTGACCTATCCTGGAGATGTCCCTTTGCTCGAACTTGGAATGTTTGGGTGTGAGGCCTGGGGGGGGAACAGTTTGTTCCTCCAAATCGGGGTCATCGGGGAAAGGAAGGATGAGAGATCGTATTTGTCTTTCGACTTGTCCCACTGGTCTAATGCGTGAGTGATCGCGGGTGCAGTCGGTGGTGGTAGGGGTCTGTGTGGTCTGGGTGTCCACATGTATAGGGACGGGTGGTCCCAGCCAAAGATCAGGTGTTCCAAGTCTACCCATCTCTTCCTCCCCGGTGGTACATGCCAGTGCTGGATCTGTGCTAAGTGTGCCGCTGTGTGGTAGTGTAAAAAGTTCAGTAGGCCTAAGCCTCCGGACTTCTTGGGGACATATAGCGTACTCCTGCGCACCCTCGGCTTGTGTCCGTTCCATATGAACTTGTCGATAGCCGATTGGAGGGTTTTGAAATCTGGTTTGTGTAGTGGAATCGGGAGGGTTTGGAAGAGGTAGAGGAACCTAGGTAGGAGGTTCATCTTGATGGAGGTAACGCGTCCCATCCATGAGTTGCCCAGGGGTTTCCATTTGACCAAGTCTTCATGTGCTTTGAGTAGTATGGGGGTGTAGTTCCTGGCGTATAGGGATGATATGTCCGCTGGCAATTGGATCCCAAGATAAGGGATTGTCGAGTGGCAGACCCGGAGAGGGAATGTGTGGCGGATCTTGTCTAATGTTACGGAGTCTATTTGTATAGGGAGCAGTTCAGATTTGGTCAGATTGAGCTTATAGCCCGAGATTTCGGAGTATTCCTTCACTATGGCTAGGAAGGGTCCTAGGGAGCTTGCTGGGTTGGTCAGGGTCAATAGGATATCGTCGGCATACGCCGAGATTTTGAATGTTTCCCCCCGAACCGTGATCCCCTCTACCTCTGTGCTGGCGCGCACCATCTGGAGTAGGGGTTCCAGGGAGAGGGCGAATAGCAGGGGTGACAAGGGGCATCCCTGGCGCGTGCCGTTAGTGATGGGGAAGTGTGGTGGTGGGATATTGGGCAGGAGGAGCGCTCCTTGAGGGGCGTGGTATACTGCCGTTAGGAACGATGTGAATTCTGACGGCAGTCCTATGTGTGTCAGGGTTTGGTGTAAGAATTGCCATGTTAGGCGGTCAAAAGCCTTTTCGGCGTCGAGTGATATAACTGCTGTAGGGATGCGTCTGTGGTTGGCGAGCCATATGAGGTCGATGGCTCGTCGAGTGTTATCCGCTGCCTGTCTATGGGGTATAAATCCCACCTGGTCTGGGTGTATAAGCGATCCTAGGTAAGGATTTAGTCTGTTCACCATGACCTTGGACATGAGTTTAAGATCGACGTTGAGTAGGGAGATCGGCCTATAATGGGCAGGTTCTAAATGGTCTTTTCCGGGTTTGGGGAGGAGGCAGATGTGAGCACTAGTCATGTCAGGCGGAAGATTTTCCCCCCTTAATGTGGCGTTGAATACCCTGCATAGGTGGGGGAGTAGGATAGGGCTGAATTCTTTGTAGTACAAGGCCGAGTAGCTATCGGGGCCCGGGCTCTTGTTGGGCTTGAAGGATCCGAGAGCTAACGCCATCTCCTCTACTGTGACCTCTTGCCCCACCGCAGCCCTGGCTTCCCGGGACATGGAGGGCAGGGTCGCTTTCTGTAGAAATGTGTCTATGCGGGTGCGCAGGGGCTCTAAATTGGTTTGGGAATGTCGGGTGTGGTTATATAGGTCGGTGTAATAGTCTCGGAAGATGTTGCCTATACGGGTTGGGTCATCGCTAATACCGCCATCCGTGGTGCGTATAGCTGAAATCCGTTTGGATTCAATCCGTTGCTTGAGGCGGCGGGCCAACATAGTGTCTGCCTTGTTCCCTTTTTCATAAAACGTTCGCTTTAGCCACATCAAGGCCCTAGAGGTTTCCTGTTGTGTGAGGGTTTTGATTAAGTCCCGAACCGCCGTCAGTTTAGTAAGTGTTGTGGGGTGAGGGTTCTTTTTGTGTAGGGTTTCTAGGCGGCGGAGGTCCGTCAGTGCGTCTGTGATTTGTTGTTGTGTGCGTTTCTTTTTGTGTGAGGCCAAACTGATGAGGGTACCTCTGATGACCGCTTTATGAGCGGCCCATATCATTGCGGGTGCGGTGTCTGCCTGGGTGTTTAGCTCGAAGTACTCTTTCAGAGCTTTAGCAATTTTGTTGGTGATTGATTTGTCATGCAGGAGAAGAGGGTTCAGCCTCCATGTCCATGGTCTGTGTATCGACGGTAGGGTGAGGGTAATGGCTATTTCCGCGTGATCGGACCATGTTATGGAGCCGATTTCTGATTTGGTGATTTGGGGTACTAGGTTAGGGGTCACTAGGAAGTGGTCTATGCGGGAGTACGTGCCATGCGGATGGGAGTAAAATGTATAATCTCTAGTTGTTGGGTGTTGCGCCCTCCATATGTCGATCAGGTTTTGTGAGGTCAGAAATTGGTAGAATAGGGAATCGTTCTGCGATGGGCGAGCGCGTGTGGTAGTGGTAGAGGTCCTGTCAATGACTGGGGTGTGGACTGCGTTGCAGTCGCCCCCCACCACTAGTCGCGTAGTTGAGTAAGTATTGAGGTGTGTTGTCAGTTGTTGCCAGAAGGAGGTGTCTGGCGCCGTGGGTGCATAGATTGAGGAGAAGGCGTAGGTTGTGGTACCCACTTTCCCCTGTATTGTGACGTAGCGTCCCTGTGGGTCCCTGTTGCATACCACATCTGAAAGGGGGCAGTTGGCTCTTAGGATGATGGCTACTCCTTTCGTTTTGGAGTCTGGGGAGAGAGCCATGTAGCTCTTCGTGTAGTATCTGTTTGTTAGGGGAAAGGCGCGCTGGGCTGTGAAATGGGTTTCCTGTATAAGAAGGATATCTATGTTTTGTTTGCGTGCCCATCTCAGTATGCTGTGTCTCTTGGTGGGTGAGTTCAAACCTTTTGCGTTAATGGAGACCGTACCGTAAGTGCGTAGGCATTGTGTCGGTGGTGTGCCTGTAAAGCTCGGGGGTGGGGGGTATGGGTGAAGTGGGGTCACGCGCCCGGGCGGTCCAAGGCCACGGGGATGGTGGGAGGGAGGGGTGTAGGGTCCCTTGACCGAGGGAGAGAGAGGCAGGGAGGAAGGGTCCGAAGGGAGTATAGAGGTGAGGGTTGGGGGTTAAAAGGGGTGGTCTGCTGGGCTTATATCGTTGCCAGCAGTATATGGGGTGAGCGTCTATCCACTCGGTGGGTGTTCTTACCCTAGTGGTGTCGTGTTGTTAGGGGCTGGCGACCTCTCTAGCAGAGTCGTCGGCAGGCAGTATAGGTGTTGAGGCGTATACGTTGGTAGGTAGTGGTCGGTCCGTGGGTTGGTCAATTTTGTCATTCCTCACCTCGTGTGAAGGTACAGGCGGGTTAGGTCAATGTGTCAGTGCCGCCAGGACATGGTGACAATTCTGTAGCGTCCGAGTATCGTCCGTCAGGCCCATTGTCTGTGTTGCTTCCAGTATGTCAGTGGGTACCGTCCTTGGTGTGGTCGTCGCTTGTCCTAAAGGGGAGGTTGTGTCACAACAAGTGAAAACAAGACATTTAGGAATAAGAAAAAACGTAAACATAGCATGTAGTACAGTAACAATCATTGCATATTACATTATGGGTGAATCATATTTTGATTTGACTTTGTAATCGCTGTGCTGTAAGAGCCAGAGTGTCCTTGGGGTCCTATCAGTACGGGGGAAAGGTGCCCAGGGGTGTCCAGTGCGGGATGTCCCGGGTTCATGTATGGGTTGGCTTATGTTCGTGGGCCCCCTGTCAGGGTTAGCCTCTTTGTGTTGGATTAGCTCTGGATTTGTCTGGGGATACGCTTGCTCATCCATCGGGGATCGGTGGTCTGCTTTAAGTTTATCGACTCGTATGCAAGAGTGTATATATGCATATATTCGTATATATATATATTTTTTTTTATTTTGTTTTTCTTTTTTCTTTTTTTCTTTTTTTTTAAGTTTTTGTTTCCTTGTTTATGTATTTTGGGGGGGAGGGGGTCCCTTATAGTATGTGATACGCTGTGCGTCTACCCCGATGGGTTGTGGTTCGTGTGGCTAGAGTGCCGCAACCTCAGTTTGGTGGGGGGTTGTGGGGCTCACTGGGTCCATGGGGAGGGTCCGTGTCCCTCAGTGTGCCTGGTTGCCCGGTAGGTTGTGCGTGTGGAGGCTCCCCGGGGGCCTAGATGCCTATGGGTAAGCAGATGTCTGTCTTCGGGGTCACCTGGGCGTGTATTTTGCGGTCGGTCTAATGCCGATGTCACCTATGTGAGCGTTGGCCCGTGGTTGAACCCCTTGAGGTGTGTGGGGTTAGGGGGGTTCCGGTGGCTAAGTGATGTGGGTGCATGAGGTGTCTCGCGTCAGGGCCCATAGGTACGGTTAGTGTGCTTTTATTTTTCATTTATTTATTTCTTTTTTCTCTTTTTCCCCTCCTTTTTGTCCCTCCCTCTCCCCCTCTTTGGTCTCCCATTTAGTACATAACTGTGAGAATACAACTATAATCAAAAATTGGAACAGATAACGTAAGATTGTCATATATTGAGGAGTAGAGTTTATGTGTTTAGTGTCAGGTCATATCTTATCTGGTTCTCGACGGTAGGGATTCTGATAGTTCATAATCTCCTGGCGGGTGAGTCTGTGGTCTCGGTGGGTTTGAAGGTGCCTATTCAGTTGTCCTGGCGGTGTGATGCGGGTGAGGGTTGCTGTGAAGGTGGTAGTCCATGTCTCTGTGTAGTGGCCGTCCGGTTGCATTTTTAGTTGGCCTGTGGAGGGCGAGAGCCACCGGGAGCTGGGGCCCCGATCGGGTGCGGTGTTGGGCCCCTGGGAGAAAGCCTTCCTGTAGGTCGCCTGTCAGGCTGCTCGGTGGTGAGGTCAATCGCGGGGAGGCCCAGGCGTTCTGCGAATTCTGTTGCTTCCGAGATATTGTGCAGGGTGAATACACGGTTATTTTGTCTAACTTGCAGCTTGAAGGGGTGTCCCCATGTATATCTTACTTGTCTTCTAGCCAGTTCCAGGGTCAGAGGTCTCAGTTCCCTTCTTTTGCGGAGTGTGCTTGGGGCTAAATCTTGATAAAAGCTTACTTGATGCCCCTCTATCTGGAGCGGGGTGTCTCTTGCCGCTCTCATCAGCGCTTCTTTGATGTGCTTCTTTTATGTGGAATAGGGCAATAATATCCCTGGGCTGTGTTGCATTAGGAAGAGGGGCTTTAAGGGCCCTGTGGGCTCTATCTAATAGGAGTTCGGCCGGTGAGGCCTCTGGCAGTAGGCCACAGAAAAGCTCTCTCAGCGTGGAGGCCAGTGTGTCTATTCCAACCGTCTCTGGCACCCCGCGAATCCGTATATTGTTACGGCGGGAGCGGTTATTGAGATCCTCTTGTGCCTCTTCCAGCAGGCGTACCTGGTCTTGCAGTGCTGAGATGGCAGTCTCGTTTGTCTGTGACCGCGTGGAGGTTCGGTCCAGCTGGTCCTCAATGGCGGTGGTTCTGCGCGTGAGATCATTTAGGCTGTCAGTAATGGGTGTCAGGTGCCTGGAGAACTCCGCTGCCATGTTAAGTTTAATCTCCTGCAGCAGGTGCCGTAAGTCTTCTCTGGTGAGAGGTGTCGTGGCAGCTTTGCGGCTGGTATCACTTGCCGCCGAGTCAGAGTCTTCATCGCGGCCATCTTCCCCACGTGTGGAACTCTCCTCCCTGCGGGTGCGGAAGATTGGCGCTACCTCCGCTCCGTGTTTAGTTTTTCGTCCTCCTCCCATATCAGGTCGGTCGGGTGCCGTGGTAGGGGTATTTTGGACCGGGTATGCCGTTCGTTTGTCGGGTATACTTGCTTTTAGAAGCTGATATAATGCCTGCCTTTACGGAGCTCTAACAGAAAGCAGCCATCCGCACCGGAAGTCAGGCGCCGCCCCTTCTGAGAAATTTTAAGTGACTTTTTAACAATAATTTATACAACTAAAATGTAATATATAACAAGAACAATGTATCTTATTTACACACTCATTTCTAAACACATTTATTGTAGTTTAAATACACATTACTGGGAGTATTATTGCTGTGGAGCTCTGTTATACACTCAGACACATTACAGGGAGTATTATTGCTGTGGGGCTCTGTTATACACTCAGACACATTACTGGGAGTATTATTGCTGTGGAGCTCTGTTATACACTCAGACACATTACTGGGAGTATTATTGCGGTGGAGCTCTGTTATACACTCAGACACATTACTGGGAGTATTATTGCTGTGGAGCTCTGTTATACATTCAGACACATTACTGGGAGTATTATTGCTGGGGAGCTCTGTTATACATTCAGACACATTACTGGGAGTATTATTGCTGTGGAGCTCTGTTATACACTCACACACATTACTGGGAGTATTATTGCGGTGGAGCTATGTTATACACTCAGACACATTACCGGGAGTATTATTACTGTGGGGCTCTGTTATACACTCAGACACATTCAGGGCCGGACTAGGGATACAAAGCAGCCCTGGGAAAAAAAATCTATGGCAGCCCCATAAGTCATTGCGCCATATATTGTCGCATGTAATATGTAGGGCTATGTCTTGCCACCCCAGATGATTGAGTAATTATATATACATATACACACAGAGTTTAAATTTAATTATACAGTATATATACAAGCATACTCACATGCAGACACAGACAATCTCACTGACACACACAAGCTCATTGATACACAGCCTCATAGAGAAACAATTTCACTAATATACATAAGCTCATTGACATAAAAACACAAGCTTACTCATTAGCAGACACACACACACATGCAAGCAAGCAAACTCACTAGCAGGCGCACACACACACAGCTTAATGTAGTGGTTCTGGTGTCTATAACCTGTCCCTGCAGGCTTTTGAATGTAAACACTGACTTTTCAGAGAAAAGGCAGTGTTTACATTGCTTCCTAGTGACACCTCTAGTGACAGACACTGAGACGGTCACTAGAGGCGCTTCCTGTGTCAGTGCGGATTGGCTGAGATCATCAAGCTTGATGATCTCAGTCATAGAGGCAGAGACCAGTATGACGTTGGAAAAAAAAAAGTGAGTAAAACACTATTTTTACAAACACACACAGACACTACGACTGACACACACACACCATGACAGACATACACACAGTGACACAGAGACACACACACGACACAGACACACAGCATGACACACACGACACACACAGCATGACACAGAAACACACACACAGCATGACACAGACAGACACACTTCCACTGACATACATACTTGTTGCTACCTGTGTGGGTGGGTGGGCAGACTGATAGGTGCCCCTCCTCTTCTGTGCCCTCTTTTGCCCCCTGTCCTCCTGTGTGCTTTTTATCCCCTTCCCCTCCTGTGCCCTTATGTAGCACCCTCCCTTCCTGTGCCCTCTTTAGCCCCCTCCCGTGCCCTCTTTAGCCACCTCCCTTCCTGTGCCCTCTTTAGCCCCCCTTCCGACTTGTACCCTCTTCAGCCCCTTTTGTGCTCATCTTTTGGCCCCTCTCCCCTTACTGTGACCTCTTAGCCCCCTCCCCTCCTGTGCCCTTTGTTACCCCCCTCCCCTTCCTGTGACCTCTTAGCCCCCTCCCCTCCTGTGCCCTTTGTTACCCCCCCTCCCCTTCCTGTGACCTCTTAGCCCCCTCCCCTCCTTTGCCCTTTGTTACCCCCCTCCCCTTCCTGTGACCTCTTAGCCCCCTCCCCTCCTGTGCCCTTTGTTACCCCCCTCCCCTTCCTGTGACATCTTAGCCCCCTCCCCTCCTGTGCCCTTTGTTACCCCCCCTCCCCTTCCTGTGACCTCTTAGCCCACTCCCCTCCTGTGCCCTTTGTTACCCCCCTCCCCTTCCTGTGACCTCTTAGCCCCCTCCCCTCCTGTGCCCTTTGTTACCCCCCTCCCCTTCCTGTGACATCTTAGCCCCCTCCCCTCCTGTGCCCTTTGTTACCCCCCTCCCCTTCCTGTGACCTCTTAGCCCCCTTCCCTCCTGTGCCATTTGTTACCCCCCCTCCCCTTCCTGTGACCTCTTGCTCCCCTCCCCTTCTGTGCCCTTTGTTACCCCCCCTCCCCATCCTGTGACCTCTTAGCCCCCTCCCCTCCTGTGCCCTTTGTTACCCCCCTTCCCATTCCTGTGCTCACCTTCCAGCCCAGCCAGCCTTCCTGAAGCTCTTCTGGCGGCCGCATGGGAAGCTCTTCTGGCGGCCGCTGGGGGAGCAGGCTGTTCTGTCTCTGCTCCCCCTCCCTCGCGCGCAGCTTAATGAGACCGGAGCCGGAATATGACGTCATATTCCGGCGCCGGTCTCTTTCTAGCGCGCGAGGGAGGGGGAGCAGAGACAGAACAGCCTGCTCCCCCAGCGGCCGCCAGAAGAGCTTCCCCTGCGGCCGCCATCCAAGCTCTCCATGCGGCCGCAGGACAACCCACATGTCTCCCCGGCCCCAGGTGCCGACGGCCAACCGGGAAATTTCCCGGTATCCCGGTGGGCCAGTCCGGCCCTGGACACATTACTGGAAGTATTATTGCTGTGGAGCTCTGTTATACACTCAGACACATTACTGGGAGTATTATTACTGTGGAGCTCTGTTATACACTCAGACACATTACTGGGAGTATTATTGTTGTGGAGCTCTGTTATACACAGACATTACTGGGAGTATTATTGCTGTGGAGCTCCGTTATACACTCAGACACATTACTGGCAGTATTATTGCTGTGGAGCTCTGTTATACACTCAGACACATTACTGGCAGTATTATTGCTGGGGAGCTCTGTTATAAACTCAGACACATTACTGGGAGTATTATTGCTGTGGAGCTCTGTTATACACTCAGACACACCAACAATATGGAGCTCCTAGAAAAAATGGACATTGGGATAGAAATTAGGGTTTTGGGTCCAAGATAGGGACTGTCCCTCCTCAATAGGGGCATTTGGGAGGCATGCACATTATGTTGTGTTTTAACATGTATATTTTCCACTGAGCTGTGCACCCAGGACTGTATTTCAGAAAGTGGAGGATCTATCCAATCATGGATGAGGACAGACATCAAGACATCACCAGCCGCTTCATCTTGTGAGTAATGACACTTTAAATCCGGAATTGATGGGAATTCAAAATAACTGAACTGGAAATGATACCGGAGAAACTGACGGAAGCCAAGCACAGAGAGATGGACACAGGTTTCTTCAGGAAGGAAGAGATTCTTTATTGGATCACCGATCGGGACTCAGAGGGACTAATGTCACCAAAATACAGCAAGTTCTGAGCCCCGGACAATAGTGCAGGCTCCTTATATAGGCACATAACTCCTCCCATATTAAGCTCCACCCGCACATTCTCTTGACCAATCAACACAAATAAGAATTAACTTCCTGCTTGACCGCATGGCCTGTCCAGCACAATGGAGGAGGGGAATACTATATCCTGTATTCTTGCACATGCTCCGTACACTACTGATCGTATCTTGCCTCGTGCAACCAACTGATCGATACGTCAGCATATGCACGTACACATGCCACGTGGTAATCTCGGCCTACTAAATTTATTTTTACCGAGATTCCACCACATTCCCCCCTTTGATGCCTCTTGATATTTTACAATTTACTTGAGGCATCACTTAACCTTAGTTTGCATACACCGCAAGTTACCTTGAACCAGACCAGACTTATCTTATGATGTGAATCTTCAACATTCATCTTCCTGCATTGGTTCTCCCTGATCTAGAGCCTCATATTTATATATTGCCATTATCTGTGCAGCAGCCTTCCTCTCTGCTATATTTTCTATCAGGCTTTGCACAGACCTAACTACTAAGGGTATAAGACACGGTAGGAGTAGACACAACATTAAAATCAGTAGGACTCCACCTACCACTGCCTTAAGCCCTCCAAACCACTCATACCAGCTACCAAACCAACTACTTGGATTATACCCTTTCCATACCTGAGTAGGCACATGCGCTAGTTTAACCATAGGGCTAGTAAGCTCAGCTATTGCTTGCCCTTCGTCATCTATTTGAAGACAGCAATTGCTCAGGTTAAACTTCCCACATACACCTCCCTCTACTGCCAAAAGGTAATCCAAGGCTAATCTATTTTGGTAGACTGCTGTCCTCATCCTGGTATTATGCTTCGCTAGAAGATTGAGCGCTTGTGATGTCTCGTTAGTGATAATCTCAACCACCGCCTGTAATCTTATAATACGGTTGAGCATATAAATAGGGGTTCTGTAACCAAAGGTACCATCTTCTGCCCACGTGGCTGGCCCATAATAATCTATAATACGCTGGGGAGGCCATTCATTATCTTCCCAGGCGCCTATCTCTATGGGTCCCCTTTTCTTCCTATGATTCACATCATACACTTTAACACCTAAAGTCTCACCTGTTTCAATAGGTAACAAGAAGAAGGATGGTTTGAGCATACCCAACACACATGCCCCTTCCCAGTCCTGTGGCAACTCCGAATAGGCTTTCTTACCACAGATCCAGTACAAATTTGCTGGGGCTCTCCAGGTAGATGTGATGGATAGATCAAACCACACATCCTTTAAATTGGCATATCTAGCAAACGGGTTAGATGGTTCTGAGACATTTGAAGCCGACCACCAAGTTGTATTCTTAGTATCATCATCATAAGCTTTTTGCCCTAGACAAGTTAATTCTCCTACAGACGTATTATACATTATTCCTTTCCTTGCTATGCAAACATAACCTATGATGGAGGTCTTTAATCTCCACTCAGATTTACCTCTAACACTCATATGATAATCGGCTTGTGTAGATATTAATTGGTCAACTGCCTCAGAACCGGACATTACCTCCTTTGCTTCCCAAGGCCATTGGTCTCCCATGTTAGTACCTCCACACACATAGCAGTTGGTAACATTAAGACTACCGGCAATACTTTCGGCTAAATCAATGAACAGGTTTTTAGCATTATGGGGGATCTTATTATCTATACTCATCTCTTCATAAAAGGAATGGTATACTTGATGAGTCTGGGAGGATACCGTATCAGTCTCTATCCCTATAAACAATACTGTCCCAGGATCTAAACCCGTCCCATATATTTGAAACCCAAATAAATTACCATACTTGTCTAAGAACTTGTCGGGGTTATTTATAAGTATATGGACTGGGTTGCATTCCATAGACTTACAATATGGGCTGGTAGGCAACTTAGTCACTATCATGTCCTTGTCTACTGTCTGTCCCCAAGTTGCCCACCCCACACAAGACCAATATGGGCAAAAGTTATAATCTCTATTTGGGCATCTAGGACTCACATATTTATTTTTACTACTGGGACAAATATATTTATCGTTAGACCCATACGTCCTCTCCCATCTAAGATCCCCACATACATTCCACGGCTTTCTACCACTTGATATCGCCTTACATGCATCAAATAGCAGAACACCCGAAGAATGTACGGATTCTAACACCGTCTTGTTAATTAGGGTCCCCTGAGGATCTCCATTCCTGAGAGTCAACCAAATTGTACGAGGTTGATACTCCGGACTGAAGCACTTAGGTTCTCCTACTCCTAAATGGCACACACTATATTCTATATTAAGGTATCTACATCTTGATACATCTCCTTTACACTCGTATTGTGAATGCCAAATTAGGGTTTGGGAAATATGGTTACCTGTTCTTGTAGTCTTAATGCATACCTCACAGCTAGGAGTGTCGGTACCTCTACCTTCCTGAATATAAAAACACACATAAATAAACATTATCAAGAATACATCTTTCGCCGTCATCCTCAGTCTTCGTCCGTGCGAAGGCACCTCAGCTTCCAGGATGTAAGGGCTGCAGGGAATGGAGTTCTGCTCGTCTTCACAGGAGTCCCTTCGAGACTTTCCCTGGCTTATATACTATATGTTGGTGAGCGGACAGGCTTTATTATGGCCGTCTAAAACACTCACTTCACCAAATCCCTGTAACAATAAAATTTGTAATCCACACGGTTCCTCGTTACTCCGACTGAGTAGTGCGTTTTAACCGGATCTTGCAGGGATTCTCTGGATCTGCTGTAACTTGCCAAGAATCGACTGCTGCTGGTTTAACCCTGGAGTGATGTATCCACGGAGTCACTTCGGCTACTTTTATCGCTGTAGGGGTAGACAAAAGAACAACATAAGGACCTCTCCACTTGGGCCCTAACGGTACATTATTCCACTCTTTAATCCACACTTGATCTCCTGGATGGTAACTATGAACTGGGGGATAAATATTCACAGGTAATCTATCTTGTACCCATTTCTGTACCTCCTCCATAGTCTTACCCAACTCTACAACCTGCTGCCGGGTAATTCCTTCTCCCAACTGACTCAAATCCCCCCTTAAGTTACCAAGCACGGGAGGTGGTCGCCCGTACATGATTTCAAAAGGAGAGAGGCCCATCCTTCTGGTAGGGGTACTGCGGATTCGCAATAGAGCTATGGGTAAGAGAACGTTCCACTTAAGTTGGGTTTCCTGACACATTTTAGCCAACTGATTCTTAATAGTTCTATTCATTCTCTCTACCTTACCAGAACTCTGGGGTCTATATGCAGTATGAAGCCTCCACTTTATACCAAGCATATGAGTCAGTTGTTGTAGGCACTGATGAACAAAAGCTGGACCATTGTCCGATCCTATAGAGCAGGGTAGTCCATATCGGGGTATTATTTCTCGTAACAGGAATCTCACAACTTCTCCTGCTTTCTCAGTACGAGTAGGACATGCTTCTACCCAGCCTGAATAGGTGCACACAATTACCAGCAGGTAACGATGTCCACCCGACTTAGGCATCACTGTAAAGTCAATTTGTAAATCGGACATGGGGAGTCCCCCCATAAACTGGACTCCTGGTGGCTTTACTGGTCCTTGTCTTGCATTATTTTTAGCACACGTTACACATCTGCGTACAATGGCCTGAGTCAAGTTGGACAATCTTGGTATGTAGAAATGTTTCCTGAGAGATTCTTCTGTACTGTCTCTCCCAGAATGTGTCCCGTTGTGATAATTTTGGACAATTTCTACCGCTAGTGATGCTGGAATGACTATTCTTCCGTCTTCTAACTGATACCATTTGTTCTCCAAATACTTTCCAGGTTCAGTCTTTAACCACTCCTCTTCTTGAGCTGTATAAACTGGAGTCCATTGAGACAGTGGGGTTGGTATTAGAGCAGCTATATGCCCTACATACTCCTGTCTTCCTGATTCAGCGGCACGCTTAGCTGTACTGTCTGCCATCCGATTTCCCTTGGTTACATCACCATCTCCTCTCAGATGCGCTCGACAATGTATAATACCGACTTCTTTCGGCTCCCACACTGCTTCCAATAGTTGTAGGATTTCAGCTGCGTACTTGATTTCTTTGCCTTCTGAATTCAGTAGTCCTCTTTCTTTATACAAAGCTCCGTGGGCATGAGTGGTTAAAAACGCATACTTGGAGTCCGTGTAGATGTTCACTCTTAAACCTTCAGCCAATTGTAACGCTCGTGTCAGTGCTATCAATTCTGCCTTTTGTGCTGATGTTCCTTTTGCCAGTGGCCGAGCTTCTATCACCTTGTCTATTGTTGTTACTGCATATCCTGCATAGCGGATCCCTTCTTTCACATAACTACTGCCGTCGGTGTAATATTGAACATCGGGGTTCTGGATGGGAAAATCACGAAGATCTGGTCTACTTGAAAATACTTCATCCATTACTTCCAAACAATCATGTTGACTTTCAGTAGGTTGTGGCAAAAGGGTAGCTGGATTTAAGGTATTTACAGTCTCTAAATGCACTCTTTGGTTTTCACACAACATTGCTTGATACTTGGTCATACGGCTGTTACTAAACCAATGATTTCCTTTGTAATCCAACAACGTCTGTACTGCATGTGGGACTCGTACATAAAGTTCTTGACCCAGAGTGAGTTTATCGGCTTCAGCTACTAGCAGGGCGGCTGCAGCTACGGCTCTTAGACAAGGTGGAAGTCCGCTGGCCACTGCATCCAGTTGCTTAGACATATAGGCAACAGGTCTTTGCCATGATCCCAAGTACTGTGTCAATACTCCCACAGCCATTCTTCTTTGCTCATGTACATACAGGTAGAATGGTCGTGTGTGATCAGGTAGACCTAATGCTGGGGCACTCATCAAAGCCTTCTTCACATCTTCAAATGCCGTTTGCTGTTCTTGAGTCCATAAGAAGGGGTCGTGCTCTGTACCTTTGATAGCTGCATACAGAGGTTTTGCCAGTATCGCGTAGCTGGGAATCCATATCCTACAGAAGCCTGCTGCCCCCAAGAATTCTCGCACTTGTCTTCTATTCTTGGGTATCGGTATTTGGCACACAGCTTCTTTTCTCTCTGGCCCCATAATTCTTTGACCTTCAGAGATATGGAATCCCAGATATTTGACAGTTGGCAAACACAACTGAGCCTTCTTTCTAGACACCTTGTATCCTGCCTTCCAGAGAATGTGTAGTAGATCGTGCGTTGCTTGCTGACATATTTCTTTTGTAACTGCTGCTATCAACAAGTCATCTACATACTGTAACAATACACACTCTCCTGGGATGGACTCGAAATCCAGTAGATCCTGACTTAGAGCTGAACCAAATAGGGTAGGTGAATTTTTAAACCCTTGGGGCAGTCTTGTCCAGGTCATTTGGCGTTTTGAGCCCGTTACAGCGTTTTCCCATTGGAAAGCGAAAATACATTGACTTTCTGCGGCAATTCGGAGGCAAAAGAAGGCATCTTTGAGGTCTAAGACTGTAAAGTAAGTAGCCCCGCCCGGAATTAAAGCAACCAGGTTATATGGATTGGGCACAACTGGATGTATACTAACAACCGCATCATTGACTGCTCTCAAGTCCTGCACAGGTCGATACTCATCTGTACCGGGCTTTTGAACAGGCAGCAATGGGGTGTTCCAGGGGGAAGTACAGAATTTTAGGATACCATACCGTATGAACTTATCCAGATAAGATTGGATGTTCTTCTTAGCCTTCTGCGGGATGTGATATTGTCTTAGGCTCACTGGATAAACCCCAAGTTTTAGTTCGATTTTAATAGGTGGAATATTGCGGGCCAGTCCTGGTGGGTTGTTCTCTGCCCAAACTCCTGGTATGTTGAATAAGGATTCATCACTCCTAGGGTTTTGGATAGTCAACGCTGTATAAAGTCGCCACTCTTCTTCCTTTGGTACGGATAAAGTCATAATACCTGAAGGTCCATTAAACTTTAAAGATGTTGTTCCATTTGGTAGGAACGTAATCTGCGCTTGTAATTTAGATAGCATATCACGTCCCAGCAATTGGACTGGACATTCAGGCATATAAAGGAATTGATGTTTTACTACGTGGCCTCCCAATGTACAGAGTCGACTTTTAAGAACCGGTTTTTCAGCACTTCTTCCAGTTGCTCCTATCACAGTAATAGTCCTTCCAGATGGAGGAGCAACTAGATTAGTCACCACCGAATGTTCAGCACCAGTGTCGATCATGAACGCACTCCTTTTTCCCCCTATTGATACATCGACCATAGGCTCCGCTCGACCAAGGGGGATGGAGCCCGGTCGGTATCAATAGTCCTCCATGACCGTGTCAGCCAATCCTACAAAGTCCCTACCTTCTCTATCGCGGGACCTTTGCGCTGCTGGAAAATACCTGTCTTCCCTAACACTTCCTCTGTTCCCATTGCTTCCTCTATTACCATTACTCCCTCCGGGACCTCCTCTACCTCTCGCTCTGCCTCTAAAGTTTCCATAACCTGTCCTAGGTCTGTCTCTCTCAGACTGTTCTCTTCGCGGACACTCATTTCTCCAATGCCCTTCTTCCTTACAGTATGCGCACTGATTTCTACTTAGAGGTTCCTCATTCCACTTACTATCGCCTCTATCTGGGCCCCTTCTATCTACGCCTGCGATCGCTACCGCTAGCATATCTGCCTTTCTACGCATCTTGCGCTCTTCCTCTTTCTTACTTTCTGTTTCCCTATTCATATACACTTTATTCGCTACCTCCATTAGTTGAGTGATTGACATACCTGCAAACCCTTCTAACTTTTGTAGCTTGCGCTTAATATCTCCGTAAGCTTGGCTGACAAAGGTGGAGTTCACCATTCGGGAATTATCTGCGTCTTCCGGATTAAAGGGGGTATACAAGCGGTATGCCTCCAATAATCGGTCATAAAAGACACTGGGCGCTTCACCACTTTTCTGAATCACCTCAACTGTCTTCGACATGTTAATGGCTTTCTTTCCTCCGGCTTTCATGCCAGCAATTATAGCGTCTCTATAGGCTCTAAGTTGAACCATATCAGCACCATTTACATTCCAATCGGGATCGGTGTTGGGATAATGTGTTGCGGCCCATGCTGCTGGATTAGCTTGGTTCAAAGTACAGGCTTTATCCTCTAGCGCTTTAATTGCCGCTTGATTTATTCTTGTCCTTTCCTCATTGTTAAACAAAGTCATTAATAACTGCTGGCAATCAGCCCATGTCGGATTATGTGTCTGTACTATTGAGGTGAACAGATCAGTCATAGCTTGTGGTTTCTCAGTATACGAGGAATTGTGGGTCTTCCAATTTAAGAGATCAGTTGTCGTGAATGGGACATATACGAAGACTGGGTCAGCATGTGCCATTTGACCTGCGGCATCGATATAGGCTGACCCGGGATTCAGACGAAGAGGCATCTGGTAATGTCTTAATTGTTGGGTACCGGTCAGTTGTCGGGTTAGTATGGGGCTACGTAGAGGGGCGTCAGTTAGAGGTTCCGGTCGGGGAGAGATAGGGCATGAGGATGTGGGAGCTTGGTTTTGGGAAAAGGTAGTGAATAGAACACTTCGAGTCGAGCTAGAAGAAGCTTGACCGGAAGTCTGAAGTGGCGCCAAATCAGGATATTCAGATCTAATGGGGGTTGGCTCTGATTCCGGAAGGGGAGATTTAGTACGAGAGGGGGTGGATCCTGTACTGGAGGAGGAAGCGGAAGTGGATGAGGGCAATGAGGGGAGGGTTGCAGGACTTCCTGCATTTGCGTCACTTCCTCTTAAAGGAAAGTAAGGGGGCGGCAAAGGGATCTCGGACTCAGGGGGCGTGTCCAAAATGGGCCTAACACCAGTCCTAGTGGACAAACAAGTTCTAGCCACCATGAGGCGACATTGCTCCTCGTGGCATGTCTGAATCCATTTTGGCGAGTCATTTACGGCCTGTCTCCAACAATCAATATAAGGAAACTGGCCGTAAAGTTCAGGCCTACCCGATACAGCCACGTGTAAGCGCTGTACCAGAGTTGGATCCAAACTGCCACGTGGCGGCCATGCCGCAACCAAAGTAGGCCACTCCCTAGTACACAAAGTGACCAAACGTACAGGAGACATTTTAACCCCAAAATCACAGGTTTTGAATCCCTTTTTAAAATTCTTCACCATACAACCTAAGGGATCCGGAATCGTTGACTGCGACGCGCCCATACTTAACAATGGAACGTCGTTGACAACGAATACTATGCACGCGTACTATTCAACAGTCACACCCGTTTCCTCTGGCAACAGCACCACGTGGTACAGTTACCAAGTGAAACGTACACAATAATACAATAAACACTCAGGGAATTCCCGTACACACACAGCTGTTACACCAGTCACTAGATAATCAATATTATGCCCTTTGGCGAAACTATACAGTCACCCACGCTATAATTCTCTATATATGAATTACCCGTCTATAACACACCCCAGTAACATCGTCTTTTACAAATAGCGGTTACAATACGGTTAGCATAGGTCAAAGCACAAGTTAAGGTCACAATACAATTATTAGTGGTTATGGTGTTAAACATGCATTAGACGACAGTGATTAGTACTTATATACAGTGTCAGTAAATATACAGGGTTATGGTACCGTGCACTATAATACAGCAACACACTATTAACACTCTCGCTAGACGGCTGAGCTTGCGCTATCTAACAAGATATACACTTTACTAAACAATCTTTAACACATTTACAATTCCCAACTAAACTATTGGCCAGTACCTTGAATGGACTACCTAAAAACAATCTACATACGTTTTGGTTAGCCACACTGCCCAAGCACCACATATAGCGAGCTAGAGGACCGAATTTACACAGACGCCTCTTAGTCGATAACTATCAAAAGTCTAGTGGGTTCCAAATTTACACGCCTTCCCACTTAGCCAAGATAGGTTGAGAGCTAGCGAACCGAATTTACACAGACGCCGCTTAGTCTCCCGGTCCCTCCGACCTAGCGAACAAAATATACACCCTAGAACGCTAGTCTAGACAAGACACCGGTGTCCGGCTAGGGCTATTTACACCAGAGCCCCGCCTGACTAACAAAATCAAACGGTCTGACTAAAGAGCGTTCGATCGAGCGGTGCGCCTTCGCTCCTTCCCTCCGACAGAGGGGGCAGATTCCATACACAGATTTAAACCCCTTTTGGGCCTACCGCACAATCGGTATACCCCTAGTGGGTCTGCCGTCTAAAACAGCAGTTGTCTTACCTCCTCGTTCCTGAACCTGAGTTCACACTCATCGACGGGGACACCCCAGCACTTCTTACGTAGAGGCCGATGATCTCCTGGACAACAGACCAGTGGCGCCGATACGAAGGGAGGTCCACGCAGAAGTTCAGGGGTGCAGCCGTAGAGAACGTGGGCAAAGATAGACCGTCTCACGCCTCTGCCTCTCAGCTACCGTTGAACGATGAGCTTGCCGGCCAATGCACCAAATGATACCGGAGAAACTGACGGAAGCCAAGCACAGAGAGATGGACACAGGTTTCTTCAGGAAGGAAGAGATTCTTTATTGGATCACCGATCGGGACTCAGAGGGACTAATGTCAGCAAAATACAGCAAGTTCTGAGCCCCGGACAATAGTGCAGGCTCCTTATATAGGCACATAACTCCTCCCATATTAAGCTCCACCCACACATTCTCTTGACCAATCAACACAAATAAGAATTAACTTCCTGCTTGACCGCATGGCCTGTCCAGCACAATGGAGGAGGGGAATACTATATCCTGTATTCTTGCACATGCTCCGTACACTACTGATCGTATCTTGCCTCGTGCAACCAACTGATCGATACGTCAGCATATGCACGTACACATGCCACGTGGTAATCTCGGCCTACTAAATTTATTTTTACCGAGATTCCACCACAGAAACTGTCTCCAAGTTAGTTATTCTTCCAGGACAGCTACTTTCACTTAACCCCTTAAGGACACATGACATGTGTGACATGCCATGATTCCCTTTTATTCCAGAAGTTTGGTCCTTAAAGGACCACTCTAGTGCCAGGAAAGCATACTAGTTTTCCTGGCACTAGAGTGCCCTGAGGGTGCCCCCACCCTCAGGGACCCCCTCCCGCCCGGCTCTGGAAAGGGGAAAGGGGTTAAATCTTACCTTTTTCCAGCGCTGGGCGGAGAGATCTCCTCCTGCTCTCCTCCTCCGATCCTCCTCTTCTCCTCCCCGTCGGCTGAATGCGCACGCGCGGCAAGAGCTGCGCGCGCATTCAGCCGGTCACATAGGAAAGCATTCATAATGCTTTCCTATGGACGCTTGCGTGCTCTCACTGTGATTTTCACAGTGAGAATCACGCAAGCGCCTCTAGCGGCTGTCAGTGAGACAGCCACTAGAGGACATAGGGGGAAGGCTTAGCCCATTCATAAACATAGCAGTTTCTCTGAAACTGCTATGTTTATGAAAAAATGGGTTAACCCTAGAAGGACCTGGCACCCAGACCACCTCATTAAGCTGAAGTGGTCTGGGTGCCTAGAGTGGTCATTTAAGGGGTTAAAAGGGAAATTCACTTTGAATTCCCAACAATTCTCGCTTTAGCAAATAACCCTGTTGGCATCTTCTTTTTTGGGGGAGAAGTTATGGACCTCCACATTCTGTTCTGTTCATGCTTCTGCTCTAATATCTATTTTTTTTTTAGGTTTCCGGAAGAACATGCCGTGCACAGGATCCACTGAGATCCTAATGCTACAGACCTTGGTACGTGTCAAAGTCCTGATCCTGTTCGATAATTGTTTTCTACATCATTGCTGGGTAACATGGCAACCAATAGGAGTGCTCAATAATATCCACTATGATTAATATCATGGTATGATAGTAGATTTGTGATCTGTCACAACCCCATACCTCCCAACACTTAAGCGGAAAACATTGCAAAGGGGTAAGTGCAGACCTTAGGGGGCTGGGCCGAAGCAAGACAATTTTGCAACTCCCCCTCAAAAAAAAAGTCAACTTTGTGTGCCTCTTTCTTTTCCCAGACACTTTGTGGGTCTCTTTCTCCCACAACTCTTTTGTGTGTTTCTTTCTCCCCTTCTTCAGCCCCTCTATGTATCTTGCCCCCCCAGCACTTGTGTATCTTGTGTGTATCTTTTTCTTCCTAGCCCCTGTGTGTGTCTTTGTCCTTCCCCCCTTATCCATCCATGTACCACTTTCACCCCCCCAGTCCTCCGTGCGCCTCTTTCAGCCCCCCCAGCCCTCCGTGCGCCTCTTTCAGCCCTCCGTGCACCTCTTTTTGCCACCCTAGCCCTCTGTGCGCCTCTTTCAGGCCCCCCAGCCTTCAGCGCGCCTCTTTCACCCCACCCAGCTCTCCGTGCACCTCTTTCACCCCACCCAGCTCTCCGTGCGCCTCTTTCACCACACCAAGCTCTCCGTGTGCCTCTTTCACCCCATCCAGCTCTCCGTGCGTCTCTCTCTTTTTTTTAGCCCTCTGAGCACATCACTCTCCCCCCCCCCAGCCTTCTCTGCGCCTCACTCTCCTTCCTCCCCCTCATGCCAGCTTATCTTCCTCTTGTGTGTAACATGGCTGAGACGCACATCGGGGTAGAGGAACTTGTTTCCCTCTATTCTGACTGACAGGAAGCAGTTTGGTGCTCTTAGAGATCCCTTCCTGACAGATTGGATAGAGGGGAAACAAGCTCCTCTACCGCGGTCCGCGGCTCGGCCACACTATATGCTGTGCGCTCCCCTACTGCCAGTCACCCAGGCATTGCGCACCCAAATGATGCATCCTAGGCAACTGCCTAATTGGCCTAGCAGTTGCACTGGCCTAGATAGGGAGCATCATGAGTGATGTGACCCATGTCACTAGTGACACCCATAATGCATGGATCTGCCCACTTACAGGCTCCTTGACCAGCCCCCAGCCTTTAGGACCCTGCTGGGGGTGTACTTCACAATGAGAGAGCATCTAGTGTTATATTCTGCTACCACTGGAAAGCCGTTCCACGTATGTACCACTCTTTCTATAGCACAGTTGGTCTTGTGCTGTTTGCAGTAGAAGGCTGTTTCAAGTGTCTATTACCCTTCCCGCTGTTCCATGTATCTACTAAGCTTTCTTTGTCATCGTTGTTCTTCCAGTGGACGCAAAATAGGCTATTTTAGTTATCTTCTAGACGGCATTTGTTATTGGACAAATCGAACTTCCGAGGCTTTCAAATTCAGCAACACATGAAATTACTGAAAATCAAAGTTTTCTTAATGAATGGAGCTGAAACTTTTTGGATCGGTTTGTTTTCATAAGGATAGCAAATTAAGGACTAATCTACTAAGCAACTGGAACAGCAAAATAAAAGGGCTTTTTTTCTTCCTAATTTTGAACTTTTAGTTGTTTAGGAGAACGCTGCCCGGTACCCTCACGTGAGATTGCCATAATCAAGGGAACCAAACTAGGAATTGATCTAAGAAACTGAAATGTACGAAAACTGGCTTCTCTTATATTTCCTGTTTCAACCATTTAGTAGATAGCTCAAGTAAATGTTTTTATGCGTTTGTCCAGGAAAAGCGCTACCTGTGGGACTTTGAAAACCACTGTATTGGTGTGGCAGCACTTTTCACCCTCTGCACGTCTGTTTGCTAAAAATTGTATTCTCCCCATTCTGTGCAATGGCTATGTGTGAGCATCTATAGAGAGGAGGCATATGCATGCTTGTGTCTCTGTTTGTATTCTCCAATTTTTAAAAAAAGGGGAGAAAAAAATCCTTTCAAAAATGTGTGCAGGGCATGAAAATTGGTGCCCAACACTGCAGTGAATTTAAAGGTCACCAATGGTAGCACTCTTCATGTCCTGCACAACACTAGAACATGGGAGTAACGAGTATGTAAATGTCGGTCCAATTAGTTAATTTCAGTATTATTTCCCCCCCCCCTTGCACATGTCAAGTATCTACCAACGTTCTATATTCCCATTGACCTTTACTGCTTCCATTGGAAGGCCATCCCAAGTATCTACAATCCTTTCTAGAGCTCCAGTGGAAACAGAAGAAGCTGTCTAGTACAGAGAAGCCACTATTTTGTTTTGGTCTGCACGTGGGCTGTATTAGGGAGTAAAGAGAAGCATGAATCTAATTAGTTATATCATCTGCGATACACCATATTAAAAGAAAAAACACTGTACTGCACACTGGTCTTAGTTACTTTGATAAGTTGTTATAGTATCGGAGAGTAAAGGTGTGTATATAATCCATTGGGGAAAGAGACAGCTATGCAACTCTCCATGTCGGGTTCCGACGTTAGTAGCCCTTTTACAGACTATCTGCATAATTTTGTTTTAAACTGATTCCATGTGTGATTTATATTTAAAAAAGTTAATTCTTTAATATATTAACTGTTTTAATTAAAATAACTAAAGTTTAAATATACATAAATCTGCCAATAACTTACAGTTTCCATCATGTGTCAATTTAGGGGGTATCCCTCAATTCTGAAATTGGTGAGCACCAGAAACACATTAGGCCTTCCCCATAGGAAAGCATTGCCTCAATCCAATGGTTTTTTTTTTTAAAGACGCTGGACAGCCTCATGCAAATTGTGAGGAAACCATGTAGTTTCCTGGAGTTAAACTCTGTAGATAGACTCTGGGAGACAGCCACCTAACGCAGTTTTAAAGGACCACTATAGGCACCCAGACCACTTCAGCTTAATTAAGTGGTCTGGGTGCCAGGTCCAGCTAGGTTTAACCCTTTTTTTAAATAAGCATAGCAGTTTCAGAGAAACTGCTATGTTTATAATAGGGTTAAGCCAACCTCTAGTGGCTGTGGCATTGACAGCCGCTAGAGGGCTTCCGCGTTTCTCACTGTGAAAATCACAGTGAGAAGACGCCAGCGTCCATTGATAATGCTTTCCTATGGACTGGCTGAATGCGCGCGTGGCTCTTGCCGCGCATGCGCATTCAGCCGGTGACGGAAGAAGAGGGAGGAGAGGAGGAGGAGAGCTCCCCGCCCGGCGCTGGAGAAAGAGGTAAGTTTAACCCCTTCCTCACCCTAGAGCCCGGCAGGAGGGGGTCCCTGAGGGTGGGGGCACCCTCAGGGCAGTATAGTGCCAGGAAAACAAGTGTTTTCCTGGCACTATAGTGGTCCTTTAAAAATCTCTGGAACTGCAATGTTTTACGTTGCAGGATTAAGTGGACAAGGACACTGCACCAAGACCACTTCCATGAAATGGTCTGAGTGCCTATATAGAGAGTCCCTATAACAACCAGTAGAGCTAAAATTAAAACTACCAAATTTTCTTAATTTTGCAGTTTCCATTGCTTGGTAGATATCTCTAACTTACTATTCTTAGGGAAAAAAAATCTGGATCCATTTGTTTTTATACGTTTATTCAGTTGCTTTAGGAATTCAGATGTTCCGGAGTTTGTTTGAAATTCGATTTGTAACAAAACGAATCGCACATGTCTAAAGTGTAGAGGTGCAGATACAAAAGGAACATGTAGAGCTGTGTTGGACAACCTTCTGCACTGCAGACTACTTCTCCCATAAGGCTCTCACAGCCATAATGCTGGCAGTGCATGAAAAGCGATGTAGCCCACAACATCTGCAGTGCTGCCTACACCCAATGTAGATTATCTGCTGTAGTCCTACTTGCACAGACTACCGTGAGTCATAGGCAGGAAAGGGTACCCCTACCCCAATCTGTCACTCAAGTCAAATGGGAGTTAAAGAAACATTAATCTTTACCATCTAATTCCAAATGTCTATAGCCCAAGGCCAAGCAGAAGAGGTAAAAACCTAGACAGAGTTTTCTTATACCTAGAGTACCTAATTTCACACGTAAAACGTAACTTTAGAATCTGTCCAGTTAGAAAACTTGTAAGAGGTGCAACACTGGAAATCCTCCATTCCTTAAACTGAAAAAATATTAGTACCGTACATATTCTCTATGGAAGATTAAACAAATCTGCATTGTAGGGGAGAATTGGCAAAACATAAATAAGAGGCCACACAATAAAGACACTGTTTTCAAATTGGGCAAAAGACTTTATTTTTTATAAAAGAAGCATATCAAAATATTTTAATCTTACTATTTAAAAAGACTATATACATGGTTATGATTTTTATTCTCCATATTAGCCATTTAGACTCTGACCTTCCTAATCCTAAACACTCATCTTATATACTTTACCAACAACTATGACTTTGACTCGCTTCCGGTGCTGGGCAAAAATCTTTGTCCAGCAACACACTTAGATCAACTCCTAGATCTCAAAGATATACCAAATATGAATTAAAGTAACCTTCATCTTTACCATCTAATTCCAAATGTCTATAGCACAAGGCCAAGCAGAAGAGGTGAAAACCTAGACAAAGACTGAGTTTTCTTATCACCCTATATAAAGCCTTTAAACGGACTATAATGTAACCATAAGAGCTGCATGATTATCTTGGATCAAACACCACAGTGCCAACAGCCATGTAGGCTCAAGTGAGATACATTTCTGTACAATCTTAATAATTGCACAAACTTAATGACCCCCACTATGGAGGATAACGTTCTATTGCAAGTCCTGTTAAAAAGTGAATCAGCTGTGTAGAAAAAGTGAAAAAGAAAGGGTCAGGTTAAGCACATATCGGTAGGATTATTGATCATGAAATCAATGATATGAAATGGACCTGGAAATCGCAAATAGTGAATTGCAAGAGATATGCAAAAGCAGAACAATAGTAGTATAGTAACAACATTAATCTCAAGAAATAAGAATACCAGGCAATCAACTAGATTCGGCATTTTTACTAAAAGCTGTATTAATGTAAGAAGGCACAAAGTACAACTAGATCCGCTCTCAACGGATGATATAAAGAATACCTTAAATTCCAGGCAGCCACATAAATGGTCCACGAACCTTTAGAAGAAGCTGGTCAGGTCAGCCAAAATTCAATTTCCATAGGCACTATGGCAACTCAAAAAGCCGTTTTTATTGCCAAATACCACCAAAAAAAAACAAAAAACATGCCAACAGAAATAAATGTATGTTGTCTTTGGGAGTATATTTATTAAATTGTTAAATAACAACCACGAACAAAAGACAATATTCAATGGAGCACCAGCACCATAAAAATTAACCCAGGTCATTGCGTAGTCAAAAGATGAAAGGGACAGAAAAGGGACTCTTCCAGTCCTTTCATCACTCAAGGACCAGCTGGGTAGGAGAGATGATCTATAAGTCAGAATAAACTCAGACCCTTTTGGTATTAGATCTGAAGGTGACAGGTAAAGAAAGAAAAAAAAAATTGGCAAAAGCAGGTGATTCTCCCTACTTTTTTTTTTTTAAACGGGGGCCTGACGGCACTCACATCCTTAAATACAGAAGACAAGTTTCACATGACTAAAACAATAAAGACCATCCCAGCATGTATTTGAAGGTTTCATAGCATGCTATATATATATTTTTTTTTCCTATTTACTGAGGTTGAAGATGAGTAGGACTATCGAAGGCCAGACCTCCAGCTCAGTAATCTTCTACCTGCCACTCGCGGAGTTCAGTTTGCAGTGAGAGATGTGGTCCGTACCCTGCACCATCTTAATGCTCCATTGTATAGTGTGAATATCTGTTCTCGGTTTAAGAAAGGTCTTTGGTGAACATTGCCTTCTGAAGGCCCAGAAAATGTTGTGTATTGATTTCCTTAAAAGAAGATATATCAATATTCATCCAAGAAAAGAGCTGTATGGATATACTGCTATCATAAGATCCTTTCTTCAGGTTCCTCAGCAAGTGTTCATTGTCTTCTCCACCTAGATGTAAAAACAAAAAATATTGACAAAGTTAATTTAACAGTTAATGCCGAATATCTTACAGTACAGTCTGACCTGGCCCAGACATCTCCAATCCCAAATTATGCTCCTGGTCATCCCAACCAATCATTGCTCTCAAAAGGATTTTTACCATCATCTACCAGGTAGACTCTGCCCCAGATGTTTCCGATTTGCAACTTTTGTGAATATCTGGCCATCTATTGCATTGAAAGAATTCTGGGACTCTTAGATCGCTAAACTATACAGACTATACTTTGTGTAAATTGAAAAGGGTAGAATAAATGGGGTTGTTTAGCATAGCGTCCAACATTTCCAATGGACATAGAGGAACAGCAGGGCGGCTCTGAGAAACATTGTGTGACTTCTTAATTGATGAACACTTGTGAAAAAGCCTCTGTTGGTGAAACACATTTTTTTAATTAATTTTTTTTTACTGCTTCATTAAGATAAACTTGTTTTTGTGTTTAGTGTCCCTTTAACTCAAATTCATAAACAAAAAAGACCTGGTTCTGTTTTTAGACCTCTCCCTTTTCTAAGTACAGAGAATATATACACACACACACACACAAACTCTGGACATTTACATTCCATCACATTGAGTGTGAGACTATGCTGGTTACTGCTGGATAACAACTATCATGCACAGAGAGATTCTGGCTGAGGCTGGTGGGATTTAAAATATACTTCTTGGATAACAGGATAAACAGGTTATCCTAATAGAACTTACAAAATAAAGTGAAAAAGAAACTTAAAGGGACACTATAGTCACCAGAACATCTCCAGCTTATTGAATTTGTTCTGGTGAGTAGAATCATTACCTTCAGGCTTTTTGCAGTAAACACCGTTTTCAGAGAAAATGCAGTGTTTACGTTACAGCCTAGTGATAACTTCACTGGCCACTCCTCAGATGGCTGCTGGAGGTGCTTCCTGGGGGCAGTGCTGCACAGTGTGACTGACATTCAGTGTCTCCACCTTCTGCATGGAGACGCTGAACGTTCCTCATAGAGTGGCATTGATTCAATGCATCTATATGAGGAGGTGCTAATTAGCCAAGCCGGCATTTGGCCCAGCCCCCATCTCACCTCCTTGCCAATTTTAGCCAATCCAATGCTTTCCCTATAGCAAAGCATTGGATTGGCTGTAACCAAATTCTGATGTCAGCAAGGAGGCGGATCGGGGCGGCACTGAAAATAAGGCAAGTTTTATTACCTTTAAAGATGGAGGCAAGCAAGCTAAATAGTGTTCCTTTAATTTTCACTATGCACTTTATTCTGCAACAATTCTACACCTTAAAAAAGCACTTTTGGACAGAGTTTCCCTTTAATATTGTGTCACACTGGTAAGGACACAGTTAAATATAATGTGTCTCAACAGGCACGCAGTTAAATGGCAGCTGAGCCTGTGACATATATGGGATTTACACCACTTAATAAAATACTGGGGGGAAAAAGTCACCCATAACTTATATTGAACTCTATTCCATGCATATCTTCATTTCCTTTTAAAATCAAATATTAAAAGATTTAGCAAAAGACATAACCCAGCCCAGAAAAGTCAAACATGGCAAATGAAGAGGAGAAGTCGTCCATGTGGACTGCCAGGTGCAAACGAAAGAGCTCAGATAAAGCTAATAGCTTATAATCAGCACTGCAGACTATGTTGGCGCTATATAAATGCCAAATATAATAAACAATGGCGGACATGGAGCGAATATGAAAATACCCAGTCTCATGATATATATATATATTTTACCTCAAATACATGTTAAATATATATATATATAGGGAATCAAACATTAAAAATTGTGGAACGTGTCTGTTCCCCTTTAATATTATATCCCTCCACCATATGAACAATTAAAGCTATACCTTCCCAGCATGCAAACAGTTAATATAAATAATTTGTGGCACACAGACAGTTAATCTAGAATATATCTTCCCCACTGGCACACAAACGGTTAATAACTGTCTTACCGTCTGGCACACAAATGGTTAATAAAACACTTTTTAGACTATGATATCTACTAAAGGTAAAGGAAGTATTTCTTACCTGAAACACACAGATCACACTGGGGTAGATCCTCTCTGAACCACTGATCAAGGTAAAAATGATGGAAAGAAACGTCCTCCTCCTCATCACCGCATACCCACCCACCCCAGGATGAATTTGATTTATAGATCTGGTCTCCACCCCCTTCCAATCAGAAATCGATCACACCTGGGTGCAGCAAAATCATTAACCCTTTGTTGTCTCCACCCCTTCGAAGATCAATAACACCTGGGCAGCAAGACCTGCTCAACAACGTATTAACCCTTTATGGACTGCACTGGGCACTCATTAACCCTTGCTGTCTCTGCAGCATTGGCTAACGGCTAATTAACACTTTCCCCTCTATGACACTTATTTATGAATGCTTTTACAGGCGTTATCCCTTTAATCAATATCACCTGGGCATCCATATTTGCTTAAGAGCGCATTAACCCTTTTTATCATTGTTGAACTCAACCATCGAACCTTTCCTGTACCAAAACAACTTTAGCTTAATGAAGAATTTTGGTGTATAGATGATGCCCCTGCAGCCTTACTGTCCAATTCTCTTCCATTTAGGATTTAAATCACTTTGTTTATGCTGTTTTAGCCACACCTCCCTGCATGTGACTTGCACAGTCTAACTAAACACTTCCTGGAAAGTCCTCTAATGTTTACACTTCCTTTATTGCACATTGTTTAATTTAGAATTTCTGACATCCTGCTTTGCTAATAGTCTTCGAGACCCTCAGGAGCCTGCTGTGTGTAATTAAACTTTAATTTGCAGAGCAGGAGATAAAAATGTATACAGTAAGTTATCATTTGATTGAAAATGAAACCATTTTTTAATGCAGACTATGTGAGTCACAGCCAGGGGAGGTGTGGCTAGGGCTGCATAAGCAGAAATAAAAATGATTTAACTCCTAAATGGCAGATAACTGATCAGTGAGACTTCAGAGTCATGATCTATACTCTAAAACTCCTTTATTAAAATGAAGTTGATTTGACAAAGAGGAGAAAGAGGACAAAGAAAATAATAGGTGGTGGTGGTGATTGTGTTTAATGAATAATGAAAACAAAATAAATCTCAAATTAGTTTATTATTTATATTCAAAATGTTGCCATCCTTGCATTTATGTTTACTGTTCACATATATACTGTATGTATTAGATTTTATATGTTGCCATATTGCCCACAAATGCCACATTTACCCTTGCCCACCAACACAGACATTATATTAGGAGCTACAGGATGACACTGGACAGCAAATTTGTCTGCAATAAGCGTATCAAGTTTGGAAGAGAATATAAATTTAAAAAGACATTTAAAAACATGTAAGTAAAATGGATCAAATGCATCATGTAAAATGTAAGGATGCCTACACTGCTTGCAAAAAGCAATAACATGGACTAAACTAGAAAATAAAACCAGACCACTAAAACCCAAAGAGAGCACACCTGCCGAGGTGTTTTTCTAAGTACATACATTATAACATAAGAACGAAACTGTTGGTTCACAGAAGACAATGATGTGTGTATTAGAGGATCAATAAATGGCAGATTAGAAAAATATATATATTCTTTATACAAGTGTTACTAGGTTCCAAAAACAGCTTGGGGCTTAAAGGAACACTCCAAGGAAAATAACCACTACTACAGATTGTGATAGTGGTTATGGTGCCAGAAGTGTCCTTGTGCCCCCATTGTAAGAAGTAGAATACTTCGACTTCTTACCTGGAGTCCTCCAGATGCTGTTCCCTGTCTGCACTATGTCCAACAGAGAACTGGAGGATCCTGCTTGAGAGCTATATTGAACTCTCCGGAGAGTGCTACCTTGGCTTAGACATAGGTCGTCCACCTTTCTGTTGGCTGTACTGTAGGCAGAACGTGGCATCCAGCCTCCTGGTTCTATAAGTTATGAGCCCTCCTCTCTAGCCATGAACAGTGTACTGCTGCCGATAAGGCTCTCCAGGAGCTCAATGAAGGCATAGTCAGGTATTCAATGTAATCGTCATGCCACCCAATAGAAGGGTCTACCTTAGAAATTTGTTTCCTTACGAACTACAATTCATCCAAATTTAAGCCGATTTGGTGCTCGTTCGTATTTCTGAATGCAAAGAGAAAATGTAGCCAATCACGAACCAAACAATCGCTAATGGACAAGCAGGTTCACTTTGATTCGTGATTCGGAATTCTGCCCATGGTAGAAGAAAAAAAAATTGTTGATTGATGGAAATAAGTGATATTTAATGAATACTGGACAGCCACCGAATGTTGTGGAACACCCAGTTTAAATGTTGGGTTTTATTCACAGATCAACTGAAACGTGATCAATAGAGGGGGAAAAAAGGAGGAGGAGCAGTAAAATAAAATCATTACACATTATATCTTTAATAAATTTATAAATTTAGTATGTTTTTTACTGCTCCTCCCCTTTTCCCCTTTATTGGTTACATTTTCTCACTTTATCGGAGGACCAGATGACAGGAGAATGAGCCAGTGTACTGAAAGATCAATACATAATATTTAGATCATGTATATATTTTGTAGTACGCTGGCCCATTTTTGTGCCCTTTTGGTTTGTTTGTTTAGTTTTCCAGAAACCTTAATGGTTAACGAAATTTGGATGAACTGATCCTTCAGGTTGCCAAAATTGGACCATCTGTAATTTTTTTTTTTTTTTTTTAGGACAAAGTGGCTGAAGCAAAATACATTTTTCCACTGTGCAAAAGTATGGAGTTCTGTTTTTTCCATTACCACCTGCTAGTTACCTAAGGAGCACAACCCCCTCTGCTACGTAGCCTTGAATAGCAATAAAATAGGGGTCTATTTCTTATATCAGATGGCTGCTTTGAGAAGAAGTTGTCTTCTGTAAAATGTAATCCCCCCCAAAAAAGCAAAAACACACTAATATTCTCCTGTTCGCTCTACTACATGTTGTGATTCAGGTGTAAAGAGTCCCACACCCAGAACTTCAGCCCTCAAATGCCCAACCCAGCAATGCCAATGGCTATGTAAGAGTGGCAGTCTTGTATACATCATGTTGAGAAATGCGTGCATAACAATTAAACTAATTTAAACACGTTATTGGTAAGGAAGGTATTAAACGCACTCTATGTAATTACCTCCCTAAAATGCCTTGTTCTTTTGACTTCCTCTCCCCATTGCGAACATCATTTTTTTACTATTGTAAACACTCAATGAGCGATGGACATTGCTACTATTTTAATATCAGTTTATTCAAACAAGAATGATACATTTAGTGTTTGCTAATTTTCAACTGCATCTTGGGGTTTGAATGTTATGGATTGCCCAGTTCAAAAGATACTCATTCATTGACCGTGAAAAGATGAAAGGCTGAACTGAGCTTCCTGAATCAAAATTCTAGATTCAATAAGATTGTAGACCGTACTAACCACTGAGCTAGGACAATTGGATTATTATATTATGTATATTTATCTTTACAGCAGTGTTAAGAGCAGTTCATAGCAAACCGAGTCCCCTACTCTCTTAATTATTTGCTACATATAAATTCATTTAGCGTTCCAAAATAAATGCATGGAGCTATGTAAGTAATGCAGTCTGCCAACAAGTACAGAATCTTCATTTCTTCTCTTCTTCTTCTTCTTCTTCATTGTCCTCTCGAAGTCATCACTGAGGTCAGGGTCTACTTCCGCGTGCTGAGTGGAGATTATCCCACGTAGCCCAGCATTTTCGGTCATAGCTAGAGGGCTGGCTCTCACAAGAGAATCTGGTTATGCTGATCGAGTGGGTTCCAACTCAGGAATTTGAAGGCTTCTACCGTTCCTGTTGGAGACACATGTCCTGAAACAAACATGAAAAATAAGATGAAAGTCCAACAGTACATAGCACATTTACTGTATGATGTTTAGTATATTTATTGGGAAGACAGATTAAAGTATCTATGTAAATAACAATAATAAAAAATAGTAATAGTCATTCACAAGGTGGATTCTATTAAGACATGTAGATAATAATGTAGATATTAGTCATGTGCAAAAAAAGAAAAAATTGGTTTGTTCAGATCAACTTGCCGTAAAAAAAAATAAAAAAAAATTAAAACATTGTTTTTTTTCATCTGGCGTTTCGTATGTAGAGATTCAGAGTTATGAAATTCGGACAATTGCCAATCGCCCAAAATGTGTATCAATCAAATGTTAAAGTCTATTAGATATGTAACAAATGCATTTTATATCATCTATATGAAATTAATATATAAGATCCAATTTTTAAAAAAACTCATAGAAAGTGTTTAAACAAAATTAAAATAATGTAAACAAAATAAATAAGTTCAATTACAGTATTAGCAGCTGTAAGACAAAAAGTTTCTACACCCCTCGAGTTTCCTGACACAGTTCAGATACCACCAATTGGCGAGACATGTTAAATCCATCCCACACCTGGAATCAGCGAACAGACAACTGACCGCCTATGAAACACTATGTGATCAAGACACCAGCACACTGCATTTCAATCCTCTATCAAATGATTCTTCCCACCCGAAGTGGAAATTAAACTCCATTATTTACTAAATATTGGGAGACAGACCTGGGGAATTCACTGACAGAAGATCAATGGCAAGACGTCTTCGTGAACACGCATAAAGCCTCGATAAGTACCAAATACCAGGAATCGGGATACAAGATGTTAACACACTGGTACAAGACCCCGAAAAAGGTGGCCTTGGGTGGGGGGTTTGAGGGGCACTCTCTGTGCCGCACAGGTCGCACACTCGCTCCTCTCTACTGCCCCTTTGTTATATGTAACAAATCCAATTTTTAAAAATCTAATAGAAAGTGTTTAAAGGGAAACTCCAGTGCCAGGAAAACGATCCGTTTTCCTGGCACTGGAGGTTCCCTCTCCCTCCCACCCACCAATCCCCGGTTACTGAAGGGGTGAAAACCCCTTCAGTCACTTACCTGAGGCAGCGGCGATGTCCCTTGTCGCTGTCTCCGCCTCCGCGACGCTCCTCCTCTTCATTGCGTCGGCTGGTGGGCGAGACTGATCTCGCCCACCGGCCGAGGGGACCTAATGCGCATGCGCGGCAATGCCGCGCATGCGCATTTCGTCTCCCCATAGGATAGCATTGAAAAATCATTTCAATGCTTTCCTATGGGGTTTTGAGCGACGCTGGAGGTCCTCACACAGCGTGAGGACGTCCAGCAACGCTCTAGCACAGGTTTCCTGTGCTAGAACCCAGGAAGTGACCTCTAGTGGCTGTCTAATAGACAGCCACTAGAGGTGGAGTTAACCCTGCAATGTAATTATTGCAGTTTATAAAAAACTGCAATAATTACACTTGCAGGGTTAAGAGTGTCCCTTTAAACAAAGTTAAAATAATGTAAACAAAATAAGTAACTTCAATTACAGTATTAGCAGCTGTAAGACAAACATTTTCTCCACCCCTCAAGTTTCCTTACACAGTTCAGATACCACCAATTGGCGAGACCCAACGGCAGGCAAGATTCAACGATACCACCAGATTTGATACCACTGGACAAAATGGCTCTCTGACGGCATAGTTGAGGGGCAGGGAGGGAACGGGGTGCATTAAAGACCAAACATTCGACTTTGCCAGGGGCGGGGGGCAGGTGGGGGTGTAGCAGGGCCTGGGTGGGACACTCCGGGGGAAGCCCGCCCGCTCCATGTACAAATAGAGCTATATAACACTCCAGTCTCCACAGCGACCAAGACACAACAGACCACAGATGGGCATTCTGTCAGGACATGACTAGACATTACAAGTTTTTAAACATTAAAGGACATAAGGGGAAAAGGTTAGGGGGGAACGAAACCGAAGAAAGGGGGGAACCCGAATGGAGGAAAGAAGGCCTAAACCAGTGACTGCACACACACCCACAGGCAAACACGTCACAGAATTGAGTTACACTTTGACAAGACTACGAGTCACACTCTATATTCGAATGTCCTAGGGACACTGCTCAAATTACTTCAGGGGGACGGGGGAGACAATCCAACATGACAGATGACAGACCCTCGGTAGAACAACTGACAATACGAGATGCACACACAGAGGGGGGATTGCACACCCGCTCCTGCAATACGCGCACCTAGACATAGACAGCCCGTACATCACGGCCTACAAGCAATTACATTACACTGCCCCCAGCAACATGAAAATGGGAAGAAGGGTCCTATATAACCCCTATCTATAGATGAGGTATCAAGTAGGATGCCGGCACTCACACAGTTAAATCCATAACGGGAAACAGTTCAGTTATGATAAAAGTTACTGTTAATGTTCGTATTGTTACGTACGACTGTTTGGCGAATACAGTTACAAATACTAATCATGCCCACGGCAAGGACACGCTTACCAGGCGCGGATGGGTCCGCAGAAATCTCATGGAAAACATTGTCGGAGAGGGCTCTGCTCCAATTTACAATTGTCAACATGTTTGTAATAACCAATACATGAAAACCGCTGTAAAATGTATGTTCCGCTCTGAAAACCAATGTGTGTAACAATAAATCGCTTAAATAACTAAAAAGTTTCTCCAATCCTCAAAAAAGTATAAAACAACAGTTAATACAACATGCCATAACTTATAGGGTTAATTGCCAGTAAATACGAGGGCTAGTCTACCATTGAAATGTAAGAGATGTGAGATCCATATATGTATGTTATGTATAGATCTATCTAAATAATGGTGTGATTATAACAGCTACGATATTCAGAAACTTTGGATGGAACCGATATAGAAATATCATTTTATGAGACTGTCACTTTAATAACAATGGCAGCGGAGGTTATTAATCAGCCTTGCCTGCAGACTGACTGTATCATGTATTGGGTAAAACCCATTGGTTGGGTCTATATGCCGAATGTACACATACTGACTCCCGTAAGTACCTACAGCAAGGTGGATATTTGGTGGCTAACAAAACACAACCAACAAAAAACAAAAACAGTGAATCCAATTCTATTCACAGCAGCCTGCCGCAAGAGTGGGCAACCCTTCAGAGGCGGCATATCATTCCTCTACTGAGTTTTTATACTGGGTCTTTTAGAATAATGTGGCTACATAACAATGTAATTTTTTCTTATTGTGGTTCTGTGGTGATTTAATGAATAAATTGTATGGTATTAAACACATTCCGGTTTCTTCACTGTGGATGCTGTATCCTGACACCATAACCACTACAGTGCACTCTATTGTTGTGGCATTTGGAGTTCCTTTAATTTGAAGAGGTTGTGTAAGGATATCCGTTTCCTGCACTCTCGCTGATTAAGGGCGAGCAGGAACACACAGAACACCAGGAGGGTGTTCTTTACCACAGGGTAAGAAAGGCCACTGCCCTGGGGACCATAATTTACAAGGACCCACAACAGCTATCCTTTGGATTCCTTGGCAGAGACGGTGACACCTATATGTTTCACTGTCTGACCGCATTCCGTGCCCAGCTACTCTTTAAATGGAGTCCAAGAGAAATGGGATTATTTAAAAGTTGCACTACTGAAGGCAACAGAAAATTGCATTAGGCTTGTCAGTAAAAGCAAGAAACCACTGTGGTAATCCGCAGATGTGGCCAAAATAGTAAAAAACTAAAAGTTAGCATTTAGTAATTATAAAAAAAAAAAACAGAGTGAGGAAGACAGAATGATCTATACGATTAGGCAGAAAGAGGCAAAGCAAGTTATAAGAGCTTCCAAATCACACACAGAAGAGAAAATAGCACAGTCAGTAAAAAAAAAGGGGGGACAAAACTTTTTTTTAGATACATAAATGAGAAAAGGAAAGTAAAACAAGGATTAGTTAGATTAAAAACAAAAGAAGGAAGGTATGTAGAAGAGGATAAAGGTCTAGCTGACTGCCTCAATGAACATTTTTGTTCGGTATTTACAGATGAAAATGAAGGAAAGGGACCTCAGTTAAGAAAAAGGATAAATGAGTCATTTATTACACGTGAGTTTACGGAGGAAGAGGTTCTATTTCAACTGTCAAAAGTAAAGACAAATAAGTCAATGGGATCTGATGGAATACACCCAAAGCTATTAAAAGAGCTTAGTGGTGTACTAGCAAAACCATTAACAGATTTATTTAACCAATCATTGATAACAGGAGTAGTCCCAGAAGATTGGAACTTGGAGAATGTTGTGCCCATTCACAAGAAAGGTAATAGGGAGGAGTCGGGCAACTATAGTCCAGTAAGCTTACTTCAGTAGTCACACACACAGTTACAGACAGACACACACAGAGCTGCAGGCAGCCACACACACACACACACACACACACAGGCACTCACCTGCACACATTTACAAACTGTCACACACATACACTTACAGACAGACACAAAGTTACAAAAAGACACACACGCACTCTTATAGTTACACACATACACACACACACACACACACACATAGTTACAGACAGTCAAACACACCTCTTTCCATTATGGGCTGCAGTAAGGAGTAGTTCCTGGTACACAAAAGAAAAAAAAAGTATAGTGGTATAATGAGGCACTATAGTACCAATTCAGTAGTGCTGCTAAAACCACTGTGAAACCAACCAGACAATTTCACAAAATACATAGAAAAAAACAGATAGCAAGTGGATAGATCACTCAGAGTCAATGTAAAATATGACAACACTTATGTGCACAGTGTATATATATATAAAAAAAAAAAAATATATATATATATATATATATATATACACTTATTAGGGAATTATGTCCAACAATATTTCTAAAAGAGAAACGCTCACATAGGGCAATACAGTCTGTATAATACCCCCAAATCAATTATAATTTATATATACTGTAGTTGCATCCTAATCACATTTTTATGAGCCTGTATAAAAACTGGCTCAGGTATATAGGAATGAGTAGGATGTAAAGATGAGGGATATGAGCTGCTGTGTTCTTCCCCAGTGTCCATATGGTGAAGAAAATAGGCAATAATTAGAGGTAAAATCTATACATTTAATAAAAAAAACAATAATAAAATTCTTACATATAAAAAGCACAATAAGCTGCATCGATGTAAGAATTTTATTATAGCTTTTTGAGTGCCTGTTTTATGGAGGAATATCTTGATGCAGCTTATTGTGACTGTATTGCCCTATGTGAGCTTTTCTCTTTTAGAAATATTGACATAATTCCCTGATAAGTGTATGTACATCTTATATTTATATATTTTTATACACTGTGCACATACGTGTTGTCATATTTTACATTGACTCTGAGTTCACTATCCACTTGCTATCTGTTTTTTTTCTATTGCAGTTCCTGGAACCTGGTAGTTGGGGGAGCAGGGGCTCCTTCATGCTTGCCGCTTAGAGTGCAGAGGTTACGGGCAGCAGGTGTTTCAGCTCTGCCCCTGCTGCACTTTTAGCCCCGCCTCTGTAGTTTAGCTCCTCCCCTGCTGCATTTTTAGTTTTTTGTTTTTTTTTAAATATTCCCGGGTGGAGAATAATGAAATTTTCCCCCGGGTGGGTGGACCTGCTATGTATGTATATCGCTCACATGTGAGCTGTGTCTGCAGCGTGGCATCCTGTGCTGCCGCACAGCTCGCACACCCCCAAGGCTGGCCCTGTATATATTTACTGGTAAATTGCCAAGTTTAGCATATCAAGCTATTATCCAGAGATATTGACCTATCTGAATTTAAGGATAGTTAATCTTTAATCAGAAAAGTTAATTATCTGCAGTGTAAAACTTGGTTAAGAATATTTTTGGGGTTACTCGATGCAGGAAATAAATAGTTAAATTGACTGTTCGTGTGAGAAACATTGTATCTTTTTGTTGCAATATTCAAGTGTTCAGCCTGTGAGAATTGTTGCCAGCAGTTGAAACTACTCTCCATTTACAGAAAGAAAATTAGGCTCCTACCTTGAAAATGTCAAGGGATACAACACACCTTCTAAATTCAAGCTTCTTAGTCCGCGAACCTGTCATTTTGACAAAAAAAAAAAAAAAAAAAGTAGATTCATTTTTCAAATAGCTAATTTACATCAATCTGTAGTCCAACTAGCTTCTAGAACAACAGTTGACCTAAATTAATTCCATGTCAAAACTGAGAACCTGAAGAATTTCAACACATCACCCAGGTTCACAATTTTAACCATTTTTTTTTTTTTTAAATTCCACTTGGCAAATTTTGCACCAGCTGCTAAAATTACTCTCCATTTACAGAAATAAAATAAGGCTCATAGTTTTAAAACTAGTAGGGTTGCAAGATATATTATAAATTAAATAAATGGAACTTTAAAAATGCTTCTCTAAGAGTAAAAAACAAATAATAAAGGATATGACTCAAATGAAAAATCTAATAAATATACAAGTCTGACAAATGTATCAGACTTATTAAAAAAGCCCCAAATATAACTACACAAACATGACCAATAGGAGGGGGGAATTCTGCACACTCTTTCTCACCTGTATCTTGGACATTGCACCCCCCATGCCAGAGTGCCCTGAAGTGGCGGCATGTCCTGCTTTATGGTAGCGCCAGCCAATGTGTGTGAGAAAGAATGGGTAGTTAGTGTACAAGCATGTGTAAGAGGTAGACATGTGCAATTCGTTTCGGTCCGAATATGAATTCGGATGAATTTCAGGCAATTCGGACATTCGGGTACTTCAGAATGTCCGAATTGCCGAAGTACCGAATTGCCGAAGGTCCTGAAGTTCCGAAATTACCGAATTTCCGAAGTGTCGAAGTTCCGAAGTGCTGAAGTGCCGAAGTGCCGCTTATAAAGCCTTGCCCCGCCCTGCAATTAGGCTCAGAGCACTCTGATTGGTGTGTTTAAGCCATCCAATCAGAGTGCTCTGACATGTAAATGAAGAGACTGACAGGTAAGTCTCTACATTTACCTGTCACAGCACTCGGATTGGTTGGTTTGAAATCCACCAATCAGAGTGCTCTGTGTCATTTTACACAGCGTGGGAAAGTTCTTTGGAATTTTCCCACGCTGTGTAATTTGACTCATAACACACTGATTGGTGGATTAAGTAACCATCGCAGACAGACGAGCAGCAGCAGGGTGAGAACGCCGAAAGCGCGCACAGCCGCTACAGTGAATGTCACATTCTGTTCCAAGTTGCGGATCAGTCTGGTGATGGCTTCTGGTATCCAGTACTCTTTTTACTGAAGCTGCATCAGGGTCCTGGTATGTGGCCTCACAAACGCTGGTGGCATGCGGTTACCCTGCACCAGACCCTGCTAATCCATTCCACGCTGTGACTCCTAACTTCTACATCAGGCATACTGGGTCCCGGTCGTCCGACCTCCGCTCAGCACAAAAAAAATAAATTTGTAAAACTGCGATGTAACCACAGTATTTGACGGTTCTATTTGACTCTCAGATATGAAGAGCATGCCCCAAAATATACCATTTAGCAGTAAAACAAACTGTGCTGTAAGCGCACTATTAGACGCTTCTATTTGACTCTCAGATATGAAGAGCAGGCCCCAAAATGTACTATTTAGCAGTTTAGCAGCAAAGCAATTAGAATGTTTACAACTGCGCTGTCTCTACTCTAATCAACAGCAATATATTGTATTTTTTATATCATTCAAAGAGCACTCATTGATACTATTGAATCAGATACTGAGTTCTCTGAATGAGTAGAGTCTCTATGTGTGTAATAGAGAATGGGTAATTAGAGTATGACGGTGAATGAGTAGTGTCTGTATGTGTGTAACAGAGAATGGGTAATTAGAGTATGACGGTGAATGAGTAGTGTCTGTATGTGTGTAACAGAGAATGGGTAATTAGAGTATGACGGTGAATGAGTAGTGTCTGTATGTGTGTAACTGAGAATGGGTAATTAGAGTATGACGGTGAATGAGTAGTGTCTGTATGTGTGTAATAGAGACTACCATTTTTGTTTACACACACACATTAACTGCTTTTTTTCTGTTAAACACACACTAGCTATTATCTGTTATACACACACTAGTTGCCCATTCTCTGTTACACACACACACAAACATATTAACTGCCCATTCTCTGTTACACACACAAACATACTAACTACCCATTCTCTATTACACACATACATACACTAACTGCCCATTCATTATTGTGCACACAAATACTACCTGCCAATTCTCTGTTTCACACAAACACATTCTCTGTTACACATACTATTAAAGGACCACTCTAGGCACCCAGACCACTTCAGCTTAATGAAGTGGTCTGGGTGCCAGGTCCCTCTAGGATAAACCCTTTTTTTTTTTTTTTTTTTTTAATAAACATAGCAGTTTCAGAGAAACTGCTATGTTTATAATAGGGTTAATCCAGCCTCCAGATCCTCTAGTGGCTGTCTCACTGACAGCCGCTAGAGGCGCTTGCGTGATTCTCACTGTGAAAATCACAGTGAGAGCACGCAAGCGTCCATAGGAAAGCATTCTAAATGCTTTCCTATGAGACCGGCTGAATGCGCGCGCAGCTCTTGCCGCGCATGCGCATTCAGCCGAAAGGGAGGATCGGAGGCAGAGAGGAGGAGGAGAGCTCCCCGCCCGGCGCTGGAATAAAGGTAAGTTTTAACCCATTCCTCTCCCCAGAGCCGGGCGGGAGGGGGTCCCTGAGGGTGGGGGCACCCTCATGGCACTATAGTGCCAGGAAAACGAGTATGTTTTCCTGGCAATATAGTGGTCCTTTAACCATACCTCCAGCAAAAGCTGGGCTGTTGGTGGCAAGAGGCCCTCAATCAGTGTGAAACTGCTCTAAATGGATAGTTTTTCTACAGGAAACTAATTTTCAATAAGTATCGGTCACAATGGCTGAAAGCAGGTATAACATCATATATTATGCCCAATAACCATAAGGCCACCATTGCTATTGTTTTTCTATAAATCTATTTCATTTCACCACACGGCTATCTAACCTGACCTATATGGTCATTTTCTTTTCCTTGAAGACACCACAACCTGATATCTTTGCATGTATTTACTCACATAAAAATAAAACTGCTAAATCTTGCCAAAATACTTCAGCAGCGTGAAAAATTCAGCTCTGGAACACTTTTGGTTGATCGAGACTTTGATGTGCCTTCAGACCCAAAGTGGGATACTTCAAGGCATTGTAGCAGTCTCTTCACCAAATCATTCTAAAAAATTAAACAGAAATTGTCACACCTGATTGATTGCTGGGGAGCTCTGTATCCAAGGGACATGGAATTGACTTTCTTTTTCAGGGGTACATAACATTAACTGTAGTATTGATTACATCATCATGCAACAGTAATGACTTGACTGCTGACCCAAATACCAAACCCGTTACCCCCCAATAACAACATGACACCTGATTATTGGGTAAGGACAACGGCCACAGCTTTATTAAACTTTAACACAGCCAGCATTTCCACCTGTCAGCTGTTGGGGTGACTACCCAACAGACAGATACTCCAAGTCTTTATCCAGAGTTCGTACAGCCTGCCTTCGGCCATCAGCCCTAGCAGGCTGTGACTCCCCAAATCCTTTCCGTGCATTACGTGCGCTGGCCAGGAACTGCGCCATAGCTGTGACAAAACAAGAACAGAAACAAACAACACCACAAGCCAGAAACCATCACATAGCATAGGGAAAAAACGGGGAGGGCGGGCGGGAAACTGTTCCAGACTGCTCCTTCTGCACTGGTGAGTACCCTTCCTTCTACTCTCCTCCTTATATCCCACCATCTTGGCAACTATGTATCCATCATACTCCCACCCCCTTACTGCAGGGCAGCAGTCATGCCTCCCCTTCCTTGCAGTCCAGGGGATATCTTGACTGTTGACCCAAATACCAAACCCGTTACCCCCCAATAACGACATGACACCTGATTGTTGGGTAAGGACAACGGCCACAGCTTTATTAAACTTTAACACAGCCAGCATTTCCACCTGTCAGCTGTTGGGGTGACTACCCAACAGACAGATACTCCAAGTCTTTATCCAGAGTTCGTACAGCCTGCCTTCGGCCATCAGCCCTAGCAGGCTGCGACTCCCCAAATCCTTTCCGTGCATTACATGCGCTGGCCAGGAACTCCGCCAACGCGATGCTGGCCCTCCCTCTCCTTTTCTGGCATCGCGTCCCCCGCAGCCAGCGCCTTTTCTATACCCGATTGCAGACCCGCAATCCTGTTTGGTTCAGGTGCACTCCGTCTGCCCTCATCAAATTCTGATTGTCCCCTTCCAGCTCCACATGCCGGACCGCCACACCACCAAGCCGCCGCACAAACCAAGAGATCGTCATATTGAGCTTGCACCTGCTCCGCTTCAGGCCCTTGGCATGCGGCAAGACCTGCCAGCCAGGACGGGGAACAATCTCCGACCAAATCAGAGTACAGTCTGTGAATAGAGCCAAACACCGGGCCAAGTCGTGCTTGACAGAGTGCATCAGATCCACCGTTCTAACCCTCCCTAAATCATTACCTCCCGCATGAATCAAAATTGTAACAGCTCCCGACACGAACCTGCTAAGGGCCACGCACTCCGGATAGACTTGCCTCCAGGACAGACCCCAAACACCCCTTGCTATGTCCGTGGAGATCCCTAGGTTCCGTCCGTAGGAGCGAGACTGAGCCCTTCGAGCTGCCCAGTATATAAACGAATGCCCCAAGATCCATACATAACGGGGGACACAACCTGAAACAAATTATAACAGATGCGGTCGGACATACAGCTGAAATCTCCTGGAAGACCATCTGCCTAATCGCTGCACCACCGAACCCGCCAAGCCCATACCGCGGCCCCGATTCTGAAGGAATGAGGCGAGAACCCGGTTGGATCTTGCCAGCAGTCCACCAAAGCTCTCCCCAACACTGACATGAACTGAAAACGCGTAAGCGGGGACCCATCCGCATGCACCAACAACAAGGCAGACGCTGGCCGACTTGCCATATACTGTTGGAAGAGCCAGACCGGACAAAACTCACCCCCATAGCTCCCCACCCTGAGCCACACACCAGCACCGGCTTGATCTGTCTTGGATTTGCAAATATGCAGGTCCACAAACCCATCCGCCCAACGCACATTTGACAGCAGGAGTGGAGAAACCGACCTGCGATTGGGGGCAACAAGCTCCCCCACCCGCAACGCACCGAAGAAACACAGCGCAAAACTAACCTGAAACAGCCGACTCTCTGAGACCGAGCCACAGACCCCCGGTAATGCCCCCATCAACTGCCACAACAGGTCCACTGAAATCGGCCGCGGCCGGTCCGGACGCCTCCGACTCCTCCAACCGCGCAAAACCCGTTGCAGACAAAACTCCTTCGTTATGTCCCGCCAGCCTAAAAAAAACGAAACAAAAATGACAGAGCTCTCTGCCGAGGCGCATGATTGACCTTCCTCCAGGAGCCTATTCATATAGCGTAACCTTACTGTGAACCGGGCTGACCCCGATGACATTCAATCGGACCCATCCGCACACGACACCCAACCTAACCATGCCGACCTGTACGCCTTCCACGTAGCAGCCGACAACGATTCCGACACCAAGGACATCAGCCCTCCGAAACCAGGTCCCATAAGTATGCCGGGCAGCGAAGACCCTCCTGTTCTGCTTCCGGGGCAGACTCCTGAAAACGGTCCCACGCTTAATGGAGCTGCCACGGTAGCCTGCTCAGGTTGGCAAGGTCTGGGAACCGTCCTCCGGTCCAACTCGTCCTCATCTTCCTCCTGTGATCCGGATTCCGAGTCCTCCTGCAGCCTCCTCTGGCTGCTGTCTCTCCGCCATGTTGGACTCCTGGCCAGCAGTCCCCGAGTCCTGGGCTCTACTTGCTGCAGGACACCCGCCCCCAGCCTTCTCCTGGGCTGTACAGCCCTCCGATCCCGGTCTTGGGCTCCCCCATGGCTCCGGCGCCGAATATGCGCTCACTTCCGGTTTCTCCGGTGGGGCCTGTGACGTCCACACTGTGCGCCGTGCGTCCATCACGTACGCGCCCCTCGTGACCTCTGGCGTCTCCACGCACCGCCCGGACATCAGACGTCGCTGCGTCACTTCCGCCGGACCACCATCTTGGGCCCGCCTTGCCGCAGCTCTCACCACCCGCGGCTGCCTCCTGGAAGCCCGGGATCCGCCATCACCATCTCCATGCTCCGGCGCCGGCTGCTGCCCGCTGGTCCCAGCCTCCGATCCGCCTCCTCTACGCACCGGACTGGGGAAAAGGCGGGAAGGAGGCCTAGAATGCCCCGGCCTCTTCCTGCGGGCCAGAGAAGGGGTCTCCACCACCGGCTGCTCCACTTCCATCCAGTCCTGGGGAAGGTCGGCCATCAGCTCTGCCAGAGAACTGGATCCATTGGAAGCCAGGTAGGCTTGCAGCACCCCCAGCAAAGCCTCCCTTGACAAAGCCATCTTGCAGGGAAGGCCTAGCTTGCAACTAACTTAATCCACTGGAGTGAATGTAACTAAATCCTCTCTAAAGGGCTCTGAAACTGTGAAAACTGTTCCAGACTGGTGAGTACCCTCCCTTCTACTCTCCTTCTTATATCCCACCATCTTGGCAACTATGTATCCCTCATACTCAGTGGTGTATCCTGGTTTTGTGCTGCCCTATGCCCTCGCGGCTAATACGCCCCTGCTCATACTCCCACCCCCTTACTGCAGGGCAGCAGTCATGCCTCCCCTTCCTTGCAGTCCAGGGGATATCTTTCTCTAAGTAATCATGGTGACACTGGTGTGGTTTCATAGTCAGACTACTCCCCGGTACATAGAGCCAAATAATAATTAAAACAGGCAACCCAACAGTGTAAGCAGAAAAGTGTCAAACAACCTTTATTGGGGCATATTACCCATAAAAGACATACAACATTTCGGCCTTGTGTACATCTCCCCTACACACTGTCACTTTCCCCCACGTGTGAATTCTGGGAGTGAGCTGGGACTCCTGCTATTTGGCACCAAGTGGTAGGGCTATAACGTAACATGATTGCCTCTTACAGCTCCCCGCACTTAGCTGAAGAGTCCTGTCAGAGCGTGCTCACTCCCAGGAATCCGACTTTCATGCTGCTTAGCCAGGATATCATAATAAATAAAGACATAATAATATGCCCTCACTCCATATTCCTTGGAAACATAAATTACATGTACTTGACATGGGTATCTGCCTGGGATTTAAGGAGGAGCATTTGCCCTGGTGCTCCACTTCCTAGATCTGTGCCAGTCTATATCCCATTGCTTTTTGCATTATTTTTTTTAAAATTAAGTTTAGGACCTCATTCTTGTTGGTTACATTTTAGTTAACGAGACTTGATCGCTGGTGGTCCTGTGAGTGAAGAGTGTAATTTAAATTTCTAGTAAGCCAAATCACACATTGCTTCCTCCATTCACATGTGTCCTCCTTCTGACTCACAGAGATGCACCAGGGACCATGCTGTAGATACGGACCACATGTTCCCTCTCTGCAGAAAGGGATGCTGAAGGAGACCAGAGCGAATATTGCGCCCACACAGCAGCCCATGGAGCTGTAGTATGCACCCTTAATGCAAGTGCAAGTGCAAGGCAAATGCCTCATTTAAAGGGACAGTTTAGGCTCCATCACAAATTAGTCTACATGAAGTTATGGTACCTTATGACGTCAGGAGGCCCCCAGGCTCACTCTTATCTTAAGGGATTAAACCATTCTCGAATGGCTTAACCCCACAATTGCCTCCAGCGCCGATTTCAACTCCGCCCCAGGCGGTATAAGGCTTTTTAAATGTAAGTTTCAGAAAACCTGCAGTGCCGCCTGGCACGCTAATTGGCTGATAGCAGTCAGCTGACGCTCTCAGCCAATCAGTGACTCTGCATTCACAAAACTAGCTTGGAAAAGGTAAGTCTCTTTCCAAGCCAGTTTTGTGAATGGGAAGTCACAGATTGGCTGAGAGCGTCAGCTGACTGTTCTCAGCCAATCAGGGGTGACCGTGCCCGGTGCCACTCAGCGCTTCCTGGGGGGTGAGAGAATTGAGTTTGGCGCTGGAGGCAGCTTTAAAATGGTTTATTCCCTTTAGGTAACAGTGAGCCTGGGGCCTACTGGCACCATAACAACTTGATTTAGATACAATTGTTTTGATGCCTGGATTGCCCATTTAAGGTGGTGCCAGCCCTGTATATGGTGATACATGAACAGTGCTTCCCTTTAGTAAGTAAAAGGTAAATGCTAAACTACAATAAATAAATCGAGGAGGAAACCCATAGAAACTACCTTGATTCTTTCACGGTAAATTACTACAAATGTGAAAGTCAAAATAGCCGAGATGGAAAAATTCTCCAAGTCTGCTATGCGGTCAGATCAGCTACTCTGGCCTACACTTTTGAATCTCACATTAGCAAATAATGCTATTTGTCTTGTATCAACGTTACATATAACAGGGTGCCTGTATGAATACTTATTATGTGTCCAGGAACACATTATAGATCTGACAACCCTCGCATTAATGTCAAGGACAACTGCTGTCATAACATGCAAACTACAGCGAGGGTTTTAGAACCTTAGAAACCGATCATCCACAGACATACGAAATCAATCAGTGATGCCAAATATAAATATAGCGCATATCGCATACTACAATTTATTGCAAATGCATTCATTTATTTACAAAATAATATTTTAGGGACTTCTTAACTAAATTCTGAATTGCAATTAATTGACATTTGAAAGGCAAAATTTACACAAAAATTGCTGATCTGGTAAAATTCTCTAGCACAGCTTGACCATTTATACAATTCAGCTTTTCATTCACTGCACTAGGAATTTAGTAAATAGTCAAAATTAGTAATGAAAAGATAAAAAAATAAAAAAATAAAAGAAATTAAAAAAGGGAGTGTTACTACAAAGGCAATGCCTATAAAATGTATGTTAAAACAAGCTCAACGTCTAATATAATCTCCAAGAAATGTACTTGCTTAAACTGTATGTATTTGTGCACGTTAATCAAGCCATACATTCAATTCAGTAAAATATTAAAAAACATCCTTGAAACGATTTTCTAATTTAATTTGATACAATAACAATAAAAAATAAATTTAAAAAAAATCTAAATACATATATACACATTGTATAATTATATACTCAACCTTGAAACAAGGTCTTGACTGCTAAGCTTTGCCTAAATCTCACCTTCCAGACACATTCATCACTGGTCTATCAGATAACAGAGACACCTGTGCTCCGGGGAGAGCGTTAAACACTAGAGTCTGATCCAGACTCCAATCACCAATTCAGAATTCTTGGGACCTTGTTTTTAATCCCTTAAAAGGGACACTCCAGGCACCCAGACCACTTCTGCCCATTGGAGTGGTCTGGGTGCCAACTCCCACTACCCTTAACCCTGCAAGTGTAATTATATTTATAAAAAACTGCAATAATTACCTTGCAGAGTTAACTCTACCTCTAGTGGATGTCTACTAGACAGCCACTAGAGGGCACTTCCTTGTCCATAGCACAGAAAACCTGTGCTAGAGCGTCGCGGAACGTCCTCACGCTGTGTGAGGACCTCCAGCGACGCTCAATTCCCCATAAGAAAGCATTGAAAAGCATTGTCAATGCTTTCCTATGGAGAGAAACATAGAAACATAGAATGTGACGGCAGATAAGAACCATTCGGACCATCTAGTCTGCCCAGTTTTCTAAATACTTTCATTAGTCCCTGGCCTTATCTTATAGTTAGGATAGCCTTATGCCTATCCCACGCATGCTTAAACTGGATAGCTGGAAGGCTATTCCATGCATCCACTACCCTCTCAGTAAAGTAATACTTCCTGATATTATTTTAAACCTTTGTCCCTCTAATTTAAGACTATGTCCTCTTGTTGTGGTAGTTTTTCTTCTTTTAAATATAGTCTCATTCTTTACTGTGTTGATTCCCTTTATGTATTTAAATGTTTCTATCATATCCCCCCTGTCTCGTCTTTCCTCCAAGCTATACATGTTAAGATCCTTTAACCTTTCCTGGTAAGTTTTATCCTGCAATCCATGAACCAGTTTAGTAGCCCTTCTCTGAACTCTCTCTAAGGTATCAATATCCTTCTGAAGATACGGTCTCCAGTACTGTGTACAGTACTCCAAGTGAGGTCTCACCAGTGTTCTGTACAATGGCATGAGCACTTCCCTCTTTCTACTGCTAATACCTCTCCTATACAACCAAGCATTCTGCTAGCATTTCCTGCTGCTCTATTACATTGTCTGCCTACCTTTAAGTCATCAGAAATAATCACCCCTAAATCCCTTTCCTCAGATGTTGAGGTTAGGACTCTATCAAATATTCTGTACTCTGCCCTTGGGTTTTTACGTCCAAGATGCATTTTCTTGCACTTATCCACATTAAATGTCAGTTGCCACAACTCTGACCATTTTTCTAGTTTACCTAAATCATTAGCCATTTGCTTATCCCTCCTGGAACATCAACCCTGTTACATATCTTAGTAGCATCAGCAAAAAGACATACCTTACCTTCAAGACCTTCTGCAATATCACTAATAAAAATATTAAAGAGCTCTAATGCGCATGCGCGGAATTGCCGCGCATGCACATTAGGTCTCCGCGGCTGGCAGGCGGGATCAGTCTCGCCCACCGGCCGACGTAATGACTGGGAGGAGCGGCGGCGACCCGAAACCACAGCTGAGGGACATCGGCGGGAGTCTCAGGTAAGTGACTGAAGGGGTTTTCCCCCCTTCTGCAACTGGGGATTGGGGAGGTGGGAGGGAGAGGGGACCTGCAGAGCCAGGAAAACTGATTGTTTTCCTGGCACTGGAGAGTTCCTTTAACAACCATTTTTTGTTTTTTTTTATGTTTTTCTTTATAACATATATAAAGTCAATCACTAAAGTGAAAATTTTCGGGATTAAAAGAGAATTTCAAATTTAAGGCCAAAAAAAGTCAAATTGGGAAAATCTCTCCAAGTCAGCTATGCTTTTAATTTAGCTATTTTGACCCTAAATTTGACATTCACATTAAATGACTTAACAATTCTCACTACTGAATAACCCGGTAATTTGACAATGGGAGCTGTGACTATATATATATATAAGCACCTAAGCGAGCCTAAGCACTATGGGTGTTTTTTTTTTTTTTATTCCAGATCACAGAGGAGATTGTATTACTGTAGATCTGTATCTGTGATCTATGAGTAATTGCTCATTTTGCTGCAACCCACGTGAGACAATTGATGCCCCCGCATTGAATCATTGGTTATATTGTAATAACACTTGATACAATATTGCTGCTGTCAGTATTTTATGGCAGCAGTACACTGTGCCAGTTGTGATATTGATACAGATCAGTGCGCTTTATTTCCATCATACTTATTATATTCACTGGAGACATATTATTGTCACGGATCTGGAATTAATCGTGATGATTGAACTGATTCTTACTTTTTTTCGACCCAAGGTTTTACATTTAGATTATTTTCGCACGGTTTGGTACTTTGATCTGTTCCTCTAATTCCAGATATACCGGCTCTAATTTGTGTCCGTTATTTATTTATTTATTTATTACTGGTATTTATAAAGCGCCAACATTCTGCAGCACTGTACAACAAGTGGAGGATCCTGCCCGTGAGCTTACAATCTAAACGTTAAACTGGGAAGATGAGACAAGAGGTAGCAGAGGAATTTGTATGTGATGGCAGAGAGAGTTCATGGTATATCTGCAGCAGCTGATAACATGTGAAGGGACTGTGGTCCAAAGAAGCTGGAAGAGCATGCTGTATATTTACTTGTAAAGATTCCATCTGGTATTTAGATTTTTATACTTTGTCTATTTTTATTGTCATGAAGCGTTTACAGTGCTACGTTGTTAATTTAATAGTGCGTATTTCCAGTTAATAGTAGATGGGGTGTTTTGTAAGTAATTTGGGATGTGGATAACTTTCAGAGGGTGTCTGGCTGCTAGTGCCTACTGCTATATGGATATAACCCACTTTGGGACAGTACAGCAAATCTAAACAAAGAAAACAAATATTAACTCCGTACAGCAAAAAGAAACAGCCACTAGGTGGCGCTTCTACTGTTCATAAAAAGTAGAAACTACCCAATGTTACAGGATTTTACACTAATCTGATCAGCCAATGAAATAGTTTAACTGTGTTTTTTTTGTAGTTCCTTCTTTACAATAGTTCTTGATTTGTTGTTTACAGCAGCTATACAGTAGGACATGCTTATAATATGGTGTGCTTGTATTACTGGATTTTGCTTTTGTGCTGCCTACAAACAGGTGAGTTTTAAAGAGCCACACTCCACTATCACCTCCAGTTCTGCTAATTTCCCACCTTGTCTCTTGATTTCTATCCCTCTCGATGCTCTTCCTATTGTGTTTTTATACCCCATGTACTCTAGATTGTAAGCTTGTTTGAGCAGGGTCCTCATCAACCTATTGTTCCGGTAACATTTTGTAATTGTCTCAATTACTGTTAAAGTTCCGATGTATTCAGTTATATACTTCATTTGGATCTAAATCGGGTCATTTCAGCAATTCATTAAAAATCTAATAATGGTGAAGTGAAAACGGAGTTTACTAAATATATGCAGAATGACCAGCTGGGAAAAAAAAACAATCAATTTAGCTATTTTCCCAGCATAGCTGCTTTGAATTACATCTTACAAATTTGGTTCAGTTCCGGTCAGTTCATCACAATACACAGTTTAGGGATGCGGGGCCTGGCCATCTTGCTGTACAGACGTGCTGTATGAGAGCTCCACACAAATAGACTAAAAACCGTGACTTTATTAATGGAAATCTCACCTCAAGATGCCCTAAACTGAATACTCAACAGCTTCAGCGTGTTGGAGAGCCTCAGCGGGCAAGTTTGAACCCTCTGATGGCAACCTATGACCCGGAGTGGCATTGTGGCCTAAGCGCCTGAGGTGCTCCACAGTAGGGAGAGGCGACCGATCTCCCGGACTGGAGCTGCTGGCGCCCGCTACAACTGCAGCGACTGCCCTGTTCCCCTCACCGGTGGGGGATATCCCGGTCCCCACCAGGCACAGCTAGTGCACTTTCAGAGGCGCGGAGGTTATCTACCCTAACACAGCGGGTACACGTGGAATAATCAAGATGGCCACCATACCAACCCTCTGCCCGATGTCGCAATGGGAAAGCAGGTTTCTGGTAGCCTTTGACGCAGTGTGCACTGCCTTCTGGAAACGGAATGACTCCCGGCACGAACAACAACGTACAGTACCCGTGAATGAGGTGGTTCCAGGCAGAGTAGCTTTAAATAGCAAATTTGCAAACCACCAGTATAAAAGTGATCCGTGCAAAACCGCAAAAACAGCATCCCACGGTTGCCTCCCAGTTAGCAACCACACAAACAGATATATACAAGATAGGATTTTTTGGGATCTCGCTGATGCCAGGTTCCAGGCAGAGTCATGATGACCCGCTCATCTTCCGGGTGCAAAGCCAAGATGGACGTCATACCCATCAATCATCCACAGCCTGGGGAGACAGCAAGCGTAGTGGAAGTCCCGCGGGACGATGACCCTACCCCAGGCCTGGAACGGGATTGTGATCCCCAGGCACTGGCGCCAGAGCGGGCCTGGACTCGGAGAGCGGAGAAGCTGACACAATCACGGACTGCTCATCGTGGCCGGGAGGGCCCCCCAAAATGGCTGAGAGGCAGTGGAAGCACCATTTGGCAATTCCTAGCACAAAGTGAATCACGTTCCCTACTGAAGTGTGCCCGTGGCATTGGATGAAGCATGGACGATACTTAGATACTTACAATATGGCTGTCAACCAGATAAGAGTTATAGTTCCACTGTTGTTTACTTTAGCCAATTCATATGCTATTAGACCTCTAGACATGCTAAATTTCATGCCTTGCTATTAGCTAGCCTAATACTTTTCAGGCAGAGGCTGCCTGTGCCAGGTGGATGTTCTCAGCTTGTTTAAATTTGCTTAAAATTAGCCATACTACCCTATTGTTTTACCAGGTCAGCATGTATATCTATCCTGAACATTTTACACTACATACTGATTTAGATTGTTTATATATCACACAAAAATGTGCTGAATACAGGAATGCCAGGCAAATCTTTCCTGATATGTTTTTCATGTACTTGATATTGCTATTGTGGCGTTCAACAATTGCTTGTATTTCCCGGCACAACAAAAATAAAGAATATAAAAAAAAAAAAAAATACACAGTTTAGACTACCCAAAGAGTAAAAAAAAAAAAAAAAAGAAAAGATTGATAGTGTAATAAAATATTTTCATTAAATGATTATTAGAAATATCTGTCTATTTATGTAGTCTCTTGTTATACATGACACTGGTAAACGCAGAAAAAGAGTGATATTTACAATGATATGGAACTTTTTAAATCTATTATAACTACTTTCATGTTTATTAGGTAATTTTGGGTGAAGACGAGTTATGTGGAGTTAAAAGGACAGTTATTGGCGCAGTGGGAGGAGATTTAATTCTTCCCGTCAATCAGACTGGAATCATAGACGTCAGTTGGGTGTCATCTAAAATTCATTTTGCGACAACTAAACCAGGTGGAGATATAAGCATTCGAAATAAGAGCAATAAGAGCAGATTGTATGGAACGGCTGATGGGTCTTTAAACTTTGCTAAACTAACCAGTGAAGACCAGGGAGATTACACAGCAAATATATTCACAGGAAACAAACAGTGTAATCAACTGTATATTCTCAGAGTATTCAGTAAGTATCAGCAAATTAATATGCAGAAATTATTATAACCATTACCAGCTTGCAGACAGCAGGATAAAATTAATTTTACCCCAGATTTTCACTACATGAGATTTCTGATGCAATTATTCCGTACCTGGGATTGTTGATAAGAAAGTAGATAATTTGAGTTCAACTCAGCTGAGTTGGTAAATATTGGAGCTGACGATTATGTCTAATCAATTCCAGGTGTAGTGATTGGCATGTGACATGTGCTCGCTATTCCTAATGTGGATACTGTGCTGAATGTCTTGTTCTTGATTCCTGGGCACCGAGCATGCTATTCAACTGAGTCTTATCCATGATAATACTCTTCAGATGCCAGGAAAATGCCCACAATGAACTGGCTACTGTAACAGCACTGGCAGCGGGTTTTGGAGATTAAAGCTAATTTCGGCTGGAGATTGTATTTTTGAAGTCTGAGATTTGTAAATTATCTGGTAAACAAACTCAGGCTGGAACTGCTGCCAAGCCACTGCCGCAGAGACATACTAGGAATGGCAGATGGATTACTGTAGGATCTGGTAGACTTAGAGTTGTGGATAAAAGGCATATTGCACAGTCTGTTGCTCTTCATAATTCATTTTCTGCACTTTCAGAGTGTAATGGTGTCACGGAGACAGGCGCAGGTACTGAGAATAGTGGTGTTGTGCAGAGAGGCACTGAGGCTAGTGGTGTTGTGGAGAGAGGCACTGAGGCTAGTGGTGTTGTGCAGAGAGGCACTGAGGCTAGTGGTGTTGTGCAGAGAGGCACTGAGGCTAGTGGTGTTGTGCAGAGAGGCACTGAGGCTAGTGGTGTTGTGCAGAGAGGCACTGAGGCTAGTGGTGTTGTGGAGAGAGGCACTGAGGCTAGTGGTGTTGTGCAGAGAGGCACTGAGGCTAGTGGTGTTGTGCAGAGAGGTACTGAGGCTAGTGGTGTTGTGGAGAGAGGCACTGAGGCTAGTGGTGTTGTGCAGAGAGGCACTGAGGCTAGTGGTGTTGTGCAGAGAGGTACTGAGGCTAGTGGTGTTGTGCAGAGAGGCACTGAGGCTAGTGGTGTTGTGCAGAGAGGCACTGAGGCTAGTGGTGTTGTGCAGAGAGGAACTGAGGCTAGTGGTGTTGTGCAGAGAGGAACTGAGGCTAGTGGTGTTGTGGAGAGAGGCACTGAGGTTAGTGGTGTTGTGCAGAGAGGCACTGAGGCTAGTGGTGTTGTGCAGAGAGGCACTGAGGCTAGTGGTGTTGTGCAGAGAGGCACTGAGGCTAGTGGTGTTGTGCAGAGAGGCACTGAGGCTAGTGGTGTTGTGCAGAGAGGCACTGAGGCTAGTGGTGTTGTGCAGAGAGGCACTGAGGCTAGTGGTGTTGTGCAGAGAGGCACTGAGGCTAGTGGTGTTATGGAGAGAGGAACTGAGGCTAGTGGTGTTGTGGAGAGAGGCACTGAGGCTAGTGGTGTTGTGCAGAGAGGCACTGAGGCTAGTGGTGTTGTGCAGAGAGGCACTGAGGCTAGTGGTGTTGTGCAGAGAGGCACTGAGGCTAGTGGTGTTGTGCAGAGAGGCACTGAGGCTAGTGGTGTTGTGCAGAGAGGCACTGAGGCTAGTGGTGTTGTGCAGAGAGGCACTGAGGCTAGTGGTGTTGTGCAGAGAGGCACTGAGGCTAGTGGTGTTGTGCAGAGAGGCACTGAGGCTAGTGGTGTTGTGGAGAGAGGTACTGAGGCTAGTGGTGTTGTGGAGAGAGGCACTGAGGCTAGTGGTGTTATGGAGACATGCTTGGAGACTATGGTGAGGCCTAATAGAAAGCAGTTGTTGTTGGGGGATTCCATCATAAGAGGTGTGGAGATGGACAATGGTGGTCTTGTGAGGTGTCTTCCCGGAGCTACTGCTCACAGAGACAGGAGACGTATCTGTAATATTGTTAAGCAAGCCAAGCAGGAAGGGGAATTGGATGTACTTGTCCATCTAGGGACAAATTACTTGGCTTGCAATGAGGTTTCAGAGGTTAAGGAAGTTTTTAGTGTTTTTGCCAATGATATACGGCAGGTTGCTTCCACACTGTCATTCTCTGAAGTTCTGCCTGTGCATAACACTCAGAATGACAGGTGGATGCGTATTAGGGACTTTAACTTGTGGCTTGGTGAATGGTGTCGGGAGCAAGGATTTGGCTTTATTTCTCATGGTAGCTCTGTTTGGAATGGAAATAAACTGTACAAAAAAGATGGTTTGCATCTTTCTCAAAAGGGAACAAATGTTTTCAGTGAGCAGTTCAGAGGTTTTGCTAGGAAGTATTTAAACTAGGAGGGGGGGCAAAAAGGTGATAAAACATCAATCCAATTGTCCCGAACATAGAGTCCGTTTGGGTTACGTTAGAATTTGGTAATCACACAGTAACTCGTGCAGGTGTGATTTATAGGCCCCCAGGACAAATTGAAGAGTTAGATCATCTACTAGTTGAAGAAATAGCTAAAATAACAATGAAGGGGGAAGTTATCATCATGGGTGACTTTAATCTTCCTGATGTGAATTGGAAAACAAAAATAGCTGCTTGTGCCAGGAGCACACATATTCTAAACTCCCTACTGGGATTGTCTGTAAAACAAGTCGTTGAAGAGCCAACTCGTAAAGTGACCATACTAGATTTAGTGTTAACAAATGGAGATTTGGTATCAGATATTACTGTAGGTGAACGTTTAGGATCCAGTGATCATCAGTCAGTATGGTTTAATATAAGAACTGTGACGGAGTCACACCACACAAAAACCAAAAGTTTTAGACTTTAGAAAAAAGGACTTTTCTAAAATTAGACTATGTGTAAAGGAGTCATTATCAGACTGGAGCAATTTAAATGGAGTCCAAGAGAAATGGGATTATTTAAAAGTTGCACTACTGAAGGCAACAGAAAATTGCATTAGGCTTGTCAGTAAAAGCAAAACATTCAAGAAACCACTGTGGTACTCAGCAGATGTGGCCAAAATAGTAAAAAACAAAAAGTTAGCATTTAGTAATTATAAAAAAAAACAGAGTGAGGAAGACCGAATGATCTATAAGATTAGGCAGATAGAGGCTAAGCAAGTTATAAGAGCTTCCAAATCACACACAGAAGAGAAAATACACAGTCAGTAAAAAAGGGGGACAAAACTTTTTTTAGATACATAAATGAGAAAAGAAAAGTAAAACAAGCATTAGTTAGATTAAAAACAAAAGAAGGAAGGTATGTAGATGAGGATAAAGGTCTAGCTGACTGCCTCAATGAATATTTTTGTTCGGTATTTACAGATGAAAATCAAGGAAAGGGACCTCAGTTAAGAAAAAGGATAAATGAGTAATTTATTACACGTGAGTTTACAGAGGAAGAGGTTCTATTTCAACTGTCAAAAGTAAAGACAAATAAGTCAATGGGACCTGATGGAATACACCCAAAGCTATTAAAAGAGCTTAGTGGTGTACTAGCAAAACCATTAACAGATTTATTTAACCAATCATTGTTAACAGGAGTAGTCCCAGAAGATTGGAAGTTAGTGAATGTTGTGCCCATTCACAAGAAAGGTAATAGGGAGGAGTCGGGCAACTATAGCCTTACTTCAGTAGTGGGGAAAGTGATGGAAACCATGTTAAAGGATAGGATTGTTGAACATCTAAAAACACATGGATTTCAAGATCAGAGACAACATGGGTTTACTTCAGGGAGATCATGCCAAACTAATCTTATTGATTTTTTTTGATTGGGTAACTAAAATTATAGATCAGGGTGGTGCAGTAGACATTGCTTACCTCGATTTCAGTAAGGCTTTTGACACTGTTGCACATAGAAGGCTTATCAATAAACTGCAATCTTTAAGTTTGGATTCCAATATTGTTGAATGGGTAAGGCAGTGGCTGAGTGACAGGCAACAGAGGATTGTAGTTAATGGAGTATATTCGAAGCTTGGGCTTGTCACCAGTGGGGTACCTCAGGGATCTGTACTTGGACCCATTCTCTTTAATATTTTTATTAGTGATATTGCAGAAGGTCTTGATGGTAAGGTATGTCTTTTTGCTGATGATACTAAGATATGTAACATGGTTGATGTTCCAGGAGGGATAAGCCAAATGGCAAATGATTTAGGTAAACTAGAAAAATGGTCAGAGTTGTGGCAACTGACATTTAATGTGGATAAGTGCAAGAAAATGCATCTTGGCCGTAAAAACCCAAGGGCAGAGTGCAGAATATTTGATAGAGTCCTAACCTCAACATCTGAGGAAAGGGGTTTAGGGGTGATTATTTCTGATGAATTAAAGGTAGGCAGACAATGTAATAGAGAAGCAGGAAATGCTAGTAGAATGATTGGTTGTATAGGGAGAGGTATTAGCAGTAGAAAGAGGGAAGTGCTCATGCCATTGTACAGAACACTGGTGAGACCTCACTTGGAGTATTGTACGCAGTACTGGAGACCGTATCTTCAGAAGGATATTGATACCTTAGAGAGAGTTCAGAGAAGGGCTACTAAACTGGTTCATGGATTGCAGGATAAAACTTACCAGGAAAGGTTAAAGGATCTTAACATGTATAGCTTGGAGGAAAGACGAGACAAGGGGGATATGATAGAAACATTTAAATACATAAAGGGAATCATAGTAAAGGAGGAGACTATATTTAAAAGAAGAAAAACTACCACAACAAGAGGACATAGTCTTAAATTAGAGGGACAAAGGTTTAAAATAATATCAGGAAGTATTACTTTACTGAGAGGTTAGTGGATGCATGTGATGTAGAATTTTTAAAAATCTTTATTGAACTTGTACTGAATTATTGTACTAACTCCATTTTAACCTCACACTGTGACAAACCCTCCATTTTGTCCTCATTACCTGACAGATTCTCCATCTTAAACTACATTACATGACAGAATTTCCCAGTACATTTAATACAATGAACAGAGACTGTATTTTCTATAAAGACATAGCTGACTCCGGAATTATTGAATCTCCTGTAACATGCAACAAAGTATAACCAAGGCCAGAGCCAAGGCCATGAGAACACTGTACTAATGAAATGTTCTATTCAAAAAAGAACCTTGCACCTGACCACAAGATTGACATCACTGACTGTGTAAAATGACGCTCAAGCCCCCCTTTCCACCGAGTAAAACTCATGCTGGGAAAAATGGCGCCTGAGCCTTCTGTCCACACCCTTGTCCAGAACAATACCACCTCCCGGTGGGAGGACACCTAGCTAGTCACTCAAACCCCTGAGCCAATTAATAAAATTGATGGGTGGACACTGATATAGTCACATAACATTTAATCCAATTAATGATGTTTATTTGTTATTATCTGATATTCAATGATGATGTCATTTTGCCTTTAAAAAGGTCTGCATAACTGTTTTCCAACTAGATGGCATTAAATTTTCTGAAGTGCTTTTAACCTGAACTCCATGTGTCAGTGTGAGCTTACTTCTGCGTATACGCAATTTAATCATCTCAGATTTGGACAGGAACAGATAGACATTTAAACATATTTGTTTATTTCTAAATTAATCTACATCAATTTGGCGCCCAGAACGTGGGGCATCGGGCTATGTCTGGCCGGCTAGCCGTCCTAAGGAAGATACTGTTGGACGGGGGAATCCTGGGGGTAGGAAAGGAGACTGATCACCTCCAGGTACACGGTAGAGACTTCTGCAGAGCCACCGGTATGTTCCGGCCCCTTTGATTGACCCGTCCACGTGTCTGTGACTGCTTCCCGGGAGGACATCAAAGACAGGTAATATCTTGCCCGGTGTCTCGTTACTCACTTGTTTACCTGCATTTAGTCTATCTGTTGCCTGGGTGTGTTTGTATTGGCCTATTTTAGCTTAAGTGCCCGGGTTGAGTGTCTGTTTGCTTGTTTTCCCCTTTTTGGGATAAAGGGGGGTGGACCTGAGGGGACTTGCCTGGGTCTTCTGTTTGTTTGTTTTCCCCTTTTTGGGATAAAGGGGGGTGGACCTGCGGGGGTCTTGCCTGGGGTCTTCTGTTTGTTTGTTTACCCCTTTTTAGGTTAAAGGGGGGTGGACCCGGGGGATTTGCCTGGAGTCCTGTTGCCTGTTTTACTCCTTTTAGGGGCCACGTGTCTGTGGCTGTAGGGAAAAAGGGGGGTTGACCTGTGGAAGTTTTCCTGGGGATCTTCTTTGCCTGTTTACCTCTTTTAGGAGCCTCGTGGCTGTGGCTGTATGGAAAAAGAGGCGAGTTGGGTCTGTGGAGATTGTGTAGACTCATAGTTTCCTGGGGATCCTTCTTTGTGTCACCTTGATAGCCTAGCTAGCTTCATTGTGCACGTAACTCTGCTTGCAGAGAGGTGGTACCCTCCAGCTTTGAGCGCTAGGCTGGAGCCATTCCAATTTTTATTTGTGGTGTGTGGATTCGGGCAGGCATTGCTGTCTTCATCACCACGGGGTAGTGGGACTTATGAGTGGGTTTCATAGGGGCACTACGAGAGTGAGGATAGAGGTGTCCACTTTCAGTGGGCTGCTGTAACGAGGGAGGCTAACGGATCTCGGACCGGTGTCAGTTGTTTTCCGTGGCCTTTGGTAGTGAGACTTAAGGAAGTCGTTCTTCGAGCGGGGACACTACGGGGTTGAGGGAGGTGACTTTGGAGTAAGCACACGAGTAAAGGAAAGGTTTACTGTTGATTTTATTTGAACTGTGATGCATGCACTGTATTTCAATTGAATTATTGTTTTGTTTGTTTAATTAGGAGTCATTCAAACTCCTGTGTCTGTCTCGAAGGATTTTTTCCTTGCCTTTTCCCCTTTCTATACTTCCTATATTATTATTATTCTATCCACTCCTATTCCTCTTGACAGAGAAGTGATTGGTCACACACTTCTCACCTCGCTCCAATCCGTGTCTACCACCTCGGGTAGGCGGATTCAGTGACTAGTCTACGTTTTGGGAAGACGCACTTGGGGGGACCCACCCCTCTCGAGTGAGAAGTCCACCATTGTAGACACTGTTTAAAACCTTTTTCCCCTATATCTGGGACGCCTGTATAGGAGGGGAATGGAACAGGGTTAGAAAAGCCCAATAAGGGCTGGCTAGCGCGTGTGATCTAGTTGAAGATAGAGATTGCTAAAGTGTGTAAAATTGCTGTGCCTACATGTGGTAGATTACAACCAGAAAGCTGGCGTAGATTACTGACAGAGTAGCAATGCTATTCAGCAGGAAGGTTGGGCTGAGGAAGAACTAAATCACAAAGGGATAGGAATATATGTATATTATAATAATTGTTTTTGTATTTTGTGTTAGCCATTACCCTGGTAGAGGGTGGGGGTTTTGTATTGAGTTTCACTGAGAGTATTATTAAATGTTGTGCTTTTGTGTCTCTTTGCTTTTGCAATACCTGTAACGTGGCTATCCTTCTGTCTTGTTACTGTACAGCATTGACATGGTTAAAGAGATTCTGCTGGCAGTCTCTCTCCCCCACTTCACCCGCCTTCCTCTCTCTCTTGCTTTCTGTGAGGGGGGGTTGCGTGCTTGCAGATTCAGATTTGTGTTTCGTAGAGTTATTACTGATAAGACTTAGCAATGGAATTTTTGCTCGGAAATATTCTAATTGTGTATTTTACTACTTACATAGGAGTGATGTGTCGTATAGGAGGTTTCTAGGGTTTGTGTGTTGTTGCTGCTGCCATTTGTGCGACGCCAGCAGGTTCCGTGGCGTGGTATATGTATTTGGACGTGTTGAGTGATTAATAGCTGGTGAATGATGGGGGAGGTTGGTTGCATCCCGTGAGTTTATTTTTTGCACCATGTTATTCCAAAGCTTCACGGGCTGTTAAATGTATAATGCTTTCATTTGTCAGCTGAAATGCCCTAAAAGAAAATGGCCCCTAGAACAAAAGAAGGTTGTCCTTAAAGAGACACGTCAGCCCAGGCTCCTGCCCTCACTCTGCCCTTAGTGAGGTCATATATACGCCCATATATAGTGTCACTTCGAGATCCACTTCTACCACGCTCATCCTATCCTAAGACATGCTGTCTTCCTTAATTCCCACATATTATGAATAAAAAGTTACAATTACTAAAATTATCCTACTATTAGTTTCCCTATATCAGGAAAGTGTCTGTGAACAAGTGTGTTTGAACTTTGTAAAAAAAAAAAAAAAAATTGATAACATGCTGGAAGAGGGGTTATCTTAAAGAACATTTACTATAAAAAGTTTCTAATAAACAAAGATTTCTTGACCAGTTAACATTATAAGCATAACTATTAACAAATGAATAAGCCAAGTTTAAAGACTGACTAACATAATTTTTGTTGTAAGCCCAGATATTTTATTATTGCATATGCATAGGAATTGAGACTTTGGGCATTATAGTATATTAATTCTAGATCTGTTCCTAGCAGCAAGTGCTTAGCCTTATGCCTATCCCACGCATGCTTAAAACACTTCTACTGAGTTAACCTCTACCACTACAGTTGGAAGGCTATTCCATGCATCCACTACCCTCTCAGTAATGTAATGCTTCCTGATATTATTTTTAAACCTTGGTCCCTCTATTTTTGAGACTATGTCCTCTTGTTATGGTAGTTTTCCTTCTTTTAAATGTAGTCTCCACTTTTACTGTGTTGTTTCCCTGTATGTATTTAAAATGCTTTTATCATATTTCCCCTGTCTCGTCTTTTCACCAAGCTATACCTGTCAAGATCCTTTAACCTTTCCTGGTGAATTTTACCCTGCAATCCATGAACCAGTTTAGTAGCCCTTCTTTGAACTCTCTCTAAGGTATCCATATCCTTCTGAAGATATGGTCTCCAGTACTGTATCCAGTACTCTAAGTGAGGTCTCACCAGTGTTCTGTACAATGGCATGAGCATTTCTCTCTTCCTACTGCTAATACCTCTCCCTATGCAACCAAGCATTCTGCTAGCATTTTCTGCTGCTCTATTACATTGTACATTGCCATTAACAGCCAGGAACTGGAGAACAAGAAATGTGGATTAATGTATAGCCATTTATAAGCTTAACAAAATCTCCATTATCTTTTCCATTTATTTTGCAGGAAACAATGTTATTTGTCTATTTTGCATGTTTTAAAAATACATTATCAGTAAAGAGTAGAATAAATTTTATCCCGTTTGCGAGACATAAAAATTGTGATAATGTATATTTGTGATATAAGTAGGAATTACATTTTGAGATGTTAGATATAAATTAATAAAATAAAGAACGAGAGTCAGGGATAGCGTCTGTCTCCACGGGCACAAGTCTGGTGTGGGAGATGTGGTGGGCTAGCCGCTGCGGGACACCCACGGAGTGAAACGTTCGAGGCTTGTGGAGACAAGATGAGCATGTTAGCCTTTTATTATTTTTCTCTAGGGAAAGCATAGGGCCAGTTAATAGTTGTTGTACATGGGCTATTTACAGCCTCCATTGCATTTCTACCTAGTCTTGATTTCAGATGTATCCTCCATTGCTACATCACCTGTCTGCTCCCTTACCTGCCCACCCCCGCTTACTCCTCCCACCGATCCCTCCCCTTCATCTACAGTCCCCCACTTTCTCCTACTACTCCTCCCTCTACTCCACCTTCTCCTCTCTCCTCCTACTTCTCCTCTTCTCCTCCCCCTACTCCTCCCTCTACTCCACCTTCTCTTCCTCCTACTCCTCCCTTTACTCCACCTTCTCCTCCTCCTAATCCTTCTTCCTGCTCTTACTCCCCCCTCCTCTTCCTACTCCTCCCTCTACTCCACTTTCTCCTCCTACTCCTCCCTCTACTCCACCTTCTCCTCTCTCCTCCTACTTCTCCTCTACTCCTCCTCCTACTCCTCCCTCTGCTCTTTCCTCCTACTTCTCCTCTACTCCTCCTACTCCTTCCTCCTGCTCTTACTCCTCCCTCTATTTCTCCTTCTCCTCCTCTTACTCCTCCCTCTATTTCTCCTTCTTCTCCTCCTACTCCTCCCTCTACTCCACTTTCTCCTTCTACTCCACCTTCTCCTCTCTCCTCCTACTTCTCCTCTATTCCTCCTTCTCCTCCTCCTACTCCTCCCTCTACTCCACCTTCTCCTCCTCCTACTCCTTCTTCCTGCTCTTACTCCTCTCTCCTCTTTCTACTCCTCCCTCTACTCCACCTTCTCCTCCTCCTACTCCACCTTCTTCCCCTCTCACTCTATCCACTTCTCTTTCTTCCATATCCGCACCACCATATCTATATCCTTTATATGCTTCCTCCCTTCTTATTCCTTACCAATTTCCTCCACCCATAGACAACTCTGCCTCTACCTGACAACATTATATTTTGAAGGAAAGTTGCTCTGGCCACTCTTCCGCCACTTCCCAGGGGGGAATACCACACTAACGAAAAATTATTCAGACATGAAAGAACTGTTTTGGGCACTCTCAAGGAAATAGTGCGGTCTTGACCCAGATTCCCATGGAAGTAAGACACCTGTAAGGGAGGTGGCTGTCCCTCATGTTTTTTTCTTCACTAAGTCCCCAGAAATCTCATGAAAGGAACCTGACTCATTAGAACAAAACATGAACAATCAATTCACAACTCTCTACAGAGGGGGGTCAGCAGAAAGACAAATACCCCCCAATCTCACACAGAAATAGGTGAGGAAACCTCTTCTACTGCTCCTCATGGTTGTTTTGAACAGATGAAAGAAGAAACAAGACACCTTTCAACAGAGCATGCAGTAGCTTTACCAGATCCTGACTCCACTCTGTTTGCGGATAAAGAGGAAAGGTACCATACTGGATTTGCTGTTGCTACAGAAGATCAGGTACGTCAAGCATCTTCACTTTCCTCACCCACATCTGCTCAAGACGCTGAATTGACAGCCTTCTCAGTGGCATACAAAATGCCTGAAGGAAGACATGCCAATACCTACACTGACTCAAGATATGCCCTGGGTGCAGCACATTATTTTGGATCAATCTGGAAAATAAGAAGCACCACTCAGCTGACTAAAAGCTGCCAACCAAGCCACAAGTGCACCAAGGGAAGTGGACAGAATGGTGTCCTCTAAAGAAACTTCTATACTCACCATGTAGATCCTACCTACAGATCTCAAGCTTCTGAAAGAATGACAAGCAGCTGCTGACCCTGAAGAAATACAAAGCTGGAAAAACAGAAAGGGGCAACCCTTGAAGACGGGCTGTACTCCAACACTCTCAAGCTCTGTTTACCCAAAAACATGTACTGGGCAGTGAGCCCATGGAACTTTATACCTATCCAAGACCCTCATGAACTCTTTGATCCCTAAATACTCCTAAGCACCTAGCTAACTCTCAATATCCCTTTCAGAATCCAGGTGACAAAGAGCTACTGGGTCAAATATGCACTAGTTATAATAGACATTTTGTCAGGATGGCCAGAAGCCTAGCCGGTCATCAATGTGGCAACCAAGACCATATACCCAATAGTGCATTGTGAAAGTTGCAGAGATCACTCAGTGGATTCATCGTTCCAGATTCAAGACTCTCTCTCTCTCTGCAACATGAGAAGTAACATTTGTTGATTTTGATACACTTTTGACTCTAAAGAAAAAAAAGATACCAACAAGTAGGTGTTTGATGGCCATAATAATGCCTGACCACCTGCCATCGATGGAAAGCCGAGGACCCCAAAAGGAGACCTCGTGAAGCTAAAGAGATCCAAACGCCAAGCTCCCTCAGGATTATTTGCCCATCCTGAGTTTGTGGTGATATTAATATTGACTAAATGATCCGAGTCCACCTACGCTGATGTAGCGTGGGACAGGTTTAATACTACAATGCATAAGCAAATGCGCCCTAGCCAAGGTTATTATGTCCATACACATAATACATGACAAGGTACTCTTGACACACCACATTCATGCTTCAGAACATAAAGAGGAGCACCCCTCTAAAGGGAAAGTTTGACACATATATATATATATATATTGATGCCATAGGTGTGCCAAGGGGGGTACCAGATGATTTTGCAGTAAAAGGAAAGTTTGAGTCCATTTTCCCAACCGTCACTGCTAATAATCATAATATTTTGATTTGCATTTATTATATCTATTGCAACCAACAACGTTTACCTGTCACCATGACTTGTTGTGCCTATATTCCAGATAACACAGGTCCATATGGTAATGTAAGCTTGTCTATTTATGATGTCCCTCTGAAGAACTAAGAAGACTTCAAGAACCGTTACTTCATAGGGTTTTGTGCCTTTGGGCTAACCTGTCTTCTGAGACTAACCAATAAAGTTTATCTTTTAGAATTTAACATTTCATAGGGGGGACTGATGTAGAATTATTAAAAATCTTTATTGAACTTGTACTGAATTATTGTACTAACTCCATTTTAACCTCACACTGTGACAAACCCTCCATTTTGTCCTCATTACCTGACAGATTCTCCATCTTAAACTACATTACATGACAGAATTTCCCAGTACATTTAATACAATGAACAGAGACTGTATTTTCTATAAAGACATAGCTGACTCCGGAATTATTGAATCTCCTGTAACATGCAACAAAGTATAACCAAGGCCAGAGCCAAGGCCATGAGAACACTGTACTAATGAAATGTTCTATTCATAAAAGAACCTTGCACCTGACCACAAGATTGACATCACTGACTGTGTAAAATGACGCTCAAGCCCCCCTTTCCACCGAGTAAAACTCATGCTGGGAAAAATGGCGCCTGAGCCTTCTGTCCACACCCTTGTCCAGAACAATACCACCTCCCAGTGGGAGGACACCTAGCTAGTCACTCAAACCCCTGAGCCAATTAATAAAATTGATGGGTGGACACTGATATAGTCACATAACATTTAATCCAATTAATGATGTTTATTTGTTATTATCTGATATTCAATGATGATGTCATTTTGCCTTTAAAAAGGTCTGCATAACTGTTTTCCAACTAGATGGCATTAAATTTTCTGAAGTGCTTTTAACCTGAACTCCATGTGTCAGTGTGAGCTTACTTCTGCGTATACGCAATTTAATCATCTCAGATTTGGACAGGAACAGATAGACATTTAAACATATTTGTTTATTTCTAAATTAATCTACATCACATGGAATAGCCTTCCAGCTGAAGTGGTAGAGGTTAACACAGTAAAGGAGTTTAAGCATGCATGGGATAGGCATAAGGCTATCCTAACTATAAGATAAGGCCAGGGACTAATGAAAGTATTTAGAAAATTGGGCAGACTAGATGGGCCGAATAGTTCTTCTCTGCCGTCACATTCTATGTTTCTATGTTTCTATCTTTACGTTCATAAAATGCATATTTTTTTTAAAGTATATAATTAATTCTTGCAAAAAATGATGGATTTACTATTGCTCTTACTGTAAAAAAAAACCTTTTCTTTGCCTTAGATGAAATCTAATTTCTTCCCTCCTAAATGTGTGACCTTGTGTCCTATGTATAGCCCTGTTTATGAATAGATTTCAAGATAATGGTTTTGTACTGGCCCTGTATATATTTGTATAATTGTATCACTTCTCCTTTGAGGTGCCATTTTCCCAAACTAAATAGATTTACATTTTTTGACCTTTCTTCGTAACTAAAATTCTCCATTCCTTTTATTAATTTTGTAACTCGTCTCGGCACTTTTTCTAGTGTCATGATATCCTTCTTTAGAACAGGTGCCCACAATTGCACAGCATATTCAAGATGTGGTCTTACCAGCGATTTATAAAGAGGCAATATCTATTTTCATCCCGAGAATTTATTTATACATGACAAAACCTTACTGGCCTTAGCAACTGCAGATTGACATTGCATATTGCTGCCTAATTTTTGTTGTCTATAACAATTTCCAAATCCTTCTCATGTGTTGTTATCCCTAATTCACTACCATTTAGGGTGTAAGTTGCTTGTGCATTCTTGAACCCAAAGTGCATAACTTTGCATTTCTCTAAATTACATTTCATCTGCCATTTTAGTGCCCACTTCCCCAATCTATCCAAATCCTGGCAAAACATGGCTTTCAATGCCTATTTCAAGATCATTTATAAATATGTTAAATAGAAGCGGTCCCAAAACAGAACCCTGAGGGACACCACTTACCACTTTTGTCCAGCCTGATAATTTACCATTATTGACAACACGTTGTACTCTATCCTTAAGCCATTGTTCTACCCAAGAACAAGAATATTCATCTAGACCAATTTCTTTTAGTTTGAAGACTAACCTATTGTGAGGAACTGTCTAAAATGCCTTGGCAAAATCCAAGTAGATCACATCCACTGCAACACCCTGATCTATACTTCTACTTACTTCTTCGTAGAATGCAATTAGGTTAGTTTGACATAACCTATGTTTCATAAAACCATGTTGATTATTGCTAATAACAAAGTTCTTTCCAATGAATTCCTGAATATTATCCCTTCAAATATTTTCCCAGTTACAGAAGTTAATCTCACAGGTCTATAATTTCCAGGCAAGGATTTTAAATCTTTTTTAAATATAGGAACAACATCTGCCTTCCTCCAATCCTCCGGTACAATACCTGAAACAAAAGAATCTTGAAAAATTAAATACAGGTGGCTCTGTCAGGGAGGGTGATAGGGAGCTGAGAGAGGGGTGACATGAGGCTTAGTGAGGGGGTGACAAGGGCCTAGTAAGGAGGCGACAAGGGCCAGAGTGGGGGGTGACAAGCGGCAGTGTCAGGGAGGGAGGACATGGCAGTGTGCGGGAAGGAGGGGTAATAGTAATACCTTTTCTTTGCCTGCTGGTCCAGTCTCCTGACAACCTGGTGGTCCGGTGGGCTTCCTATCCGTTCTGCAGCTCTCCCGGGTGTGCAGACCACGTGAGAAGTCACTGGGGATCGCGAGACACTTCAGTCTGCATCTCACACCCAGCAGAGCTGCCGACTGAAGGCTGGCTCTCTGGGCAGACTGAAGGGGCCTCGCACCCGGCGGCATAAAGGGCAATCGGCTGGGACACCTCCTGATGTCGGATCCTCGATCATGGACCGAGTAGCCCGACATGTAAGTCTGCCCTATGGCGATTTAGGCGGCCGTGAGGCCCCAGCCAGCGCGAGGCCCTCGTCGGTCGCCTAAATCACCTAATTAGAGAGCCGCCTCTGGCTATTAGGATCTTACCTTCCATTATAGGAGTGTTTAAGCTTTCAACACAGGATGGACAGCACGCAAGATTTAGAGCTAGAGAGGGTATAAAAGGCAATTGGATATTTTATTGGATTTAAAGGTAGGTGGGTTTTTGTTGCAAAAGTGTTTCTCCTGAAAAATAAATGCTACTGCTGCCTGGAAGTCTACTTTTATGAGGTGTGGTAAAGCCATGTGCATTGATGGGGATTGCCACTCTAATTAAAATAATTTAAAATCTTTCATTGTCGATTCCATTTTAGGTGCAGCACTGTAATGGGGCTGAGGTTTGAACATGAGAAAGGTTTATGGACTATGGGGACTCTGGCAGGGGTGGAAGAGTTAAAAACTGAATTTGTAGAGCTTGCCTAGAGGTTTTCCTCTTTTAATTACATGTATGAGTTCTGTGTGAATGTATCGGCAAGATACGTGCAAACTGCTACGTCAGTGGGCCTGTAGTATATAGTCCAGATCGTGTTTTAAGAGTTAAAATAGTGGTGTTGTACACTAAAGACACCCAGACTACTTAATTTAAATAAAGTGGACTGGGTGTAGTGGGGTCCTGTCATTGTAACTCTGCAATGTAAAATATTTCAGTTTTTTAGATGTTTATGTTATAGGATTAAATACACCTCTAGTGACTTTCTTCCTGACAGTAGATACCCTTCTGCTTCAGTGACTGAGTAAAACTTGGTCACATGATACAAAAGCTCATAGTAAAGAATAGATTGCAATTCCTTCCTATGGGGAAGCTTGGATGCGTGCACAACACTCGCCACACATGTACATCAGGTCCCCAATGTTTCTATGAGGAGTATTTATTTGGACCATCGCAGAGGAGACCATGCCTCCGTGATGACGTTATGGGAGGCAGAGTGGTGAGCAGTGCAGAGAATTTTAAAAATCCCTTGTTTTATTTTAAAAAGTTGAGGGGCCTGTACCTAGCTAAGAATAGGAGCACTGTATTCCAGCTTTGTATTCCTAACGCTATAGTGTCCCTTTAAATTACTTGTAAGCACGTTTCTACAATTATTGGTCAAATGAAAGAGTGGCTTTGTGCAAAAATATTCTTTGCATAGTAATAGATGTTAGGATTATGTAGCCAAGAAATATCATAAAGAGTGTCCTTATTCAGAGTCTGTATTGTCTCCCCATTGGTGGCTACAAGTGTATGTTCGGCCATAAACCACGGTTTCCTCTTGACTGTGTGCAGAGGAAGGGAGATTTTAGTTAACAGTTTCATCACGTTTCTATTATGTAGAAATAATTACCTGTGTTCAGTAATAACTTCAGGGAGGGCGGACAAGGTTTGGCCTATGGGGCAAGTACAAATTAATGGCCTTTTTTTTTTTTGTCCTTGAAGCTCAGATCTGAGAGCGGATGGTCATACTCCGCAGAACATACAATATACATTCCAAATGAAGGCTTCTGTAGTTGTAAGGTGTAATGTCTCCAACCTTCATAGTTCTGACCTGTACAACACGACTGAGCATTCACACAGATCTGCCCATGCCTTAGAGGCGCACATTCGGTTTCCTGTGACTCCATTATTGCCAATGACAGACATTTTTTTAAATGAATCTATCATTAGTAAATACTTCAGTCTGGCAGCCTTGTCTAGCCCTAATACTATAGTGCACTGGGTAATATGCATTGCAGGTCACCAGCCAATGTGCACACTTACACAGTGCTAGAGCAAAGACCAAGCACAATTCCAGCCTGCAACTCCACAGTAGCGTGCAAACAGGCATCTCAATGCACCGTCTGATATTGTACTCAGTAGAATGATGAGAAGCCACAGACCACATCCCCTTGCCAGCCCTCCAATGCTAATAGCCCAGGGGGAAATTATCCTCTATTCCATTTGCCAACCTTCTCCTGGTCAGCCTGAGGAAACCCCCAGTTGGCTGAGATATTGAGATACCTCTATAAGCATTTACTTATTTTACTGTATCGTACCATATGTATGCTGCTGGCTATAAGCATTATATAAGTTGATTTAGTCCCTGGATGTTACACTATAGTGATATATTGATTCTTTCTCTTCTATGACATAATATAAACATGGATAAAACATGATAAAGTAAAAATATCTAAATGAAAAATACTCCTCGGTGTTACACGAGATAATTTCTACACAACAAGTGAAACTAAAGAAAACTAATGTCCTGATTGTTAAATTGGCCAATATGTCTATGATTTAAATAATTTATATTCTAAGTTATAAAACAAATACTGCAAGAAGTGAACTATGTGATTAAAGCTAAAAGATTGCAAAATTTGGCATGCTGAGATAACAACTTTTATAGTAGTGACAGAATCCGAATCTGCTACCCACGCTACTTAACTAATAGCATTTTGACACTTTTAATTTAACCATTTTATCACAGAGCTTGGCCAAAATGTTTTTGTGTGTTTTTTCAGACGCCTGTCCCACTCCTGCAAACATCATATTTGTATTCTGCTACTGTTCTCAATTACAATGATACCCCCATGTATATATTTTCCCCTGATCTAACCACTAACCCTACATTTAATCCAACTCCTAATCCTGCCCCTATTCCTCTGCCGATGTCAATAGTGACATCAAAATCACCGTAGCTGACGATGATCGCTCACCTGCAGTATAAACTTGAATTTAAAGAACCATGTGCAGTACTCCCTTTTAGCCCTACACATAGCAGGTCTGTCAGTCTGGGACTGGGGGTGCTAATTGTGGCCTCAGCTGACAGAGGGGACTCTCAGGTATCCAAAGATACTGGGGCTCCTTGGTACCAGCTGGGATTTTAATGCGTGACTGTCATGCAGGCGTTAAGGGGTTAAGGATAAACTGCGGCTCCCTCTTCCGTCATACAGGACAGCACAGAGAGTAGGGAAGTAAACGATTCACAGCAGTGAGAAGATATGAATTGCTTACAATATGATGTGCTTATATTACTGGGGTTTGCTGTTGTTTTCTCTACAAACAGGTGGGTTTTTAATGAGCTAAGTGTTAAGTGTATTATGGGTTAGCATTCGTTTTAGAAAATAATCCATACTGAGCATCAGATAATATTTATACATTTATAGTGAAACAGAAAGAGAGTGAGAGACAGGGGGAGGAAGATTGAGTTAGACCGATGGTAGATTAATCCTGGGTGCTACAAGGGACAATTATACATTATGTTATAAATTATGTTGTGTTTAACTTATACTTTGATGTTTATTGAATTTTTGTTAGTAATGTTAGGATCCTCAGTAATTT